>NC_071511.1:118492249-118795280 GCF_027887155.1 Malaclemys terrapin pileata
ATTGCATATATCACTGAACCGGACAAAGGTGGAAAGATGCTTGGGGACAAGGAGAGGACCAAATTCTTGCCACCCCAACCATGACAGTCACTAGAATCATTGTGTTTGTGCACAAGAATCAACATTATAGGCTGGATCCTCAGCCAGAGCAAAGCAACATAGCTCCATTGATTTCACTGGAGTTGTGCTGATTTGCACCTGTGGGGATCTTGCCCTTGGAGACAGCTGATACCCAAGTATCTGTTCTATATTTCCCCCTTAAATCCCATTCTGGAGAAATTTGCCCAGCACCTCCAGATGTAGCGTTCACACATATTCATTTTTAGAAACTAATGTCAGAGAGAGAGCTCGGAGACAGCCATGTTTATAGTGAAAATAAAGGAGCAGCCAAGCACAGGAAAGGATAAAAGTTCCTACCCATAGCTATGCCCAGAGAGCAAAATTGATGGAATAGCCTCCATTGATTCTAGGTCCGTCCCATCCATGTCAGCTGATGAAGAACTAATTAGAAATGGAAAAGACAGACTAGGCAAGGAGAGAACTGAGAGACTAAGAATATCTAGTAAGCACCCAACCTGGGGTCTGATCCAAAGCCCCTTGCAGTCAATAGGAGACTTTCCACTGACCTAGCGGGTTAGAGAATCAGGCCCATAGTGGCAAATCAGAGGAATCACCGCCCTTCTGAATTCTTACTGCCTCCCATTTTCAGACAGATTTAGTTTCCAGCAGCTTAGCCACTACTCAGTGACAGGCACTTCAGGAAAACCTAGACAGCTCTGCCTCTAATGAAATTATAAAAAGCTGAGGCCTCAAAAACAACATCACCACCATGTTGGTTTTTGAAGGTATTTATGGCAGAAATAAATAAAGTTGCTTCACCCATGCTCCATTTGTGACCAGGCAAAAGGGTTTGTCACTTAGGACTAAAGTGAGTGTTTATATCATGGTGGTTCCACTCCTAGGGTTGAACTATGGCAATAAAACTAAGAGCACAGGTCAGCAAGCTGTGAACATATTGCTCTAGCAGTGGTGGTCAAAATATTAGAAATTTCCTGATAAAAATACTGCCAGCTTCTGCATTGTGTGGATGTTCTCAATGGGTAGCCATTCAAGAAAAACCAAGGTTGTTCCATTTCCTTTAAGCATAAGCTATAAAGCCATGTTAAAACTGAGCCCAAAGGTCTAGATTCACCAGTGTGGAGACAGCGCTTTGCACCCCACTTCCAGTATAAACTACCCCTCGTGCAGCATAATCTACACCAGCGTAAGGAAGAAGCTCCTGGCGGCTTGGAGGTGAAGTAGAGGCATGCACGCCTCTATGCAGCCCAAGGGCCATGATTGCAGAGGCATGGCTAGGACACCCTTGCTCAGTGCTGATCATCCTGTTCATAATTGGCATAAATTACAACAGCCCAAAGACTACTCTAATTCAGCATAAGGGGACTGGGCCTACACAGAGGCAGCACCGGGACCAGAAAAGTGCAAAGGTGAGTTTTAGGGCACTTCTGTGAATACATGCACACACCCTGCACATATCAGCTGCTCCCCCAGATTCTGGCCAAGATAATTTAACTCTAAATAAACATTTTGTCATCCACTGTGCTTTGTGTGAGGAAAAATGTCACCATCTCCCAGTGAGGTTAATGAAAGTTAATGTTTAATTGGAGTGGTGTTATTAGTAAATGCAAGGGAAAGGGATCGTGGAAGACAGAGTAAAAATAATCCCTGACTGAATTATAACTCAGAACCCCATTAACTCCCTTAATAGAGAAATTATACCTTCTCTGAGTGGGTTGCAGGGATAAAAAGCAACCTGATCCTACACAAGTTTCTTTGCAAGTGACTTAAAGGAAGATGAAGTAAGGAAAAGGCAGGACATTCGGAGATTGAATGGCTGTATTGATTTTCAGGGTATTTTGAGGAAATGGTGGATGGCTTTGATAATAGTCTTACATTTCTATAGTGCCTTTCATTCTGATGAATCTCTAAGCCATTTACGCACTTAAATACAAACTATGCACAGGCATCCTTCTGCTTACCAATCAAAAGCAGCATTTTAATAGCACACGGCTACTAGAAACAACAGGTTAGGACAGGAAGTGAAGGAGAATAGTAGATGCAATGGAAACTGGAGATGGGGTTTGCTATAAGCAGGTAGAATGTAAGTGCCCACATTTGGAGTTGGGCTGGCACATCCTGACTGTCACGAAGTCTCATGGGATCGCTAGTGACTTACAAGTGGTTAGGCCACAATTTTACATCTCTGAAAGACAGTACCATGCACAGCACCCACCAGGATCACACGGGCATATTGGCTCAGGCCTGATTCAGGGTGAAGACCGCCACCTGTGGAATTATCACCCACACTTCCATCAGCAACTAGGTGTCTACCCATTCAAGTATTGACTCAGACCAGCCCCCAGTTAGCCTCACAGAATTTCTATTTAATCCACTCTGCAGTGTGCTATACATCTTCCTCTTGGAGCCAATCCACAGAGCATGAGCCTACCTTACACCTCTAACTTGAGTGGGAACACTAGATATTATGAGTTGAATTCCTGGTAATGGACCTTGTCTCAAATATGAACTGCTATGAGCTTGGGACAAGCTTCCTTTGGCCAAGAGAAATCTGTAACCCACAGGTCAGTGTGTGTTACATGTCTTCTGTAAACCAGTAGCTGGTTTACAGAAGATGCAAATCTATTTCAGCTCCACCTAGTGCAATTACTGCTTTAGCCCAAGTGCTAAAAGCACATGCTTTACACACTAGAGGTCCTGGGTTGATGACCTATGATGATGATAATCATTACAAGAGCATAAAGTTGATACAGCTGCATGATATTGCTGTTTTACATAAAATACATGTACCAAGAGCTCATATGGTTTTTAAATAAAGGATATTTTGGGCACTGAGCCATAAATGAAATGACTCAGAGTGTTTCACTTCCAGCTTGAGTTCCTCTACTTGGAGTCCAGCCGGCAGCTCTTCATAATAGATTAGTCTTAACATTAACATAAAGAAAAATATGCCAGAGCATGAGTAGAATTTATTGTAAATGGATGCAGGGAAGATATTCTCTACATCTTTGAATGTTAAAGTGCAGCAGAAAAGCCGCCTCTGAGATGCTTCCCTTAACTCCCGTTGGGCAGCTGACTTCTAGAAGATGAATTCTTGCCAATTTATATTTTTGAAGTGTACAGAATTCTGGATTAACCCTGCCCAATGGATTGAGATCCCCAAGACATCGCAAGGTAATAGAGGGTTTTCTCCAGCAGTGCCCTGCTGCAAAGGCAAGGAAGTTAAGGCCTTGTCAACACTACAGAGTTTTGTCAACAAAAGTTATGTCGACACTCAAAAAGTGCGATAATAAAAATCGGAATTGCATGTTCACACTCACTCCCTCTGTTGGCACAATGCATCCACAGTTGAGTCACTATCATCGACAGTGTGAGCAGTGCACTGTGGGTACCTATCCCACAGTCCAGCTCGACACCTTCTGGTCTTGTGGAAAGGCGGAGTGAATCACAGCACATCTTGGGACCGGACTCAATGTCCCATGATGCATTGTTTTCTGTCCCAGCATTCCATGGACTTCTGGCTTTCTTTCATGGCATTTTTCAATGGCCCTTGTTTGCTGTGCACCCTGGCATCTTTGTGAGAAGGGATGGATCCTGCACTGCTCTCCTATGCTCTGATAACTATCATTAAGACATCACGGATGGCAGGGCAGTTAAACACGAAGTTCCTAACCAAAGACGACTCCCAGTTGCCTGACGTGTTGTGTGATACGTATAGGAGCAACTTTAGATTGTTTTTGGCATTCACAGATCAGCTGCAGAGGGTGGACCATCACTTTTGGGCTTGGGAAACAAGCACTGAATGGTGGGATCATATTGTCATGCAGGTCTGGGATGATGAGCTGTGACCATAGAACTTTCGGATGCAGGAAGACACCTTTCTGGAACTGTGTGTGGAGCTCACCCCAGCACTATGGTGCAAGGACACCAGAATGAGAGCTGCCCAGTAGCGTAGCTGGGGGGGGGGACCAGGGGAAGCGGCCACTTCCCCACTGAGCACAAGTGGCGCCTTGTCAATTTCCTGGCGCCTTTGTACTCACCCAGGGGAGCGATAAAAAAAGTGCTGCGGCACTTTTATTTTACTCACCCAGCAGTGCTCCGGATCTTCAGGGGCGGGACCTTCAGTGCCGCCAAAGAAACCCAGAGCGAGTGAAGGGCCCGCCGCCGAAGACCCGGAGCGCCGCCAGGTGAGTAAAAGAGCAGCAGCGGGTGGCGCCTTTTTTTTTATTGCTCCCCCTGTTCCCTCCACCTGGCTACGCCACTGGAGCTGCCCTATCAGTAGAGACGCACGTGGCAATCGCTGTGTGGAAGCTGGTGACTCCAAGCTGCTATTGGTCACTTGCGAATCAATTTGGAGTTGGGAAGTTGATTGTTGGGGCTGTATTAATCAGGGCTATGCCAAGCCATTCTGGTGCCCTATGCAGCCCTCCCACAGGGGGGAAGGGGCTGGCTTGGGGAGCAGGGGAGAACCACCCCCCAACACTCACCAGTGGCATGGCTGGGGTCGGGTCATTGCACTTCCTGCCACAGGTGAGTGCAGGCCCATCCCCTGCTGCAGTCCTCAGAGGAGTGGGGGCAGGGTGGAGGCTTTAGGGAAGAGGCGGAGCAGGGGTGGAGCAGAGCAGGGGCCATGGGGAAGAGGTGGAGCACGGACTGCAGCAGCACGCAGCTGCGCAGGGCACCAGGAAATGTGGTGCCCCAAATTCCCTGTTGCCCTATGCAGCTGCATACTTTGCGTAGGGATAGAGACAGCCCTGGTATTAATGCAAGTGTGCAGAGCAATTAATTACATCCTGCTACAAAGAACCATGACTCTGGGAAATGTGTGTGAAATCTTGGACAACTTTGCAGAAATGGGTTTCCCTAACTGCAGAGGGGTGATAGATGGTACACATTTCTATTTTGGCACCAGACCACCTTGCACCAGAGTACATCAATAGGAAAGGGTATTTCTCCAAGGCGCTTGTGGATCACTATGAGCATTTCACTGACATCAACTTGGGGTGGTCCGCAAAAGTGCCTGGCGCACACATCTTCAGGAACACCAGCCTGTATTGAAAGCTACAAGTGGAGACTTTCTTTCCAGACCAGAAGCTTACAATGAAGGATGTTGAACTGCCCATAGTGTTCCTGAGAGACCCAGCATACCCCTTACAGCTGTGGCTCATCAAACCTTACATCAAAAACCTGGACAGCAGTAAGGAGTGGTTCAACAACAAGTTGAGTAGGTGCCAGATGACCGTGGAATGTGCCTTTGGCCGATTAAAGGTGTGTTGGCGATACCTTTATGGCAAGTTAGACCTCACTGAGGAGAATATTCCCATGGTCATAGCAGCTTGTTGTACATTGCATAATCTTTGTGAAGCTAAGGGTGAAAGGTTTGCTCAGGGGGTGGAGTGTTGAGACAGACTGCTTGGCTGCTGATTTTGAGCAGTCAGGTACCAGGGCTATCAGGGAGGCTTTGAGGCAATACTTTGAAAATGAGAACAAGTAATGTATATCTCTGATTGGTACTGTAATGTTACATTACATCTAGTTTTCCTAGGAACAATGGTGATAGATGGGGGCTTATATTCCAGTAAACAAATGATTAAACTGCCTGTGTATGTATTGGTAGTGCCTGCTATCTTAATTTGTAAGAAACAAATAAAGATGAGTTACTGTTCAAAAACTTTGCTTTTATTGCGGACACACACACACACACACTTTCAGAGTTGTGGATAGGTCCAGCTATCATTTTTAAAGTTGTCCACGGGGGTGGAGTGAAGGGGAAACAGAAGTCCTGAAAGTGGAAAGGACTGTGCGGGCGGAGTTGGGGGTGGCATAGAAAAGAGTTCTAAATGTGCTGCAGGGGAGGGCGGGTAGGCATGCATCTGGTCAGTCTGCAGAATTAAGGACTTCAGCATCTGCATTAACCCCTCCATGACTTTAATCATCCGTTCAGTAGCATCCTTAAACTCCTGATTTTCTTTTCTATCCTGCCTTACAGCTTCCCTCCCCTCCTTGTGTTCCCTTTTTTCTGCATTGGAGAAGTGCAGTACCTCAAGGAACAGGTTTTCTTTGCTCCATCTTGGGTGCTTATTTATCTGATGCAGATGCTCAGCTGGTGTGTGGGGTGTTCCTCAAGGCCACATCTGCTGAAGCACAAGGAACAATGCACAGAAGCATGATTGTTAAGTTCAAGCACAGCATTGAAACATTTCAGTGAAATACACCTCTGGTAACAAACAAACAAAAAATCACTTTGACTGACCCTTGGCAAGCACACATCTCAACAAATACCCAAAGCATGGTGAGTGTTGGCTAAGGGGATGAGGGGGGCGCTCTACATGCTTGCTTGTGGCTTTCGCCCTAGTCCCTATGCTGCTCGCCTGTGCCCCCCCTTTGGTCCCTGCACAAGTGATTACTGAATGGTGCGGGAAAGTTTCCTACAACTGGGGGAAGGAACAAAGCAGCTCTGCCAAGGAACCTTCAGCAGAAAATTGCAGAGTACCTCCATGAAACTTTCCTGGAGATCTCTCTGGAGGATTCCCATGAGATCTCAGTGTGCATCAACACCCTGTTCCACTGAACTGATTAGCTGCACAGAGAAGTGTCCAGCTCACAGAAACACAGACAGCCTTGTACATTTCTATACCTTGAACCCACCTCTGCACTACATAAACCACAGCCACTTACCAGGCATGTCCTCTCCTGCTTCTTGCTTGCCGGAGAACAATTGCTGAGACTAGCTAGACACCTCCAGAGTGGTGAACAGTTCCTGGCTGCCAGCTCCACCGGCGACCCTGCCGGGAGCTCCACATGGTTGTCTAACTCCACCCCTTCATCAATGACTTTGTACTCCAGGTTAGGTACCCTTTCCGCTGCCTCCAGGCCCGCCGAAGTATCCACAGGGCTCTTGACAGTGGAAGTGGGTCACCAGCTCCTTATAGAACCAGCAGGTCTTAGGTGCAGCACCAGAGCGACGGTTTGTCTCCCTCGCCTTATGGTACTCCTGCCTCAGCTCCTTTATCTTCGCTGTGCACTGCAGCATGTCCCAGTCATAGCCCTTTTCACACAAGCCTCGAGAAATCTGCCCGTAGGAATCACAATTCCTATGCTCAAGCACAGCTGGGACTGCACAGCCTCCTCCCCCCATATACTTAGCAGCTCCGCAGTGGAGCAAGCAGGAGAGTGTTTGCTGTGATAAGATGCCATGGTCCCCTGCGAAGATGTAATAAGACCTCTCCATGCCCAGCCAACAGGAAATGGAATTTAAAAAATTACAGGGCTTCTAAACAGGAGGGGCGGATGGTTGTTTACCCGGCTGCAGGGCAATGGAGTTCAAACTGCTGACCAGAGCGGTCAAGATGGGCATTGTTGGACACCTCCTGGTGGCCAATTAAAGTGATAAAATCAAGCATGGTGTCTATACTGGCACTTTATCAACAAAATTTTTGTGCAAAAAGCCTTATGTTTCTCATTGGGGTTTTATTTTTGTTGCCAAAACAGGGCATTTTTGCTGGCAAAAGTCACATCACAGTGTGTACGCATTCACTGTCGTCAACAAAAGCTGCCATTCGTCAGCAAAACTCTGTAGTGTAGACAAGGCCTAAAGCTTAGTGTAGAGACGGTAGTTAAAGGCTAATTACTTGATGTTCTGCTGCTTAACATCAGCCCCTCAAACCTGCTGCTGAGAGTTGTTTGTAAATCGAAGTCAGAACAAGTTTGTAGTTCAACATGTCTTTGATCACTAATCTTCCTCCCTTATCTATAATTCAAAGAGTTTTCCCTGTGGGAATGATAATGCTCTAATAATCATCAGTGTTAGCCAGTGACTGCAGAATTTGGTATTGATAGGGAATATAGAGCAATGACACTTAAAACAAGAGCCTAACTTTGTTTTAGGATAGAAACAAGAACAATGTTTCTGGGCTCTCTTGAGTAGCTTGATTAATGTTAAGTTGCCAATTAATTGGGGTGCAATATGTTTTTCATATACATAGGGAGGGATTTTCAAAAGTCAGAAGATTCGGGAACTCAAAATCCCAACTACAGATGTCTTCTCCTGAGCTTTAGTGCTAAGTTTTTTGTGTCTACAAATGACACCTAGAGGCTCTCAGTAAAGGCTGCCCCTCATGATGATTTCACTGTATTCTGTGAACATCAAAACCCAGTGCACAGTCTGGATGGTTCCCCCTATTTGGTGGGGAAAGAAAATGCACAGAACCAGAAGAGCAGAGGAGTTTGCAGGTCACGATTATGGTGCATTGGCAAAAGGGTGGGTGGGGAAGGAGTTTGCAGTCCTGCCTATGCAATGGGCTTGTCTAGCATGGAGTGATTCAGAAAGAGCTAGCTAAACCAGCAAAGGCACTCTTATTCCAGAATAAGAGGGTCCACATATGGAGTTATTCTGGAATAGATATTCCACTTGAAATTCACACCCTGCCTTAACGTGGAATAACTTTCCTGTATAAACAAGCCTATGCCTCACCCAAGCTACTGCTTGTTTCCTGACATTATGAGTACTGAATCTACCCTTAATTATATTTATAAAAATACATCACACTAACTTCTGGGAAGGGGTACTGCTCGTGACATATCTGACTTGAGGAAGAAGAATCTTCAAGAAGAATTTAAACACACCATATGGGGGGATGAGACTTGTCTAATAATGCAGCACTAAGATCTGCACTTGGGGTGCAGTAATAACTAGTTTTGATCTAGCTGCAGTGTGTTGGTTATGGGCTATAAAGCCATTTGACCCAGATCACTGGATTGAATACAACCCAGCTTAGCCACAACCAAAAATAAATGGTTTTCGGAATGGTGTTCAGGGACGTGTAAAAATAATAAAACCCACACATCCCACTACACTGATGGTTTAAGACCAGGTTCTTAAAGACACAAACCACCATCACAGCATGCCTAATTCAGTTTATCATCATCTTTCTATGTGGCCCCGACTATCTTACTAGTCACAAGTTTTGTAAAACATTCAGTAAACACAAGGATGCTGAGTGTTTGTTAAATCTGCATTTGTTTTTCTCTGGGGTTTCTCTTTAGAGTTCAACTCTACTGCAATGTTCATTACAGTAGAGCTCTTTTAAAAGGGGCCTCCTGCTGTTTTCAGGATGGTTTGAGATTAAAAAAATAGCTTGAGCCTTCAATTGTCTTCATCTATATAGGAAAAAAATCTTTAGTGTTAGAATTGTAAATTAGAAAATACTTCAAGGTAAACATGGCAGCTGCATCTAGTGAAACTCTAAGAATCTATTGCTAGGGCATCTGTTAAAGAATCTGACAACATTCCCACATAACAAACATTAGAAGGCATTATGAACTGAATTTTAAAAATTAATTTGAGCTGAATCCAAGTATTTAAATTTCCACTCTGTGCAGTGATGCGGTTGGTTGGGGCATAGGAAAGGGGGGGGGATTGTTTTTGTTTGTTTGTTTTTAATTAAATGTAAACACATCCATCTGTACATTTTTCAAGTAACGAGTGCAAAATGAAGATTAGAAATGAGTTATAAATGCTTTTCATTCTGCAGCCTTAAAAGACATTTTTCTTTTTTTCTTTTTTTTTTTTTAAATAAACTGCAATTTTGCAGCTCTCTAGCCTGAAAAATGCTAAGATTCACTGATGAGGCATATAATGGAAGGTGCAATACAAAATATATGAAGTTTTTGTCTTCCTTTCCTAATTCTAATCCACGGCACGTCTACACTGCAGTCAGAGGTGGAGGCATAGCTGCACTAGCGTCAATGTAGTTAGTGTCACTAAAAATAGAGTGAAGACAGGCTGTACAAATCTACTAGGACCCCTAGGTACATACTTGTGGTGTTAGCCCACTCTGCTGTGTTTGCCCTGCTATTTTTAGCAAGTGAGGTGGATTAAAGCTAGCGCAGGTATGGCTACACAAACTGCAATCACACCTCCAATTACAGTGTAGACCTAACCATAGACTCAGTTTTCACCAAGCTCTCAAATAGTCCAGCAGAAGGATGTAACTCATTGATCCAGTTTCCTATCGCACTGACCTAGAAGTCAGTGCATTGTGGTGGGTTTAAATGAAAGCGGGATAAAGCTCTTAGCAAGAGATGGGCATGTTCAAGAGGTCAGACCGCAGGAGATGTTGCTTCAGGTGCCATATGGCTACTTTATTGATTGTATTCTAAAAGATAGCCACTGAAATGACATCAGAGTACACATCACTGTTTTAATAATAATCTGATTATAATAATAATGCGTTTTGCTTGATCCATCTCTGCACCTGAAGCCACTTATCTTCCTCTCACATTTGCAAAACCACTAGAGGTAATTCTTCACCATGTGCAGCAGCTAGTAAAGGCTGAGTCCTTGAGTCTAAAGGGTAAGAGGGTCTGTTCTAATCTACATCTGAATGCTTGAATGCTCACTTCAAGCTACTCTCAGTTTGTCCACATTTCTCTAGGATGGAAATTTTGGGAAAAGAGATTTTTCTAGTGAGATTTCCCGTATGTTCTGATTTTGGTTAGGTGACAAATACCACAAAAACGGCCTTTGTTGGGCTACACTAGAATTTCTGCATATTGTCTTGGCCAAAATCAAGAAATCTGAAATGTAAAAATAATAATAATTAGTAGCTGAACTGGTCTGAACCTTAAAACATGTTTAGTTCAGTTCTTCTTCTACCTGAAACTTCTCATTCAAAGCTAGATGAAATCCACAGATCGACTTGGGCTGCAAAGTTTGAATCTGGAGCCAGGTTCTGTTGTATTAATTTCAATGGAATAAATGGTCCCAAAGAGTCAAAGGTGTTGACATGACTCTGCCATTGTACACCACTAACCATGGTACAGGATTTTGAGTACAGAGACCTCAGCCTTCTTCGTCCCATGGCAACAACCACCCCTTATGAATCTTTTTAACCTTTCATTATAGATGCACAGACCCGCCAACAGAAATTCCAGGCCCCAAGGCCAGGACCGTCCCTCAGAGGGCCTGGGTTGGAAGTGATGAATTCATCACTTCCGGGGCTGCCCATGCCAGTGCGTGGGGCCCAGAGCAGTCCGCATGCCTAGAAGTCCTACTGTGGTGGCGGCAGCCGGGGACCCCGGGCCCTTTTAAATTGCCCAGGCCCCTTGGCAATTGCCCCCTTTTTTCTCCCTCCCCTCTTCCCTCCCGCCCCCACCCTGTCGGTGGGCCTGCACATGCAGAAAAAGAAGGAAAATCAGTGAAACAATGTCCCTCATTCTCTTTTGCTTTAGGGCAGGTCTTCACTACGGGGGGGGGGGGGGGTCGATTTAAGATACGCAAATTCAGCTACGCGAATAGCGTAGCTGAATTCGACGTATCGGAGCCGACTTACCCCGCTGTGAGGACAGCAGCAAAATCAACCTCCGCGGTTCCCCGTCGACGGCGCTTACTCCCACCTCCGCTGGTGGAGTAAGAGCGTCGATTCAGGGATTGATTGTCGCGTCCCGACAAGACGCGATAATTCGATCCCTAAGAGATCGATTTCTACCCGCCGATTCAGGCGGGTAGTGTAGACCTACCCTTAGTTGTAGAGAGATTTTATAAGGAAAACCCCCCAATTGACAGTCTTTTAGATGGTATTACAGGCAGTAATAGCTGTCCTTCGGGCGGGGGGGGGAGTGAAAGAGTGAAGCTGCCGGGGTTGTTAAAATCTGATCTGATTTCTCTGAACCAAAAACAAGGCAAACATACATAGAAAGGAAGAAAAAAGAACACCATAAATAGAAAATGCCACTTCTGTCTCTGACATTGACTTTAACTTGCAGCCTCGGTGCTGGAGAAACACAGGCACAGCACATATCAGCCACTCCAAGACCTAGCGAACTTGCTCCAGCCTTGGGCTGTTTAGGGCATTGCTTTTAACTGCCTCTTTGGGGCCAACAAAATATGCAGCCTTGGCTGGCTAAGCCAGACATTAATAAAACAGAAGGCAAAATGAGAGAGACAGGAAAGAGAAGAAATAAGATGGAGGAAGGAAAAGGATACACGAGGTAGTGGGTGAGAGCAAGAATCCAAGTTTCATATTCTAGGTGGTCGGGATTTAACTAGAGGCAGTGGAAGTGGTGATGTCATCTGGGTCCCTCTCTCTAGCCAGGTCTGGGCAGGACATTTCTCAGGATCAGGGCAATAAATCTCATCAGTATCATGGTGGATCCCTAGGACCCAGGAGATGGTGGGGGAGGCAACCATGAAGGTACAGCTCACACTTTTTAATCTATCCAACCTGGCTACATTTTGATTCCCCTCACCAAAAACTTTTTTAAGAACCCCAAAAGGGGGTTATGGACAGAATAGCCCAACCCTTCATGATTTTGTATGCCAGCTAGATCTAATTTCTGACACTCCACTTTTGGTCCATTAAGTTCTAATTCCATTTTCCTTTTGTTTAATAGCAGTGGTACTAGCACGGTCCTTGGGTGGAATTAGTACACCCTTTTCTTAGGACTAATTCATTGTTTCTGTCTTTAACTTCTACTGACTGTTATAAACAATTGTATGTAGTTGGCTGAGTTGGACCTTGTTATCTTGGGCAACTTAGAGCACTGGACTCTGAGCAACAGTCCTGACTTCCTATCTCCTAGAACTGGAAGGGACCTTGAAAGGTCATCAAGTCCAGCCCTCTGCCTTCACTATCAGGACCAAGTACCAATTTTGCCCCAGACCCCTAAGTGGCCCCCTCAAGGATTGAACTCACAACCCTGGGTTTAGCAGGCCAATGCTCAAACCACTGAGCTATCCCTCCCCCCAATAATAATTAATGGAGATATCCTATCTCCTAGAACTGGAAGGGACCTTGAAAGGTCTTCCTTAAGACTAGGATGTGTTCTGAATTGGATGCATAGTAGCTCTACCATTGGGGCACTTGGGCCATTGACCAGCACAGAAATATAGAGGAAAATAGAATAAAAGTAAAATAATTTCATCTTCATCCCAATTGTCTTCACCATTCACAACAGTTAAATTAAAGATCAGCTCTTCCAGATGAATGAGTCATGTGTCGGGCCATTGATCATGTGTCGGGATAGCACACAATCCTGTTGGGACTTCTACAGCAGCAGCAGATGGCCTTAATGGGTCTAAGAACCACAGCACATGATGAGATATGAGCATTTGCAGAGCTAAGTGAAGTTGATACCCCACCACTGCAGGGTCCATCTCTTCAGTTGTTGCTGGAATTCACTATAACATCTCCCTCTCTCATTCCCATCTGGCATTGTCCTTGATCATGGCATGTACCAGTATGATCCAATTGAACCCACTGGCCCTAACATTCATTTTAGCCATGTCCGCTCTTGGCAATTAAAGATAGCTCAACTAATAACTCAAACCTCAGAAGATACGGATCCCCCTGAGAGTTTGTTCACATTGATCACATGGGGGTGGGCAGAGACTGTGTGTGAGAGATGCAAAGGGAAGTCCTATTTATGTTCGCTTTTGTTCATAATAGAATAATGAAACACAGAGTTTAATCATTCTTTGCCAGCATGCGGTACTATACACACTGAATTGGCAAAGAAACTAATTGGGGCTTGATCTAGCTCTCATTTAAGTCAGTGGAAAGACTCCCTTTGATTTCAGTGGGAGTTGGATTAGGATCTCAGATTGCATTTATTATCAGAGTGGGACTGCAATACTTGCTGGCAACTTATTTTGCATCTCTCACCATTTTTTAAAAGGTTTTCAAAGCACTTCTCTTTTTAGATAGTTTAAAACAAAGCTCTTCCCCCCCCCCCTTTTATCATAATTCTATCTGATATATAAACAATGCTTCAGGACTTCCAAAAGGCACTTTATCCAATCTATGGTAAAGTCTGAATTGCATTGTTTTCCTTTTCTAAATAGGCTGGGATTTTTTTTTATATTAGTAATAGTATTATTTGAGGTAGGCCCTAGGCTACATTGTGCTAGGCACTGTACAAATACAGAACAGAAAAGTTATTTTATTTTTTATTTTTTTCTCTGCCCTAAGGAGCTTGCAGTCTAAAAGTAGAGTTCTCTTACTTTAGAGCAGGAAAAGTATTTAACTCCCTCCTTGATCCTGAGTGCATCCCAACTGTCTTCGATGAGATAATACCTAAACAGCACTTAGCAGTTCTACATATCAAAGCACTTTACAAAGGTGGGTGAACCTTATTATCCCCATTTCCATATAGGGAAACTGAGGCACAGAGAGCCCCCCCCCCCCCCGTGAACTGTCCAGGGTCACACAGTAGACCAAGTGGCAGAGGTGAGGAAGGACCTTGAGTCTCCCTACTACAAGTCCTGTGTCCTATCCACTCAGCTATATTTCTTCCCTCTAGATATGCTGTCTTAGAGAAAATTCCAGGCCCTTATTTCTTGTGTTCTTTTGGTTTAAAAACATAGAGCACATTGCCTGACCTTTTGTATACGGTCATCTGAATCAACCAAAGTAAAGGATAAAAAGAGAGGATTCCAGACTTCCACATGGCAATATAACATGTCCTTTTTGTGTTTAAGAGCGATGAATTCAAAGTGGAACAGGTGCAGAGAAGGGCTAGTACTAGATGATGAGAGAAATGGGGAATTTGTCTTACAAGAGAACTTCAGGAGCTTGGCTTATTTAGCCTAACAAAATGAAGGCTGAGTGGGAGACATGATCACTGTCCATAATTCCTGTGAGGGATGAATAGCAGGGAGGGAGAGGAATTATTTAAGGGCCAATGTTGGCACAAGAACAAGTGGATATAAACTGTCCATTAACAAGTTCAAGCTTGAAATTAGATGAAGGTTTCTAACCACCAGAGGAGTGAAGTTCTGGAACCGCCTTCCAAGGGGAAGAGTAGGGACAAAAAGACCCTAATTAGTTTCAAGATTGAGCTTGGTATGTTTATAGGGGGGATGGTATGATATGGTAATCTACAATGGCATATGGTCCATCCGCAACTGCTATTAGCAAATATCTCCGACGGCCAGAAATGAGACACTAGAGGGTGAGGCCTCCGAGTTACTACAAAGAATTCTTTCCCTGGCTTCTGGCTAGTGGGTTTCGTCCACTTGTTCAGGATCTAACTGATCATCATATCTGGGTCAGGAAGGAATTTCCCCCCAGGTCAGATTAGCAGAGACCCTGGAGATTTTTTGCCTTCCTCTGCAGCATGGGGCAGGGGTCACTTGCTGGTTAGAATTGGAGTAAATGGTGGATTCTTTGTAACTTGAAGTCTTTCAATCAGAGGTTCTAGGCCTATTGCAGGAGTGGGTGAGTGAGGTCCTGTGGCCTGTGATGTACAGGAGGTCAGACTAGATGGTCATGATGATCCCTTCTGGCATTAATATCTAAGAGTCTATGATCTCACCCCTGTCCGGTCTCAAGAAAACCTGCCGGATCTCCCGAAGGGGTTACTGCACAATCCTAATTAAGACCATAATCCAATTATTTACAGTGGGTTTCATTAAAGATATTTTTCAAAGGAAACATTTAATGCTATATATATTTAAATTATATGCAAAAGAGGATTTCCCTAAGCATCAGGGTGCAATTTCATGCTAAAATACTTAGGAAATTAAGTGAACCATATGAAAGCAGAAGAAACTGGGCAGCAGTGTGAAAAACGGTCACTTTAGAAATCTTACATGTTAAATAAGTTTAAAACTTCAAAGCCAAACTTTACTAAATGGAGAATTGATGCATAATGGGGAAATGGCTCCTCTTCAGAGGAAATGTATATAGCAAGAATCACCTTTAATCCCCGCCAAGTCTGAGAGAGGCATAGTTTGATTGCATCCATATTTATTGATGGACCTATTAAGTTACTGACAGACAATGATGGCTCATGTTAAATGGAAAATAAAAAAGCAGATCAAGAAAAAATGTCTCGTAGAGGGATGTTGTCAAAGTTAGTCCTGAACTGACCTACCTTTAAAAGGCATAATAATAATTACGATTGATTTTCTTTTTCTAGAGCTTTTCATCCAAATTGTGTTAGAAAAAAAACTAATTAATAAAGCTTGCAAAATCCCTCTATAGAGGCTATTACTGATCATTATTGACCAGGAATGGAGAAAGTGAGGCACACAGACATCAAGTGACTTCCCCAAGTTCACAGAGCAAGTCAAAGGGTAGAGCTGAATTGATCCACAAATTCAGCTCTACCCTTTGACTTGCCCAACTCACTAGCCCACACTGCCCAGACATGAGGACATAATAGGTCTTTTCCATCTAAATTCTATGCTCCAGTCCCCTAAAGATTGGTCACCCACTCCAGGAAGTGAGTTCAGAAGAAACAAATATTTCATATGGCTGAAACCTAGGTACTTTCTGTGCCACATTTGAAAAGGTAGTCTGTAAAAGTAACCTGCAGTTGCATGCACAAACCCTGCTGAAACCCTGTAAAGATATGGTAAATGGGCACAAAGCAGCCAGCTAGGCACCGAACTAGAAGTTTGCAAATTCACATATGTTAATATGTCTGCACAGCTATGGGTAACTGCATGAGGAAGGACTGGTGCACTTTTGTGTAATGGTGTGTGTGCGCAGACCTGATGCTCTCCGCTAGCATTTGTGAAGTAAGCAAATTTGAGCATAGAACAAAGTGCATACAAAGGATTACATTCACTATCCCCTCCTTCTACTTCTCTGGGTGTGAAAGGTCCAGAAACAATGGAACTCATACAAGTTTGCTGACTGAGGTAGAATCAGTGGCGTGTAGGCAGGGGTTCTTTACCCGGTGTGCCATGGAGCTCCCTCCACGTTGCTTCCCAGTGCACTAGCATGGAAGGGATGTTAGACAGGTGGAAGGATCTGTGAATTCAAGACTCTGAAGATCCACCAGCCAACCCCTCAACCCAAATTCCTGGCATCTGATCTGTTCTCTCAGGTTTTGCACAGGGGTCCCAAAGGTGACCAAATAGCGTGTGCGCTTTTTCCAGAAGAAGACTCCGAAATTATTTCACTAATTCTAATGTTGTAAAGGAATCTGAAGCCGCACACGCAACAGAACTCAAAGTCCAAGACCGTTTTCCATGTGGGTTTGCCCTTTCAATAATCGAGACAATGAAAAATCAAGTGTCCCTCCAAATGAATTACATTTGAGAATGGAAATACAGCAAGGCAGTTTACCTCTAACTAATTTCTCTTGTCTCATACAAAATGCTACAAAGCATCAATACTTTAGTAGCCAGTGGGTTGGATAATTGGAAACAAGGGCAACACTTTCAAACGGACCTGATGCAAAGACTGAGCCAGAGTGGTTTCACCATTTTCAATTTCTAAAGAGAAAGAAATAACGATTCTCCACCCAGGAACTGGAGGACATAATTTATTCAGCCCAGCCCAGGAAGGGAATTTAGTGGGTGAGTTAAATCAAAAAAACAAGTTGTTGAAAATGGGAGGTGTGTGCTTACCTTTGGGAAAGGATGCAGAAAGGTTGTTTAAAAAAGAAAAATCCTAAACTGTGCTGGGTTCCTTTCAACCATTACAAATTGATTTAGCGTTGCCAAGGAACCTGGAAAACTCCAGGGTCCACAGTGCCTTAGTTTGGTTGTGTCTGTTCACTTTTTGGCAAACTACATTCTCTTTTAGCGACGTGGTTCATTATCATTCTTTATGAACGGACTGGAAAGTATTACACAAACGGTGGTGGGGATTTGCCCAGTTATGTGAAATCCCATAGCTTTTGTTTTTCATGTATTTACGTAAACTTCTTTGTCAGCCCTTAGTTTATGTAAGTTCACATCCCTTTCACTTTGAACTTTGGTGGAAGTCAAAAGCAAAGCTGGTAGAACTTGCAAATTCTGCAAGCTGAATAGATCTGGATTTATTGTTTCCTTTTTCTTTAAATGTTTGCTTTCCTTTTCTTTAATAAAACTTAAGAAAGTTCAAGACAAAAAACGTCATTGACCCAATGTTAAAATTACATCCGTGAGTAAGTAATACACAATATACAAAGTAACACACAATAGACAATGACCAGCCAGAGACAGAAATGTCTACTACCTCTGTTTATCACTGTCTGGTGACCTGCCTTAACTCACATACCTTAAGAACATAGTTATAGACAAATGACTCCTTAAATATCGTCTATGCTTACATCTTGCAATGATTAGGGTGACCAGTGCATTACTTGCTGTTGGTAAAGATCTCACATGCCGCCCTTTGGGGCACTATTATCTAGACCTCAGATCCAGGGGATTCCTGTTAACCCCTGTGCACCCCTTATGCTCTCTGCCAGTTGGCACCAAAGGGTCCCTGGGTCACAATAGTTAAGCGACGCTGGTCAAGCCAGAGAGTCGCTTGTTGAGCCTGGTCCCGGCTTTACGATCAGGTGGACAAGGAGGCAAGTGCAGCGATAGATTCCTGGATTTACTTAGCTCTGGTCTACACTACAAACGTATGCCAGTATAACTATATTGCTCGGGGGTGTGGGAAATCCACACCCAGGAGCGACGCAGTTATCCCAACCTAACTCCCAGTGCAGACAGTGCCATGTCAACGGGGGGCTTCTCCTGTTGACACAATTGCCACCTCTCTCTTGGAGGTGGAGTACCCACATCAACGGGAGAAGCTCTCCAGCTGGCATAGGTAGTATCTTCACTACGTGCTGTAAGTGTAGACTGTAGTGTGTTGGACTCTCTTTCCCAACGATGCTTCCACTCTATATGAACATAGTTTTCAGCTCCCTGGCGGCACTACTCGTCCGTGTGTGCTAAAGGGCCAGTAGCTTTCTTGTCTAGGAGTGCATGAACTGCCATAGCAAAGGGGTGTCAAAAAATCAGCTGTGGTGTCACATGCTGGTCTTCAGGAATGGGATTCCTCCACTGAATACGAGCAGACCGTCGAGCGGGTGCTGTGTGTTGTCTCCTGTCTGAAAATGGGCATCAGTCAACTGGAGATGTAATAGGTTGGTTTCATCTGTCACAGCTCTCCAGGCAGACTTAACAGTTATAGCATCTTGTCAAAGGTCTGGTGGCGCTATGGGCACTAGCACATACAGTCAGCAGATTGGTGTATAATTCAAGCAGCTGCTAATAATACAAGTAGCCACATTCAGCTCTGTGTCAACAAGCTGAGCAAGGCAGCTACACCCAGATCTCAGAGTAGTACTCAGCTGGAGAAAACACCAGGGCCAACACATAAGAATTGCCATATTGGGTCAGACCAAAGGTCCATCTAGCCCAGTATCCTGTCTTCCGACAGTGGCCGATGCCAGGTGCTTCAGAGGGAATGAACAGAACAGATAATCAAGTGATCCATCCCCATCACCCATTCCCAGCTTCTGGCAAACAGAGGCTAGGGACACCATCCCTGCCCATCCTGGCAAATAGTCATTGATGGACCTATCCTCCATGAATTTATCCAGTTCTTGTTTGAACCCTTACAAATGTATGAAGGACCAAAGGGTCAGCTCCCCAGCGGGTTCCCGGTAGTTTTTTATATGAAGGCGCTGTGGAAAAATGTCTTCATTTTCAGGTATTGCAGGTGAGGCTGGTATGTCCGGCTATGATGGAACTTTACTCCCAGGTATGTGACAACTGGTTGGAATGGCAGTAACTGTCCTTGCACATGGATCAGGATGGGCCAATTAGCAAGACAAGTGTTTAAATGGAAAGTAGTTGCTACTGTCTTGGTTTTACTAAGAATTAGTCTCCACTGCTGGAAGTATGTGGTCAAAATGTCCATGCCTTGGCTGATATTCCTTCCTTCCGTGGAAATCATTTCCAGTGTCAGCAACACAGCCTATTTAGCTTATGGGGCTCGGTCTTGTTGTCCCTGAAGTTAATATTTCCACACATTGAGAATGTGCAGGTTCAGGGGAATGTTTGTAGTGAGGGCCATACACAGGGGTATTAACACATAGACTTGATTCTACAGTGAAATCTACCATCCCTGGGACTCCACAAGAATCTGCACTAGTGGATCCCATTGAGGGACTGGGCCCATGGTCCTTACTTGAAATGCTAATCATTCTCCAGAAGTCATTGTGATGACCTTTTCCGGAAGACACTAACTTAAAATGAATTACAAATGTAAAACCAATGGTGCAGTACAAGATTCATAATAAGTTACACTCCAAATATAAGTAATATAAAAATCAGATAAGTCATTATTAAAGAAGATTGCAGTAAAAAGAATTCTCCAGCATATATTGATATATATATATTCAAAGCAAGCATTTTTAATTTGCAGAGATTCAATTTTTTTATGCTGCTTTATGTCTGCCACCCTGCGTGTATGCTTTTCTTTAAAGGTGATACATTTTCATTTAATTACTTCCATTTTTTTTTTTTTTGAAGCAAGAACTCATAACAGAAACTGCTTAATTGTCATTGACTTCAGCAGTTTTTCACTCTGTTTCCCACAAAGCATTTATAATGCACCGGCCTTGCTGGTATCAAGACACAGTTCATGCATATTTGGTTCCTATGTTTTATTCAATTCTAAAATAGTCAGAAAATGGGGAAAAAAAATTGAATGGGAAGGACTTTTTCATACAAAGAGTTCCTGTGGATCCAATAGAACCACTCACGTGAGGGAGGTCTGTTTGCTTCAGTGAGGGTAGTAGGGAATTGGCCTAAATGTTCAGCAAACCATAACACATGAATAATAGATTATGTCATACCAACAAGAAGAGAGAGGCTAAAAAAGCACAAACAAATAAATGTAGAATATATCACAGATATGTGTGATGTTCGGATACTGGGGTGATGGATGGCCTAGCAATGTTATGGATAGATATTTGCAGTGTTGTTGTAGCTTTGTTACAGAAATGTGTTTTCTGGTGATGTGGATTTGGTTCTGGCTGCAACTGCAGTAAAGACTCTTTATTCCTGATATAAATGTTGGGTTATCTACTCAAGAGAGGTCCCTGTATAATACTCGCATTCTGTAAATTGTTGTGTACATTGAATTGACCATTAATTAAACTGTTACCTTGTCTGCCATGTGCACGGGTTTCTAAAAACATACTTTGTTACCAATGGCTTGTATCCCAAGCGAATTTCTGATCATCTTAAGTTCACAGTCACTGCTTTCAGAGCATATCAGACCCTTGGATTTTATATTCCCGTTCAGTTTGCCCTGTCAGCTGATATTCAGAGTGGCGATGAGCACTTAGAAAAGGAGATATGTAACTTTGTATTTTAGGTATGATTTAGTTGCTCTCATTTTTAAAAAGCCCACCCTTGACTCCACTTACCTCTTCAACAGCTGCCCCATCTCCATTTTCCCCCTTTCATCTCTAAGCTCATTGAACCGGCTGTGAACAATCAATGTCTCCAATTCCATCCTAGACCCTCCCCAATCTGCCTTTGCAATCCACTAAAACCACTCTCACCAAAGCCTCTAATGACCTCCTAGCCAAGTTTCAGAACCAGTACTCCATCCTCAACCTCCTTGACCCCTCAGATGTCTTCCACACCATCAACCATGCTCTTCTTCTTGAAATTGTGTCCTCCCTTGACTTCCAAGATTCCGTCATCTCCTTGATATTCCCTTACCTTTTTAATTGTTCGGCATGTTCTTTGGAGGATCCTTCTTATCCTCCCTCTGACTTTCTGTGAGGGTTCCACGGGGCTCTGTCCTTGGTCCCCTTTCCTTCACCCTGGGGTTTGAGCAGAACTAGTATGCTAACAATAGCAGTGTGACCATACCATCATGGATAGGAAGTACAAACCCACCACTGCCCTGGGTATGTACGCGGGTGCCTACACTCACGCTGCCATGGCTACACTACCATTTTTAGCATGCTAGCTTGTGGAGAGCTCATATGAATCTGTCCACCCATGCTGGGAAGCATGGTCCTGGCTGCAGTGTAAACATATCCTTTAGTTCAGCTTGAATGTGAGGACCTCGAACAGGGATGGGCAAACTATGGCCTGGGGCCGCAACCGGCCCTTCAGATGTTTTAATCAGGCCCTCGAGCTCCAGCTGGGGAGCAGGGTCTGAGGCTTGCCCTGCTCTAGCGCTCCAGTTCCGCGCGGCTCCCGGAAGCAGTGGCATGTCCCCCCTCTGGGTCCTACACATAGGAGCAGTCAGGGGGCTTCACATGCTGCCCCTGCCCCAAGCGTTGCCCCCACAGCTCCCATTGGCTGCGAATCAAGGCCAATGGGAGCTGCAGGGGTGGTGCCTGGCTGCGACTCCGCATAGAAGCCGGAGGGGGGACATGCCGCTGCTTCTAGGAGCTGCTTGAGGTAAGCGCTGCCCAGAGCCTGCATCCCTGATCCCCCTCCCACCCTCCGAACCCCTCGGTCCCAGCCCGGCTCACCCTCCTGCACCCCCAACCCTTCATACCCAGCCCCACCCCAGAGCCTGTACCCCCAGCCAGAGCCCGCACCCCCAGCAGGAGCCCCACACACACCCCAATCCCCTGCCCTAGCCTCAGCTCCCACCAAGGAAGTCCTGCCTTCCTAATGTTCTGGAGGACTACAAGTGAAATGATGTCAGAGCTACTCTTCTTTTACAGAGGATAGAAAATATGAGGCTACATTTTTGTGCAGTTACCTTGGGCTTCTTAATTATTAACCCCAAAAGCAAGGAATTCATAGAATTATAGATTCTAAAGCCAGAAGGGACCACTTGTGATCTTCTAGTCTGACCTCATCTGTAGCACAGGCCATAGGACTCCCTGAACTAACTGATGTTTGAACTAGATCATAGCTTTTAGAAAAAACATCCAATCTTTATTTAATAGTTGGCAGTGATGGAGAATCCATCACGACCTTTGGTAAATTGTTCCAATGGTTAATTACTCTCACTGTTAAAAATGTACGCCTTATTTCCAGCCTGAATTTGTCTAGCTTCAACTTCCAGCTCTTCCAGCTCTTGTTATATCGTTTCTGTTAGATTGAAGAGCCCATTATCAAATATTTTCCCCATGTAGGTACTTATACAATCAAATCAAGTCACCCCTTTACCATCTCTTGTTACGCTAAATAGATGGAGCTCCTTAAGTCTTTCACTATAAAACTGAAACTGAAGGCATTCCTTCACAGAAACAACAGGAAACAACACCCCAAACAGCTTTTTACACTTAGTTTAATAAGTCCGAAGTAAACAATAGAGGGATGGGGGTGCATTCCCCTTTCTTCTCTCAAAGGCGTGTAGCTGATTGAGAGGTCTCTTTTCCTCTGTCAGGACCTGCCAAACAGCTGGGGGAAACTGAGGCAAGCGGCTCAGAGGTGCAGCCCAGGAGAGTTGAGGGGACTGAAATAAGGTAGCTTGAACCATACAAGTTCTGAGTTACTGCGGCCTCTTGGCGGCAATTAATACATAGATTTATTAACTCCCCCACCACCACTAGTGTGGGTTATCGGGCCCGATGCTACTGCTAATATCTTATCGGTACCATTTGTTATAATTTTAACCTTCAACAAAGCCCCTTAAACGCACGTATCACTTTAAATAATAACACTATTACTCTTTATCTTGCAAGATTAAATTTAAAACCTCTAAGCTAAATCTTTAAGTCACACCACAGCACATAACAGGAAATACTGGGATCGCTGCCAAGAAGCAATCACAGGAAATTAGGTTCCTGTGTTCTTAAGAGTGAGTGAGTAAGACACACAATCTTGCTCTCTAATTCTAACTCTTTACTTATGCCTCAGGTGAGGTTCTCGGGGGTCTAAAGATGCCTGGAATCCCTGAAAATCCCTGTCTCACACTCCTTGAGTCTCCTGGCTGGCTCACCAGTCTGTTGCCTGTTGCCTAAAGACAGTATAAAAGGACAATATGATGGATAGACAATATGAAAGGACAATATGATGGATAGACAGTATGATGGATAGACTTGTTTGTTTGTTTGTTTGAATCAACCTGTACCAGGAGAAAGGCAACACCCTAATGCATAGAGGGGCTGTACCTCAGTGCATTAAATGATGCATAACCTGTTTGTACCCGTGTATAAGAATTCATCCCTGAGTGGACGTCTTTGTCTGGCCTAGGGGGCAGTGGTAAATCCCGCCACTGACTGAGCCGGTCCATTGTCAGGAAGCACATACGTACTAGCAGAACTGTAAGCATCTGATCCAGGGAGCTAGAGATTGTGTTTTGTTTGACAATAAACCTGGACGGGTGCCTTCGTATCTTATTAGAGTCTGTGGTCACTGGGCAGTTCGCTCGAGATCTGCTGTGCCAGCTATCTGCACAGAGCCAGGACAGGGAGAACACACACACACGCAGCTGACTGTTATAATTGAACAGAGCAGAGCACCACACCAGTGATGTCTGACAACACTAGCCTACGGAGTAAATGTACCCTAACATTTTTGTGGGTGAGAAATTAAGTTTGGGCATAGATGGAGGGTTCAAACACATGTGCCCTATAAAAGAATTGACCCACCTTGCTAGGGGAAGCCTGTACTTGTTTTTCTTAAACTTTAAAAGTTCCAAGGGGACTAGGCTAAGCTTGGTTTCCCTAAGCTTTTGTTCTTAGTTTTGTTCATTAGGTTTAAATATTAAGTTTAAGTTAGTTAAGTAAACTCTAAGCTAGCTTCAATAGCTCTAGCTTCTTCTAAGCGTTGCACCTCTCACTCCAAACTTGAGGAATTTGAACCGCCAGAGGCGAGGCTAGTCCTGTGTCTCTCACCACCACGTTATCAAGAAAGGGTGTGAGTATATTAACCAAAGCTTTGTAGCATATGATACCATAATACCATATGTATCTTTTGAATAGCAGTAATACAATTGTAACTTTGTAACTCTGATTATTTTACCGTTTAATTACTACTTCATTTATCTTAATAAAAAGTCTTTAAGGCTATATCTGTCTCAATGTGAGCTTCCTGTCATACCCCCGAGGGACCTTTGTAAATTCTGTGGAGCCTGATTCGGTACAAGAACTTTTTTATCTTCTGATCAGACAGACTGGTGAGCCTAAAACCCATACTATCCAAATTAATATTATTAACCTCCTAAATCAGGCAACACCATCTCTTGTTACACTAAATAGATAGAGCTCCTTAAGTGTTTCACTATAAGGCACATGCTCTAATCCTTCAACTATTTCTTAAGGCTCTTCTCTGACCCTTCTCCAATTTATAAGCATCCTTCTTGAATTGGGAACACCAGAACTGGACACTGTATTCCAGCAACAATTGATAACTGACCTTCATACTCCTACTTGAGATTCCCATTCAGGCATACAAGGATTGCATTAGCCCCAGACATGCCAAACCCATGAAAAAAACGCAGAAATTGGGCTTGTTTTTGGCTTAATTGGCTTGTGAGTTGCTTGTTGGCTAATTGTTGGCTTGTAGTTTGTTGCTTGTTTGGCTTGTAGCCACTAGCGTAGCTAGGGGGGTGCAGGAGAAGCAGCCGCTTCCCCTCAACACATTTTTCAAAAGCAGCACCTAGAAGGGCCCCGCAGCTGTCCACCCCTCCCCTAGCTCACTTCCACCTCCTCCCCTCCCCTGAACGCTCCGCCCCCCTGCTCCTCCCCCTCCCTTGCTTCCCGCGAATCACATGTTCGTGGGAAGTCTGAAAACAAGCAGGGGCAGGTTGGCAGCAGCAGGTAAGCTGGGGCGGGGGGAGGGATGTGAGAAGGAGGGCTCCGGGGAGGTGCGGTGCAGCGCGGCCCAGTCTGACCCTGGCCAAGTGGCTCTCTATGGCTCCAGCTGGCCCCAGCAGCCCCAGCTCGGTTCAGGCCCCGGGGCGCTGGCCCGCTCCCGGCCCCACCGGCTCCAGCCGAGCGCGCCGACCTGCTCCCAGCCCTGGCGGTTCTGGCCCGGCTCCGCCCCGGCCCTAGCAGTGCCAGCCGAGCACCCCCGGTGGTTCCGGCCCCAGCGGCTCCAGCCCGGCTTGGCCCTGGCCCCGGCGGCACTGGCTGAGCACCCCGGTGGCTCTGGCCCGGCCCTGTCCTGCCCCGGCGGCTCCAGCCCCAGTGGCTCTGGCCCGGCACATCCTGGCCCCGGCAGCTCCGGCTGAGCGCGCCGGCCCCAGAGGCTCCAGCCCGGCTCGGCGCCAGCCTGGTCCTGGTCCCAGCCCCGGCGGCTCCGGCCCAGCTCGGCGCCGGCCCGGGCCCACCCCCAGCAGCTCCAGCCTGGCCCGGCTCGGCGCCAGCCTGGTCCTGGTTCCGGCCCCGGCGGCTCCAGCCCAGGTCGGCGCCGGCCCGGGCCCAGCCCCAGCGGCTCCGGCCTGGCACGGTGCGGCCCTGGCCGGTGGCGCGGGCCCGGCCCCTCACATACACATGTGAACAGTAGCTCTCACTGACCTCCAATGGAAGACAAGTACATGCAGTCTTAAAATAGAATATGACCCTATACGTAGAATCCTTCCACTTACCACCACGCAAATAAAGCTACGTCTAACAGCTGTTTAAGATCACGACACAAAAACTTACAGCAGGAAGTGAAAAATATTGCTAAAACTGAAGGTGAAGTTACCTAGTCTGGTACTAAACAGATATGTAGCATCCTTTCTTATCTCTAAAGGTGAAGGGAGGGAGGGAAGAAGGTATTTAAGATGGAAAGTCAGTGGTAAGAATGGCTTGCTGTAGTGGATAGAGGCTATATAACTAATGGCAGATACTGTCCTGCCAAGGCAGCAGTCTCAGCCTATGATTATCACTCAGAGATCTCATTCATTTACACCTTGGCAGCTCTCTCTGTTATCACTGGCTTGGAACATCCATTGTGTTGTAGCAGAATAACAAGGGCTTTGATGAGTTACTTATACGTCTCACCACCTGACAACTAACTGAAACACAACATCGTTTGACAGATAACTATTTTACAAAATATATACAAACATATAATATTATTTGCATATAACTTCTGATTCCAGGATCCCTCTACAGTTGTATTCCTCCTGCTAATGGTTACAGTATTTCATACTAAAATGGAAAAGAACAGGCTAGTAAATAGGCAGCCTCTAGTGGAATTATTACTCAATGACATTCAGGGAAAGGAAAATCTAACTATTTTTACATATATGATCTAGGAATGGCTCTCAGAGTGTTTCCCCTGCTCAGTGTTGATTTTCACAGTTGTGTCCCTGGTGACTGGGAGTAAAGAATGAATACACTATACATCTTTACTATCCGATTATTGCTCACATCCCTTCTGGCTGGATGTGGACACAATATTAACCAAAGTTCTCAAAGCTCTTTCCCAGGAAATACTGTATCCTGTGTAAAACCTGGGATGGATTCTTCTGGGGGGTTGTGTCTACTTTGGTGGGTCTTTCCATATCATTACACTGACTGTGGCCTTAGATACAACCAAGGCTTGTCCAGATGGCGTTCTGAGGACTCCAGATCTTTTCTTTTGAGCATTCTTCCCTTCTTTCCACCCTCTGTTTTTACTGACAGACTCAGGCACTGGTTCCCTTCTGTGAATTAGTCACCAAGAGATCACTCATGTAGCAAATGACATGACATTCGCCATTTCCATCTTTTCCACTGCCCGAGCTCTGCCAATCAGAGATGGGAGAGAATAAAGGTGACTTCTAAATTTGCATGTAAAGAGAAGGAAGATTATAAGGTCATTGTTTCTCCGTCTGTCATTACAGAAAATATTTCTAAGGTGGCAAAAGAGCAAAACTTAGTCATTAATATTCGTAAAAAGTTTAAGTCCTCTTTGAGCAGCCCTGAATAAATGATAGAGATAGATCAACGCTGCAGCCTAGCTAAAACTAACTCTGCTGATTAAAGTGGTCCATCTTTTGGGAATAAGTGCTACCTAAATTGTACTGCAAAGAATTTTCTAATCTCCAAAGGAGGTTAAGACTTAGACTGAAAATTCACTTTAAGGAATAAATTGTCCCATTAACTCTGTAAAAATAGCTTGATTTCTACACTAGATATTCCTAATAGATAGATATTTAGTTAAAGCTGTCCGATAACTGTAGCCGGGGATGAAACTAGGAATCAACATTTTGTTCTGCCTTTTGCATTTCACTGGGGTGTTGTCCCTACATCATATTGTGTACCCTCTGCTCTGAGTGCATTTCATGGTTTTCTTCTCTTTTGAAAGCACATGTGAGCTGGTAAAAACTGTAGAGTTTTGATTCAGATATGGGACTAATCTCTCTTCTCCATGTCACATCATTCTCTGTACTCTGACCTGCAGACCCAAATAGATCTTTCTCCTTCCACAAACCTTATCCTTTTTCCTCCAGTTCCTCAATGAATTTGTTCCTGTCTTTTCCTCTGAGTGCAGTAAACTCTGTAGATAACACTCCCACCCCAGGATCATATATCCTCCTTTCACCTTAATAATTGATGTCTCATAGAGCCTTTCTCCCCAAAAGATCCCAATTCTTATAAACAGTGACCCCAAAATGGGAGATTGGAACCCAGCCCTTTGGGAATTACATCAAAACCCACAGGGACGTAAAGTAGATTAAAATATTGGTCTTTCCAACTTTAACATCTATTATTCAATGACAGGATCTGCCCTGCAAATGCTCCATTGTTTCCAGTTTTGATCAGCCCCATGGCAGCAGGGCAGAGCATATGCGATGTCAATGTGTGTCACCCCGGACCTGAGTGGTGGTGTACGTATCGAAACGATACACTGGAGTCAAGTGGCTTGTTTTAGTGACCTTATTTAGTGTGTCACGTTCACACAGAGAGTTGCTCATGCTCTCAGGTGTCTGTTTCAGTTTATGCCTATTACAGGCTCAGGGATTTTTTAATTGATATTTCACCGATTTTGACCTTTGCTGTTCTATTTTTTTAAATGTGTGTATTGGTGGTGAAAGGTGCCCCTGGGGCAGCTCTGTGGATTAAAATACTCTATCCACAGCGCAGAGGCAGGAGGGCAAGGTTTCCCCTACCCCACCTAAAAAGCAACAGAGGGTCCTATGGCACCTTTAAGACTAACAGAAGTATAGGGAGCATAAGCTTTCGTGGGTAAGAACCTCACTTCTTCAGATGCAAGATGACTTGCATCTGAAGAAGTGAGGTTCTTACCCACGAAAGCTTATGCTCCCTATACTTCTGTTAGTCTTAAAGGTGCCACAGGATCCTCTGTTGCTTTTTACAGATTCAGACTAACATGGCTACCCCTCTGATACCTACCCTACCTGTTAGCCTCAACTGTCATCTAGAGGTTCTGCTATAGACCAAGTGACAGAGTTTAGTGTCCATGCCCATTCAGTCTTGGGACCCTCTGCTGAGACTGACCAGAGTGCCAGTTAGAACCAAGCCTCAAAACAGATTTTTGTGATGGAGAAGGCCTGGCTATGGGGAACCACTGCCAAATCAGAGACATATGGTTCAAGTCTGGTATCAAATACTGGTCTTTACTTTCAAAAAGGGTTGGGGATGTTCATATCTGGGGTTTGCCCATCCTGCTGGGGATTGGATGGAGACCAGCTAACTAATTTCACATATGCTACAGAATATTTTGCAGTTGATGATGATTTTAAACCCTTCTGACCGAGCAACTTTTATGTGAAAAACACCTTATCCCATCAACAATTGGATGGAAGGAGGGAGGAAGGTGGAGGGAATTTAATGCGAAAACACTGGGCCAGTGAGAGTTTACCTGAATAAGGATGGCAAGTTTTGGCCCTAGATTTGTATAAGACATGCCCTCTAAAGCAAGAAAATCCAGACAAAAGATTTGCATCTATAAAACACGCTTTTGTGCATAGTGTTTCCTGAACATACAGTATGGTAAGATTCGTCCACTACGGCAGCAATATACTTGAGCACGTCTTGGTGAATAAGTGATGAAATATTATCATATGTATGGTGCTGTCACTATATAATAGAGAGTGCTTTATAGTTCACCTTGTAAAAACCTGACCAAGAGATAATTTCTTTGTTTTTGCTGCTTTAAGTCAGAATATTACTTTTTTAATTTAATATCATGACTTCTAGATGACATTTACTATTTAATTATTCCTGGTGCTTGATCTAGCACATAGCATCCTGAGCTTGTCTGAGAGGAATAGAGAGAAATTGTCTGGAATAAAGTGGCTAATCTAGCGTGTCAGCTTCTAGTAGCAATAATAGGGAAAACTTCTGTTAGAAACTCTGGAGAACTTGGGATGCATGATTGTCAGCCTCTGTCCATTTAAAGATGATTACAATGTGTTTATAAAGTTACCAGCACAATCAGGTCCCCATCTCAGTTGGGCAATCTAGAAATTAATTACATATATATAAATATGACAAATAATAATAATGGCAACCAGTTCCATGACCCCCAAATACAATAGGATTCCCGGTATTTGTGGTCAGAATTGTTTTAATCAAATGATTCTTTACCACACCATTTTTTTTTCAGGTTCCCTTGGCCCACATTCTGCTCTTATATTCTGCATTTGCCCCTATCTCCCACTGGCTTAAATAGGGATTGTTCCTCCCTATCCAAAGGCCTTGTTATTTCCCCAGCTCAACTGCACAAGTTCCCTCCCATTCTTTTTCCTAGCCACTGTCTTCTGGTTAGACTGCTGGTGGCTACCAAGGAGGAAAAGGCTTTGATCTACAAAGCCAGCCATTTTAAATCCTTCGCATTTGCTTTGTAATAACCCTTCTGCACTATTTTAATGTTCCCCCCAGCTTTTATTATATTAGCTTTTCTTGCCAAGGCAGTTTAAAACTCCTGGAATGTACCTGATTAGCAGCAGTGGAAATTTAAGGTCTCTTATTTATCCTGAGGACAGGGTTAGCAACAGTGCAAGATTCATAGATTTGCATAAATTAGAAATGGAAAAGCTATTTAGCTCACCCAGTTTATCCCCCTGCATTCTTTCGCCTCAGCATTTTCTCCACACACTACCCCCACCAATGTGCCTCAGTGCCATCCCAGAAAGGATCAAAAGAATGGTGTGGTTCCCATCATGTTCCTTTCAACTCGTGGCTTCCCTGTAAAGACTGAGGGCAATTTAGTGGTGGTTTTAGTGATGTACACAGAGGCCACTAATTCATTTCAAGCCAGACACTGAATAGACATTGGATGGGAATGACTTTAAGGACTCAATCCTGCAGGATATGGGGTGAGCCCAGTTGCTATTGAGCTCAACAAGAGTTGAGCTCACAGAGTCAGTTTGTTAGAGAAGGTGTGAGCACCTTTCGGGATTAGGTCATACTTACTAGCGATATCACGTTAATCTAGGCTACATCTGAACCTGTGGCCCGAAGACAAAAGATTTCCTAGCCTGTTACCAACCCTGAGAGCCAGCCTACCTCCCACCCGCCATCTCAACATTCCTTGTTAACCCTGTAAAAAGTGATGATTTTCCCCACTAGTCTACTTCACAGTAAAATTGCAGTTGTGCCAATTGCTGTGCTTTGAATGCCGGAGAGGTAAGATTTGGCTCTTGCTGTGTGCATTAGCCTAGGGTTACCATATTTAAAAAATAAAAAAAGAGGACACTCCACGGGCCCTAGCCCCGCCCCTTTCCCACCCCAGCCCCGCCCCAACTCCACCCTTTCCCCGCCCCTTCCCCAAGGTCCCCGCCCTAACTCCCCCTCCTCCCTCCCAGCCACGCGAAAAGGGCTGCCCGAGCGCTACCGGCTTTACGGTTTGCCGGGCAGCCTCCAGACCCTGCGCCCCCGCCCGGAGCTTCCCCAGCGCAGCTGGAACCCAGGAGGGGAAGTGCCCAGCTGGGGGCACAGGGTCTGGAAGCTGCCGGGCAAACCATGAAGCCGGTAGCACTCGGGCTTCAGGCAGCCCCTATGCCTCCGGACCCTGCGCCCCCGGCCGGGCACTTCTCCTCCCGGGCTCCGGCGGCTCTGCTCCTCCCCTGACTCTTCGGCTCTGTTTAAGAGCCGAGCTGCCCAAGCGGTCCAGCTTCGGGCAGCCCCTATGCCTCTGGACCCCAGCCGCCAGCCGGGCACTTCTCCTCCCCGGCTCCAGCTGCTCTGCTCCTCCCCGGACTCAGACTTCGGCTCTGTTTAAGAGCCAACCTGCCCGAGCCAGCGCTACCGGCTTCAGGCAGCCCCTATGCCTCTGGACCCCAGCCACCGGCTGGGCACTTCTCCTCCCCGGCTCCAGCTGCTCTGCTCCGGCGGCGCAGGGTCCGGAGGCACGGGGGCTGCCCGAAGCCGGTAGCGCTGGCTCAGGCAGCTTGGCTCTTAAACAGAGCCGAAGTCTGAGAGGGGAGGAGCAGAGCAGCCGCGGGAGAGGAAGTGCCCGGCCGGTATTTTTCCCAGACACGTTCGGCTTTTTGGCAATTCCCCCCGGATGGGGGTTTGATTGCCGAAAAGCCGGACATGTCTGGGAAAAAAACGGACGTATGGTAACCCTAATTAGCCTATGAAATAATGATATTTTCATTCAAGATTCTTCTTGATTATCAGTAAACACAGATGAGTAGCTCCGCAACACATTGTCTAGCTTTTTCTTTTCCACACGTGACTGCTGTGTTGTTGGTTTTTTCCCCTTGTTAATGACACACTGTTTGATTTAGAGCTGTCAGATCTTGTAATTTGTGTATTTAGAACACACACACCTTCTATTCCTAGAACTCTAGGGATGGAAAAGGCCTGTAAGGTTCCCCCAGCCAGTGTAAGATAGTCCATCACATTTCTTAGTGCTTTGTCTATTACAGGAGTGGGTAGGTGAGGTTCTGCAACCAGCAATGTGCAGGAGGTTAGATTGGATGATCATGATGGTCTCTTCTGACCTTAAAGTCTATGAGTCTAAATAAGATGTAGATGTCCCAGGGAGTGAATTTCCCACAATTTTCCAACACTAACAGGGCCAGGAAGAATAATCTCGGCACAAAAGGGATCTTCTGGCGGTGAAGAACCAGTGCAGAGGCTCCCACGTTGCCGTCCGACTTCTTGATGGGACTTGGCCAAAGTTAAGGTCAGCATTGCTAGGATGCCCCCATGATGCATCACTCCTGACTACAGTTTCAGCTCCTTGGCCTGGGCTGCCCTACATAACACCAGCACAGAATAGCCATCGGTTCAGGACAGCAGAAAGGTGAGCTTTACACCATCTTTGCACACATATCCCCAACCTGGTCTGTGTATAGTTTGGCTGGACCCCAGGAGATGATCATAGATTATAGGCAGGGCTCTTGATTTTAGGTTTTAACAATAAATACCAATAGAACATCCATGATTTTTTTTAAAAATCGGTGTTTCTTCAATAAACACCAGAAAAACACAGGAAGTGGTTGTTTGTATTTAATAGCTTGTCACCATGGAGCAGTAGGTGAACCACCCAGGTGTGATTTCTACAATGCACTAATGCGCTGCACATTAATTGGGCCATGTAATCCCTGCTGGTGTGCACTAGAGGCTCTCTAGTGCGCTTTAACATAGTGCTGTTTGAAAAAGCACTATGTAAAAGTGCACTAGGGAACATTACAAAGAGATTACTCATTGCATTCTATACAAAGAGCCCCCAAGCCCCCTATTTTTGGACATATACATAAAATTCAAAACTTGCTAAAAATAAAACCCTGAAAATTGAACTTAATAAAGGCTGAAAAACAGAAGCCCCAATTATAGCTAGTAACTATGGTCATGGGTTGAAATTGGGTAGAAGACAACAGAGCTTGACTTTTGGGAAATATTTCAGGGTTAGTCTCTCAGAAGAAGTTACAGGAGTCCAGTTGCCAGAGTTATTTCTTGTTAGACTGGACAACGTTCTGTAACATGCAATGGAAAAGGCAACCCTGCCTCAGCCTGGGGATTGGTTAGATGAACTAACAGATCTTTTGCTACCCCTAATCACTATGAAATTTCACTTACCTCTCTGAAACTTCACTTAGCAGGTTGCATCACCACCCATTACTGGTGCTTTTTATAAAGGTTAATGTTTGTAAGTCAGTAAGGTATGTCACACCTCTTCTTAGAAACCTGACAATAACGCCTCTTTCCCAGCTAATGTTCTCCCATGTCTTTGGCAGACATTGACACTTTCCTGGCTTTCAAATGGAGCTGTAATTAACAGGGCTCCTACTGCTGCAGGCATGACTGATTCCTTGTTTACACACCAGTACAGGGATTTGCGATGTAGCTGGCACTCTGTGACTAGCTAGCTGTGCAGCATCAGAGTAACATAATAAACGAAAAAAGAAGAACAGGAGTACTTGTGGCACCTTAGAGACTAACAAATTTATTAGAGCATAAGCTTTCGTGGACTACAGCCCACTTCTTCGGATAAATTTGTTAGTCTCTAAGGTGCCACAAGTACTCCTGTTCTTCTTTTTGCGGATACAGACTAACACGGCTGTTACTCTGAAACTTGTCATAATAAACGAAGAAAGTATCACATGGGCTGACCTGGAATGAACCCAAGCTCTGGATCTCAATGCTTCTGAACGATAGAGCTGTTTTAAATCCAAACCAGTTCTGGATTCAAATTTTGTACAATGAGCTGAACCAAATCCCAGATCCAAACCTGCCCAGATCTTGTGGTGTTCAAAATCTGAGGGTGAATTCCCAAAAGAACAGCCTTACTGGGTCAGACCAATGGGCTATCTAGCCCAGTATCCTGTCTTCCGATGGTGGCCAATGCCAGGTGCCCCAGATGGAATGAACAGAACAGGTAATCATCAAGTGATCCATCCCCTGTCACCCATTCCCAGCTTCTGGCAATCAGAGGCTAGGGACACCCAGAGCATGGGGTGGTATCCCTGACCATCTTGGATAATAACCATTGATGAACCTATCTGCCAGGAACTTATCTAGTTTTTATGAATCCTGTTATTGTTTTGGCCTCCACAACATCCCCTGGCAAAGAGTTGCACAGGTTGTCTGTGCGTTGTGTGAAGAAGTACTTCCTTTTGTTTGTTCTAAACCTGCTGCCTATTAATTTCATTGGGTGACTCCTGGTTCTTGTGTTATGTGAAGGAATAAATAGCACTTCCTTATTCACTTTCTCCACACCATTCACAATTTTATAGACCTCTACCATGTCCCCTCTTAGTCACCTATTTTCCAAGCTGAAAACTCCCAGTCCTTTTTAATCTCTCTTAATACAGAAGCTGTTCCAGACCCCTAATCATTTTTGTTGCCCTTCTCTGTACCTTTTCCAATTCTAATTTATCTTTTTTGAGACAGGGTGACCAGAATTGCCCTCAATATTCAAGGTGTGGGTGTACAATGGTGGAAAATGGTATTTTCTGTCTTATTATCTTTCCCTTTCCTAATGGTTCCTAACATTCTGTTCGCTTTTTTGACTGCTGCTGCACATTGAGCAGATGTGTTCACAAAACTATCCACGATGACTCCAAGATCTCTTTTCTTGAATAATAAAAGCTAATTTAGATCCCATCATTTTGTACGTATAGTTGGGATTATGTTTTCCAATATGCATTACTTTCATTTATCAACATTGAATTTCATCTGCCATTTTGTTGCCCCGTCACCTAGTTTTGTTAGATCCCTTTGTAACTCTTTGCAGTCTGCTTTGGATTTAACTATCTTGAGTAATTTTGTATTGTCTGCAAATTTTGCCAGCTCACTCTTTACCCCTTTTTCCAGATCATTTATGAATATGTTGAACAGCACCGCTCCCAGTATAGACCCCTGGGACACCACTATTTACCTCTCTCCATTCTGAAAATAGTCAGTTTGTTTCCTGTTTTTTAACCAATTACTGATCCCTGAGAGGACCTTTGACTGGAGACTGCTCCTTGCAAGACAGCCTCTTGGTCTTTAAGAAAGGGTGGTTTATTAAGATTTATTACAAAGGGAGCCATTCACTTCAAATGCAAAGACATTTGGCCATATTTGGACTGATGAATCACTGTGGATTAAAACATACCTAGTGCCCAGCTTGTGCAGAGAAGAGAAACATGGATGAAGAGCTCCACAGTTCCGATCCTACCTCTGAAGAGTCTCATCCCCTCGGCCAGTCTAAACCGCTGGATCCTTATGGAACATAACTGCCTTTGAGATAATTGAAGGCGCACTCCTAATATCAAATTTTCTCCGCTCTGCACAAACTTTGCCTCATCTTCCTTAAAGGTGTGTAACTATTGACCAGTAGGTTTAAAATCCCACCTGCCCTGCAGGGGGAATTCCACTGAAGAACATTAATGTTCTGTTTAAAATAAAAATTTGCTTTGTGCAGGACGGACGGGATTCTTAGGACAGTACTTGAGCTCCTAATGAGTAGGTTTTGCTCCCTTCCTCGGCCTTGAATGTCCTCTCAATGTGCTATTAGGCTTTTTCTGGGTCAATCTGTTCTCTGTCGAAAAACTTGATCAGACTTCATTAAATATTGCGAGAAAAATCACTCCAGGCCCTCTTTTTACTGATCCTGCTTAATAATTGACACATGACAGACCAGGTTTCAAAGCGGGATTTGAAACGCTGTACAGCTACCAGAGGCTGGTATTTCATTTGAGTTTGTCTTGGCCTCCATTTGCTATGTACTATTAGGTGTTCATATTTTATTATCCTTGCTAAGCTGTTCCAATAAATATCATGGAGAGAATACGGGTCTGATCCTTCTGCCACTGAAATCAATGTCAAAACTTCCATTCACCTCAATGGAAACAGGATTAGGCCCTTAATCTAATCGTATTATATTGGCATGCATGCATATTAATTTGTAACATACGAACTTCACTTGTGTGGCTGTAGTTTTCTGCTTTATGTTTAATGTTTGTGCAAATGTTTTGTTTGTCCTGGCTTTTGTAGGAAGTCATCTCAGGGAGAGGGGATAGGTGGATGGGAGGAAGGTTGAACGGTGGGCCAGATTTTGATTACATTTACACTGGTGTCAAACTCAGCTCCCCTGACCTCTGTGGAGTATTTCCAGATTTATACCAGCGTAACTGAGATCAGAATTTGGATCACTTACATTAGGCAGATATTTTCACATCAGGGTGCAGTGCACACAGCATAGAAATTAAACATCACGGAACCAGTATAATAGTGAGCAGCATCCCACTGACCAAACTGATCTATCGGGGACACAAGGGAATGAAAAGAGAAGAATGACAAGACCCAGGAGAGGGAAACAGGACAGGGAAGCTCAGACAGCAAACTCATAAAGAATCCCAAGTAGCCAGCAAAATGAAATTCCCTATCAACGCAGAGTGAGGGGCAAAATGTACTTTTCCAGCATCTGCTGGAGACCTGCTACTTAGACTAGCAAACATTCAAGCACTTGAGAAAGTGTGAATGGAGATGTAACCCTCCTAGATAATGAACTGGCTTTTAATGATGCAAAGGATAATGAATTCATTACTAACGTAAATAATAATAAACAAAAGGGCAGGCAGATGAATCCCATGCCTCGTTTTCTTGGAAAGAAACTCAGTCAACTAGACAGAAAAGTTTCTTAGTAAAGAAAAATAAAGACTAAGTAGCACTAATGGGGAACACAGAACCAGATATTCAGCTGGTATAAATCAGTGTAGTTCCATTGATTTCCATGAAATGATACCAATATACACCAGGTGAGGATCTGGCCATAATTATAATTGCTTAACTGACTGAGCACTGAGATTTGAAGATGTTGCCTTACGTTGTGTTACTGTCATAGAAATTGGCAAGATTCAGAAATCCATTACAAATCTGAATTCATACCTAGCTCATCTCATCTACCACCAATTTAGCATCACATACTAAATGGTATCTGAGCACCTAAATTGAGAGTTAAATAGATGCATGTACTTAAATTCTGTTGAAACTACATCTAACTGACTGGTTAAAAAAAATATCAGGATTAGAATCTGAAGTCAGTTACTCCAGCATAAATCTGGAGTAACTCCATTGACTTCAATGGCATTTTTTTTAATTTACATCAGACTACCTGAGACTAGATTTCGGTTCCCAGTCTTTAAAGTGTCTTCAAAACAAAGGGTTGTTTTTTTCTAGGGCAATGTAGCATTGAAAAGACAGGAATTTGAAACTAAACAGGCCTAACTAAAGGAGATTTTTTTTTTTTTTAAAAAAAGATCAAGTGACACATTTGATTTGATTTAATGCTTAATTTACTTGCCAAACAATATTTCTTTACCAGGCGCATTTTTCTTCTGACTTCTTAGTGTAACTTATTTAAGCACCAATTGATAGTTGCCGGCAGTTCCGGAGTCACGTTTGCCTGCTGATACACTGTCAGGGTTTGTAGCGTTAGCGGTCAGTCATGTCTGTGTTTTCAGTGATGCCATGCGCAATACAGCAGATGAGGCGCATCTTATAAAGACTGGCACCAAGGTTTTCAAATGTGGGTGCCTGAAGTGAGGCACTTAAGTCCGTATTTAAGTACCCAGGGGAAAGGGCTCTGATTTTCAGGGACAGTAAGTACCAGCAACTCCCAATGAAGTAACTTAGGGCCAGATTCTGAGACTCTGAACTACACTAAGTTGCACCTGACTTTGCAAGGAGGCCCATTGGTTTGTTGGCCCATGGATCAAGATGCTGTTCAATGAGAGAAAAGAGTATCCGAATCCAGCCCTTATTTACAATAATCAGATATTTAGGTACCTCACTATATGCCCCTGTGTTTGCAAATGTTGGTCTCAGCCGCTCTCGGTATGTGTCAGGAGGAGTGAGGACCAGTAGCTGCACCTGCTCAGACGCCGGACATCCTAATGGGTCAGCTAGGCTGCTTGACGGAGCGCCCTGACATAGGAAGCTAGCAGGTTGATCCTGAGGCTCGCTGGCTGCTCAAGCCACACCTGTGGATTCTCTGCCTCCCTGCGCTCGCCTGACTCCAAGCCCTGCTTCTGCCCTGCGCCCGCCTAGCCTGCTCCCAGCCAAGTTCCAGTCCTGTCCCATCTTCGCTCTTCCCTCTGAACCAGCCCGGCTCCTGCCTTCTGACTCCAGTTCTAACCCTCGGCTCCGAATCCTGTTCCGACTCTGTCTTGACCTTTCGCTCAGGCATTCAGACTCTGATTGCAGTTCTTACCTTCAGCTCTGATTCCTGGCCCTGACTTCTGCTCTGACCACTATGCCAGGCCACCTGCCACCCGGTCTCCTGACAGTACATCAACACAAAAAAAAACCATGGCAGCGAGTCTCAGAGCTTGGGTCTACAGACTCAGGCTTGTGCTACGGTGCTAAAAATAGTAAGAACATAAAACCGGTCATACTGGGTCAGACCAAAGGTCCATCTGGCCCAGTACCCTGTCTTCCAACAGTGCCCAAGCCAGGTGCCCCAGAGGGAATGAACAGAACAGGTAATCATCAAGTGATCCATCCTCTGTTGCCCATTTCCAGCTTCTGGCAAATAGAGGCAAGGGATACCATCCCTCCTCATCCTGGCTACAGGCTGCCCCTAATACTTCATTTTAAGCAAGGAGCAATCTAACTTACTGTAACCAAGACACCGCTGCACAGTACATGTGTGGTCACCCAAACACATTAGCAACATTGGTATTTCAACAATACCTAGACTGAGATCAGGGCCCTGTTGTGATAGGTGCTGTATAAACACATAGCAAGAGACTCTTCTAGACTAAGGCAGCTTACAATTTAACTAAACAAGAGAGATTTATTATTCCGAGACAGGACACAGAGATGATGTGATGGACCCAAGGTCATAGAGGAAGTCAGTGGCAGAGACAGAAATGGAACTTGAGTCTCAGAGCAGCACAAGAGCATCCTTCCTCTTGCACAGCACAGCTGGCTAAATGGTCAGGACCGTGCACAGCCATCACCAGCTTACATTTTACAATTTAGGCCTGCAACTCTGTAGTGGAATAACAATTAGCATGCTGGTGAAAAGTGCCAGACTGGAAAGTGAAGTCCTCTTTATCCACTGCATGAGCTAACAGTGGCAGTGGAGCATTCTGCCTCAACTGTTACCTACTGAGACAGTCTCTAGGGATTCAGTCTTCATACTCCATTCAGTCTTGGACTTTCCTGCTCAGACTGCCCGCTAGGGTGTTAATTAGTACCAATTTTGGCAGTAGCTTTGTGGTACAGACACTTGACTTAGCCCACCAGTTCATTCTAGGTAGGGTACCAAACTGCTATCACAGGATCCCCGTCAACATGAGCTGGATTTGATGAGCACCTTGGAGATGAAAAGCTTCATATCCTGTATCCCAGTCAAGCCCTTGAGCCATCTTTGTACCGGATCTGCAGTACCTAAACCACTTTTATTGCATGCAAACGCTGACCTGCACACAGTCTTCCAGTTGGGTTTTTTAAACCTTTATAGTTTATGCCCAAAAAAGAGCTGCATGTTCCTTCAAGAGTTTACAGTGGTAAAGATTTAGGAGGAAAACATAGTAATAATGATACCCAGAGTAAACGCTGCTCAGTGAATATTACTTATTCCTCTCTGTGCCCCACTCACAGAGGATGTGAATTTATTAAAGCTCCCAGCTCTTTAATTCAAGCTGTAGAGGCTCTGCTTTTAGGTAGGAAAGCTTAGATGGTGGTGGTCACTATCTCATGCAGCAATTTTTATCCATGGAACTGACAGCATTTACCAGGAGATGCGTCATTACCCACATTGTACAGATGGAGAAAATGAGCCACAGAGCAGTGGAGTGAATTGTGCAAGGTCTCACCAAGAAGGTGAGTGACAGAGGCAGGAATAAAACCCTGGCTGTCAGAGGCCCAGTCCAGTGCTCTGGCCACCAGACCAAATTGAAGGCGTGGTGCCTGCTTCTGCTTAGCCACCCATGTAAGGGGGAACGTCATTAAAGTCAATGGAGTTAAACAGGTGAGTAGAAAATCAGGCCCCACGGTGTTTAAGAAAAGGAAAGCACAGATTGCTTTTATTCGAGCGGTTATTAAAAATGTATTGTTGCTCAGGAAACCTCCTTCTCCCTCGCTTCGACATAAATAAATAAGACCCAGATGGCACAGTGTTTGCACCTGTCCAGGAACAGAAGAGGCAAGCTGGAAGCTGCTTTTCAAAACATGTTTTCTCTCTCTCTCTTCCCACCTCCACATTCAGTTTGAAGAGTTCTGTGCTGTGGCAGTCTCTTGGTACCTGAAGCACTCCCTTTTAAAATTAAGGAATCAGGGTTGCTTGATTGTGTTGAGGTGTTTTTTGTTTCACCCAAGCTGTTAACAATGGCTTTGAATTACTCATTGTATCTGATCGTTCTTCTGTGATGTATTATGGGTGTATTCTGGCATTAGAAGACTGAGCCTTCTAAGCATAGGCATCCTGAGGCAATTGTACGTCCTCCAGATTCATCATCTTCTACCATGGTCACCCCCACCTGGGTCCCGGCTTCCTGCTGGGCCCAGTCCATTTGAGTTTCCTTGTCACTGACCTCCCCGGCGACGGTCTGGGTCCCACCCTCTCGCAGGGTCCCCACTGTCCCAGTCGCGGTCTTCGCCACTTCCCCTGGGTGGCCCACTGGCTGGTCAGCCACTCTCTTGGCTGCCTCCAGCTGCGTTGCCTCCCCCCCAGGGGGCAGTCTTTCCGTAGGTGTCCCAGCTCCCAGCAATGCCAACAGGCTCCCCGCCTCGGTGTTGCCCAGGCCTCCTGTTTCTTCCCGTTGTCCCTCACTGGGCCAACCCTTCCTGGGTTGCCCTGGGTCGTGTTCCTTGGGGCCAGGCAGTCCTGCCAAAAGTGGCCCCACCTCCCACAGGCCCAACACGCCCGCAGCTGCCTGGGTTCCCTTACCCAGCATGCTGTCTGAGGGACTGGGCGCCGTCCCAGTTTGGGGTGAGGCACCCAGCCCCGTAGGGACAGTCCCATTTTATGTGCCCACGCCTGGCACAGACGTAACAAGTCCTTAGTTCTGCTCCGGGCCTCCTGGCCCTAGGGCCGGGCTCCTCCCTCGGCCATCAGCGGTTCCTCCTGAACACGCGCCGCAGGAGCTTCCACAAGGCCCGCTGTTCCTCCAGCAGCCAGGCCATCTGTCCTTGGAGGGCCCATTGCTCCTCCCGCAGTCCCTGTGGGTCATCAGCCCCCTTCCACTGGGGCGCTGACCCTGAGCCCCACCCAGGGACAACACCCGGAGTCTCAGCAAAAAAGACCCCGGTGTAACAGGGATCCATCACCCCCTGCTTCTCCACCTTCAATGTTCAGGCAATAGTCCACAGTCCTTGCCCAGCCCCTTGTATCAGGGGCAGAGCACATGTGCCTGCATTCTCCACCAATTGTAAGCTGGTGGACTCACCCCTGCGGTGCCTCCTGCTGGTTGTCCTCAGGGAATTGGCTCTCCCAGCGTCCGGAGTGCCCTCTGCAGGCCGGTGATCTGCCTTACCTGTGGCCTTATCTGTGGCCCTCCCAGGACCCTGGTGCCCTGTTTACCCTAAGCGTAGGCATCCCGAGGCAATTGTACGTCCTCCAGATTCATCATCTTCTACCATAGTGAAACAGTAGCCATCAGTCCTGCAGGTGCTGTCCACTGAGTCCTCTGGACAGTGGTGATTGCAGTGACACTGCAGTGGCTTCTGGGGAGGAGCAGGTGCTGTACTCTCACCATCTTCCTTTCTGTTCTCCAAGTTCAACTGTCCAGAACTCCGGAAAATATGGTTTGTCTAGACCCTCAGCTCTATTTGTCAGTGGTGGCAGCGTAGGGTGAAGGTTTTCATTACAGAAATCTTTGTTCTTGCAGTATTCAATAGTTCTTCAGTCATGTATTATGGGTTGTAGAGGAGTGGACTCAGCCCTGCGGCTCCTCCTGCTGGTGACTTCCAGGCATTAGCTCATTCTAGCTCCAGCGCGCCCTCTGCAGGCCGGTGATCCACCTGTCCTCTGGCCCTCGTGTCCCTCCCTGGACCCCGGTGCCCTTTTACCTGGGGTGCTGCCCCCTGGCAGTAACCCCTCAGTCTTAGGGTTTCCCCTTCCCGGGGAACCCCCACCCCCTAGTCCCACCTCGCCTTAGTATAAGGCTACTGCCAGTCATCGTCTAGCCCCACGCCCTGGGGCAGACTGCAGTATCAGCCTACTCATCACTGGCAAGATTGGGTTTGGACCTGCTGCCTTGGCCTACCCCTGGGCTGCCCTCTGCAACCCCCAGTACCTGTTGGCCCAATGCGAGGCCGCAGCCTGGGGCTTTCCAGGCTGGAGCTCCCCAGCTCCTCGGCCTTTCCCCAGCCTTGCTCCACTCAGGTACCTTGTCTCTAGCTCCCTGCAGCCAGGCCCTTCTCTCTCTGAATGCAGAAAAAGAGTTCTTCTGGGCCTCTGGCTCCCAGCCTTTTATAGGGACCAGCTGGGCCTGATTGGGGCATAGCCCAGCTGTGGCCACTTCCCCAATCAGCCTAGCTTTTCCCTGCCACAGCCCTCTCCCTGGCTATTTTAAGTCCTTCAGGGCAGGAGCGGAGTAACCACCCCGCTACATGGGTGTATTCCAGCATTGGAAGACTGAGGCTTTGTGGGTATTTCATTATCTACCATGAAGGGACTGATCTGTGGGGCTTAAGTTTTGTATTTACTTTTTATTTTGTAAAGTACTATAAAAATGATGTGTGAACAGGCTTCCTGGGGGGCGAATAAACCAATACCCAGATGCCTTCCACAAGCAAATCTCTCGGCACAACTTTTGTTTGATAGGAGACCTGCTCTTACAGCACACCCCAAACAGCCCCACTTTCTCAGCAATGAAAACCCCTTTCTCGCATCGTTTTCTGAAGTAAAACACGACACGTCCATGAGAAAGTGCTTGCTGATTTAATAATAATCTTGCTTCCTTTAAAAATATCCAACTATGCAGTGAATAGACATTATACAGCCAGGGAATTTGCATCCATGGAACTATATTATACGTGGGAGCCCCAGGTGACAAGATGTCCCGATTTTATAGGGATAGTCCCAATATTTGGAGCTTTTTCTTATATAGGTTCCTATTACCCCTCCTCCCCAACACCTGTCCTGATTTTTTACACTTGCTGTGTGGTCACCCTAGCCCCAGGTGAGGAAGAGAGAGTGCAGGGTGCTCGTCCCTGGCTCCAGAGCAATCCCAGATAGGAGGGAACCATAATTCTGCAGCCAGTGCTGGTTGAGTGCTGAGGGACCACTAAGCAGCCGAGAACAGAGGTGGGGGGATCTGGGTGAACTAGGATCACACCCCCACCCACCCCTGCGACTGTTGTTGAGCAAGAGCCCTTGCGACACCTGTTCTAAAAAGTAGCTGGTAAACACACTCATTCCAAGGTGCTTACAGACATGGGGCACAATCCAGCTCCCACTAAAGTCCATGGGAGTTGAGTTGTTGGCATCAATGGGAATAGAATTCCATTCGTAAGGCGTGACGCACTCATAAGCCCGCCATCTGCCCGAAACCATCAGTTTGCCCAACTCATAGAAAAGTGAGGACTCCACCGCCTCTAGAAGCCAAGAGTTGCCCCTGGGGGGGAGGACGCTTTGCCCTGCTGTTGAACATTGTCAATGGCAGGCTGTTTCTCGCTCATTTTCTCTCCATCTAGGTGGAAAGCTTGGCGCACCCTAGCAGGCCAGGCAAGAGCTGTCACTGCTTCTGGTGTTTTTCTCCAGCTGCAGCGCTGCAAGCATAGCACTAAATCCAGCAGCAAAGCAAAGCGCTGGGCCGCAGCTGGTGGGCTCCTTTCCCAGCGATCAGGGAGAGCATTTCCACTCACTTTTCTGCCATTCCCAACATTTTTAGTGCCATTGCTACCCTCCCTGAGGGAAGGAACATCATGCTCAACTAGGAGAGCCACCTGCTTTCTCCTCGCCAAGTTGCCTGTCTTCTGTAATGTTTCTCCTTTATACAACAATTTTCTCTCATAAGCATTTGCTTCCCCTGCTAGTTTTCCTCGTTAGGATAATGATCGCCGATTTCTGTGGTATCTTGCCTCCAGATGGATCCCAAAGCACTTTGCAAACTTTACTTAACTGAGTATATCCGGCTCTGGAGGGCAATCTCTCCTCCAGCCACTGACGTACAGCCACCTCTGGGGTGAAAGGAAGCAGCTGTTTTAACACCAGCGTAGCACACACAGGACAAGGAACGAAGACTATCTCCACCTAGAACTACAAGAACAATCCATTTTAAACAACCTTCTGTCAAATTCCTTCTTACCTGTCTTTCTATAGTATGAGAAAACAAGAGTTTGCGGTGGTTGAATCAGGGGAAAGAAGAAAGGGTAGGGTTACTGGAATTTTTTAAATCCAAATAAAGTTTGGTTTGAGTTTGGAGCTAATATCTTGCTCAGTTCTTACTTTCTATGAAACATTAGGATTTCAGACTATATTTTTGTCAGTAAGTGGGTTTAGCTACCAGAGTTGTATCTGTTTGCATTCCATATTTTGTTTTTAATATACCCTGAAAAACTGAGGCTGCATAGATAACTTCAGTGTGGAAGTTTCCATTATAAACTTTTGCCTCCTTCAAAAAACTTTGAAAAATAGACAGCTGCCCAAAGGCTATGCTATTTGCATAATTACTGCTTCCCATCAAACAGAAAAATTAAAGCCCGTCTAGTTTAGATTTAACATTAGCAACATTCTTGAAAACCACCCTGCGGGTGTAGAAATATGCATAAGTGTTGTTACTCTGGTGCCAGAAGTGATTGTACCTTTAGGAGATGCTTTTTAAACCAGTTTCAGTCTCTCACTCAAACGGCTTAAATGCCTTCTTGCGGTTCCCATGCTGGGTTTTGTTACAGATTCCATCATAAATACTGAATCTTAGCTTCCTGAACACCCCTAGCATTAAAGCATCTCTGAAAAGGTATGTGGAAGTCATGCAGAGAAGAAAAAGAGGCTAACCTCCACTAGCCTTTGCAACAAACAACAGAACCCATGCATAATGGCTTTTTAAATTCCTCTTGCTAATTCACACTATAATGATGCAGATCATCCTAGGTTACACATTTAATGTCCTAGAGCTGGCTTCCCTGCTTAGAAAGGCACATAAGTCTTTCAGAACTGATGCACAAGTTTTTCTAAACAATTACTTATTTTACTCATGTTCATATGAACACACAATAGCTAAAACTGCATTTAACTCTATAACCAAGAAAGCAACTACCACTGGAGTGCCGCTGTTCATCTCCTTGGGAAACTACAAGATATATTTAGGCCCATCTCCTCTGTGTTTGTGCTATTATGGAATGTTTACAGGTGGTCTCATAAGCAGCAGCTTTTAGACCTGTGCATTACAAAGAGTGTCAGAAGCACCCTGATCTCTGGAAATCAGCGCTGTGACATACCTAAGACTAGTTTTTCAAACGTTCCAGGGACAGCAGTTGTTCTCGGTGCCCATCTCTGCAGAGCTATGGCTTTCACTGGAAACTCTGGGGAAAAAATTATAGCTCTATCACCAGAGGGGGAAAAAAATCAGATTCCTGAACCTTTAGGTTTAAACAATAATGGCAGATCCAGTTCTGTACAGCTCAAGATTTCTCAATCCAGACCAAAGCCCAGTAGGCCTTTTCTCAGAGGATTTGTCCCTAGAGTGAAATTCAGTTTCAGGTACTTCAATCACATTTAAGGTTTGATAGAGCGGAGAGTTAAATAGGGGAAGTGCAGTGACTCTGTAGGCGAATGTAGCTGCTGCAAAGTACTCAACGGCGCATGTGAAACTGGGCATACCAGAATTTGTTTTTATTCAGGGAGTGAGGTTTTCCTGCCCAGGACTCCCAAGCTTCTTTCCTGCTACTAAACACTCTCTTCACTATGTGCCTGGACTATTTAACTCCCACCAGAAATGGGAAGAAGGGATCTTGATTTAAAGTTGGCTATGAAATGTCAGCATCCCATCTAGTATCACACAGTGACATCAGCACTGCTGAATAGACCAAGTCCCCGCCACAGAGTCACTCCGAGCTGACGCCAGCTCCCTCTTTGATAGAGTGCAGCCATACAATGGCAAACATTTACTGGTTCAAACGTTCTGATATGTCTGAGACTCAGGGTATGTCTACACTGGCAGAGTTTTTTCACCGAGAGCTTCATCGCTGATAAAAAAAAAAAAAAGCACTTAAAGAAAACTGCTGTTGTGTGTTCACATTGTCTTCCATTGGCGGCATAGCATGTTCACACTTGCGGCACTTGCATTGCCAATGAGAGCAGTGCGCTGCAGGTAGCTATCCCACAGTGCAGTTCTCTCCCTTCTGCCACTAGGTCTTGTGGGAAGGCAGAGAGGATCGCGGTGCATCATGGGTCTGGACTCAATGCCCCATGATGCATTGCTTTCTGTCCCAGGATTCCATGTGCTTCCATCTTCAGTTCACGACATTTTTCAATGTCCCTTGTTTTCTGCTTTCCCTGCCACATCTATTTGAAGGAATGGCTCCTGCACTGCTCTCCAATGCTCTGCTAGCTATCACTAGCACATCACGAGTGACAGTGGAATTATTCTTGAAGTTACAAAGGCAACGGCAGTCACAGTTGCCTGACGTGGTGTCCGACATGGAAAGCAGTAACATTAGATTGCTTTTGGTATTCACAGAGGAGCTGAACACAATGGAATGTCACTTTGGGCTGATTAAAGGCATGCTGGCGATGCCTATATGGCAGGTTAGACCTGAATGAGGAAAATATTCCCATGGTTATAGCCGTGTGTTGTATGTTGCATAATATTTGTGAAGGGAAGGGTGAATGGTTTACTCAGGGGTGGACTGCCGAGCTACAACTCCTGGCTGCTGATTTTGAGCAGCCAGATACCAGGGCTATTAGAGGGGTGCAATGTGAGGCAATAAGAATCAGGGATGCCTTGAGGCAATGCTTCGAAGATGAAAACCAGTTTGGTATGCTTGGAACTGCAATGGTTAATTGCATGTGGTAGGCTAGGAAGCAGCTGTGATTGTTAAAGCCTAGGATTCAATGTAAGGAACTAATGAAAGTGCCTTTGGATTTGCAGGTGCTATGAGGTATCATACCTTGCGTGGAAACAAATACAGTGCTTATAATAAAAAACTTTGCTTTCATTGCCAAATAAACCACAATGCCACACACACACACACACACACACACACACACACTCTATTGGTGGGGAAGAAGGTACGGGGGAGCTGATTTTCATAGCTGAGTATAGGTTCAGCTTTCATTTGAAAAGCTGTCTGCGGGGGTGGAGTGTAGAGGAAAGCGTGAAGTGACAGAAGGCAGAAAGGAATGCACAGGGAGAGTTTGGGGAGTTCTAAATGTACTGAAGGGGTGGGTGGGCACGCATCTGCTCAGTCTGCAGTGTTACGAGAGTCTGGAGCATGTCAGTTTGATGCTCCAGAACTTTAATCAGCCTCTCTGTGGCATCCCTGTTGTAAGAATCCTTCTCTTCTCTTTCCTGCTTTTTGCTTTCTCTCCACTTCTTGCGTTTGGTGTTTTCTACCTCTGACTGCTGTAGCACCACCCGGAACATATCTTCCTTGGTCCATCTCAGCCATTTTCTTATCTTGCACAGACGCTCTGCTGCTGTTGGGGGGGTTGGTTCTCAAGGTGAAGTCTGGAGAGGCATAGTTCACAATAAACAGAAGCACTATTGTCAACTACCCACAGAGCATTGAAACACTAACATTAATACACTGCTGGTAATATACCTATCACTTTCTCTGTAACCCTAGGCAAGCACACATCAGGCAGAAGACCCCAAGAAGGGTGAGTGAGCCCAGGGGCAGGGGCATTGTGTACTGCAGAAAAGCAATCTGAAAAGGTCGCAGGGCACTTATGGGGGGCAACACTCTAAACTTTCCCATCGTTTTCCATGGGTGGTGGTCACTATGGAAGATATCTGAGGGTAAGCAGGGAAGCAAGGGTGCATCTGTTACACACTTGCAACTTCCGCCCTGATCCTTATGTTGCTTGCCTGTGGGAAGCTTTGGTCCCTGCCCAAGTAATTGCAGAGAGGTGTGGGAAAGTGTCTCTCAATGAGGGAAAGAAAAAGCAACTCTGCCAAGGAACCTCCGGCAGAGGATTGCTAAGTACCTCCAGGAAAATTTCCTAGAGAGCTCTCTGGAGGATTCCCAGGAAATCTCAAAGTGCATCCACTCCCTGTTCCGCTGTACTGCCTCGCTGTGCAGGAAAATGCCCAGCACACAGAAACAAAGCCAGCCTTCTACATTTCTCTGCTCTCAACCTACTTCAGAACTTTACAAAGCAAAATCACTTACCAAGGGTCTCCTCTCCTGCTTCTGGCTCACCAGAGAGCCAGTGCAAAGACTGGCTAGACACCTCTGGAGTGGAGAACAACTCCTGACTGGAAGCATCATGGGGTTCCACATCTTCTTCAGCCTCCACATCTTCACCAATGACTTCCTCCTCTGGATTAGGTCCACTTTCCACTGGCTCCAGACCCGCCGAAGTATCCACGGAACTCTTTGCGATGGAGGTGGGGTTGCCACGTAGGATAGCATCCAACTCCTTATAAAAACGGCAGGTCGGGGGTGCAGCACCGGAGCAATGGTTTACCTCCTTTGCCTTGTGGTATGCATTCCTCAGCTCCTTCACCTTTGCTCTGCACTGCAGTGTGTCCCAGTCATATCCCTTTTTGTGCAAGCGGTGCACAATCTGGCCATAGGTATAGAAATTCCTATGGCTGGAGCGCAGCTGGGACTGGACAGCCTCCTCTCCCCAAACACTTATCAGATCCAATAGCTCCACAGTGGTCCAAGCAGGAGATTGTTTGCTGTGTGGAGCTGCCATGGTCAGCTGGGAGGATGCGATGTGAGCTCTGCACGCCCAGCAAACGGAAAGGGGAATTTCAAAATTCCCCAGGCTTTAAAGGGGGAGGGGTGGAAGGTTGTTTGCCTAGTGTCAGGGCAGCAGAGATGAAACTGCTGACCAGAGTGGGCAGGATGGGCATTGTGGGTCACCAGCCGGATGTCAATAACAGCGCCAAAATCAAGCCCGGTGTCTACACTGGCACTACGGTGCTAAAGCCTTGGCGCAAAAAGCCTTATGACTCTCGTCCGGGTGGTTTTATTACTGAGGCGTTTCAGCTCAAAAAATGGCTTTGCAGCGTGTACACCTCTGCTGTTTCATTGCCAAAAGCTGCCTTTTGGCAAAAAAAAAAAAACTTGCCAGTGTAGACCAGGCCTCAGTGATCAAGAATTTCATTGGGAAGTGGAGAACAGCTTAGTAAAAATGAAAGCACTTGTTTATCTGTTTCTCTGTCTAGGTATTTTACTATGTACCTCACTGTGCTATCTGAGTGCAAACTGTCTACCCTGTAATCAGAGCTGTATGGAACTTCTGTACTAACCCTCTGGCCAAGCTGCTAGAAGGGTTGCCAAGGTTTGTGAACGTTTTGCTGAACCTTAGTTAAGTTTTCAGCAATCTGGAGCTGATGGATGGCTTCATGCTAAAGTCAGTGGGCCAGATTCTCAGCTGGTGTGAATCAGAGTAGCTCCTATGAAGATGCACCAGTACATCAGCTGAGAGTATGGTTTCAATCAGATAGGCACTAGGTAAAAATTGGTGGTTTGGTCTGAATGTTACTTTAAGAGTTTGGATTCTTGCAAATGCAAAATTAAGGAGTATTAACAGAAGGAGATGGGAAAAAAAGGTTTGAATGAGCTTCTGTGAATCAAAAACCCCAAGTATTGTACATTTCTACCTGTAATTGTAATAGACAGAATGTTCCCGTGTCACAGTGAAATGAAGTTGGTATTAAAGTCTCAGCATATAGTGGTAATTTTCATTTTTCATTTTCATCATCAACCACTCTGAAAATTCAAACATGAAGAAAACTTTGAACCGCCAAAAAGGGACTTTCTGATCTTTCTGTAAAATGTCTATAGAACTGGTAAAGGACCTGTATTTCAAGCAATTAGGTGCTGAAAAGGATGGTTTACCATTCCACAAATAAAGTAGATGTGTGTTTGTTGCATCTTTGTGGGCACCTCTACTTTCTTAAGCCTGGTCTACACTATGGGTTTAAGTCAACCTAAATTATGCAACTCCAGCTATGTGAATAATGTAGCTGGAGTCGATGTAGCTTAGGTCAACTTACTGTGGTGTCTACACCATGCTGCATCAACAGGAGACACTCTCCCGTCGACTTACCTTGTGCTTCTCGTTCCGGTGGAGTACCGGAGTCAATGGGAGAGCGATCTGCGGTCGATTTAGTGGGTCTTCACTAGACCCACTAAATCGACCCCCGGTGCATCAATCACTTCAGCGTCGATTCCTGGTAAGTGTAAACATGCCCTTAGAAACAAGACACACATTTTTTTAATGTCAAGGGTGATAAACCATTGGAACAAATTACAAGGGAAGTGCTTGATGTCATATAATCATGACTGGATGCCTTTCTATAAGATAGGCTTTGATCAAACACAAGTTACTGGGCTCAATACAGAAGTAATCAGGTGAAATTCTGTGGCCTGTGTTATAGAGGAGGTCAGACTAGATAATCTACTGGTCCCTTTTGTTTTGACCTTAAAATCTATTAAAGAAGAAAAACAGATTTTTGGTTGTGGGTTTAGGTTTGTTTTCCTGTTAGACTGCTCACTGGGAAGTAAAGGATACAATTTCATAAAGCACAGAGGTACCCTGGTGATGGTCATAGCATAAGAAATTAGACAGCGGCAGTTAGCAAATGATTTAAATACATCGCAGGCACTAACTCTCTCCCTTCGGGGAAAAATAAACATAATTAAAATGAATGCCCTTCTCAGGCTCCTTTGTATTCTGAATTCCCTCCCTATCCATAGTACTCCCTTTTATTTTAACAAAACCAACAACGTGTTCAGGTACTCTCTGTGGGGTGCTCGTAGCAAGCCCAGAATCTCCTTATTGCGGTTGCAGCATGAAAAATTTGCGGACAGAAAAAAGGGCTAAATTCACAAGGAATATTATTACTGACACATCATTTGACCAGCTCTGAGTGAGTGGTAATATTCAGGGCTGCTGAAACAGAACCAGAATCAAGGATCAAAATGGACAAAAACAGTAGGGAACCACAGATTTTTACCAATCAACAGCTAACATCCATCAGTGTGATGTATTTCTGATGTGGCTCCTTTAACCTTCTTTAATGTAAATTCTGTTCAAATAAGAGTGCTGTTAGTGCTGAAAAATCAAACCCTTTGCACTTGCTAATTGCATAGAATCTCTTCCTTAGGCCAGTCTAAGATGTGGAATGTTGGGTCTCCAATCAATCTTTTTATGTCTTTCTTTGATTTTTTTTAACTCCAGGTATCAGCTCCCCTAGTAACAAACATCAGACATCTGTCATAAGAACATAAGAATGACCATATTGGGTCAGACCAAAGGTCCATCTAGCCCAGCATCCTGCCTTCCAACAGTGCCCAATGCCAAGTGCCCCAGAAGGAATGAACAGAACAAGTAATCATCAAGTGATCCATCTCCTGTCGTCCATTCCCAGCTTCTGGCTAATAGAGGCTAGGAACATATTCAGAGAAAAGAAAATACAGGAGAGGGAGTGAACAGGAGATAGTTTAGTGTTCTCAGGATTGTAGGTTGCTCAGTAAAGTTCTGGGGCTGATTCTGCAACATGGATATAAAATATTACCAGTCCAACCTTCTGGAGTTTTATATTCACTGGCACAGCACCTGGAGTGAGGTGAGGAAATCGCTAATCCTAAACGATGCTCTGCAGTTTACTGGTAAGAAGAGCCCCCTAAGGACCACTCCACCAACTGGTAATCACTGGAGCTCATCGCACTCTAGCTCCAACCTTTCTTGTTTCAGCCTCACCTCTGCCCCACCCAGGAATGCATCCTATGCCAGGCAGGGAAAGCAGGAAGTATTGAGCAGTCAGGCCAGCTGTACACAACCCAAATATTAGATGATTCTCCAGCAGCCAGGGGGCAGCAGCCACTTTATCCTGCCCATGAGGCACAAGGCAGTGGTGTGCCAAGTGGACAGATTTTCAAAGCTACTGTGAAGACTATCGTAAAAAATTCATCTTCCCCTGATTTCCCGGCAGAGCTCAGCGAATTCCTGCACTAGCGTTTTGAGCCCTTTGTGTCACGTCTCAGTCTACATTTTTAACAGCATTTATTTGAACTATTTTGCAGGGCATGTCCCTTGATGCCAGCTGAGTGAGTTGAGCGTTTCTGATGGAAGGGCGCTATAGACGTGTGATGTATCAAGGGAAGATATAAAGGTGTGCCAGCTACAGCTTTTCCATGTTTGCCCCTCTGGGCCCTTGAACAAATGAGGGGGCCTGGAGGAATCTATATTAAGGTCCTTATTACCAGGTTGCCCAGGTAGGGTGTGAGCCAGCGCCCACTGCAGTCATAGAAAGGCCTACTCATTAATTTCAACTGGCTTTGGATCAAGGCTTTAATCTGTTGGGACTTTATCCTCAGATGAATTACTAATCGTTATTATAATATTTTAGTTTGGTTGATTGCTTTCAGTTGGCTCTCCGTACTGCCAGAGGACAGCTCACTGCTCATAGGAAACACACCTGAGAGCAACAGGACCAAATACAAACAGAAAATAAATTGTGTTTCAGTGGTTGTCTTCTTTCACTACCTGGATTTGAGCTGAAAAACATGCAAAGCCTTAAAAAGAGGAGATTAACTTTAAGGCAAGTAAGCCATTTTATTCCCTTTGGGTTCAGACAGGCTGCACCATCTAGTAGATTCAGCACAGCACTACACCAAAAAGTCCTGAGCATTAATCCTAACCTCCTTTGTGGTCCTACACAAGTTATTTAACGTTTCAGAGGCTGTTTCCCAATCTATGTAACAACTGCCTCCTTAGACCATCAGTGCGTTTGAACCCAATAAAGAACTGCAACATAGAGTTACTCCTTTTGCTAAGTGGTAGATGCCTATTAGCTGCTACCGGTAGAAAGCACTTATCCTCTTAGGTGGACCAGCCACTGCAGATGACGTGACACAAATTCTGCCATGTTAAGTACAGCTGTAGCTGCTTCACAGGGGATGGATACAATGAGGAGCCAGTCGTTTAATATTTGCACCCCAAATTAGTTCATATTTTCACAGAGCTGAAGCACAAAACCCGTATTTTAATCAAGGGGACTCCTCTATCAAATGACAGAAGAGGACAAACCAAACTAGAACATTCTTATGAACCAATAAATCACCTGCACGAATCCCCGTGGCAAACTAATATAAAAAATTGCAAATCCCACCAAAGCGAATATAGAGGTTTGATTGCACCCAATGGTCATAGACAATTTCATGCAATGTTCTCCCAGCTGTTACTAAACTCTACTATATTGTGTTTTTCAAAACACATTTCTATTGAGTTATTACTGCAGGCATAGGCTGTTGCAAATGCAAGACAAATATAGCTGGGTGGTAGTAGGAAATCCAATCTATCTAACTCAACCACAAGTTACTGGGCTTAATATCATTCCCTCTAGGTGAAACTCTGTCCTGATGTGATGGAATGTACCCTGGTATTCAAACCCTGCACACTATTGTACAAAATATGCCTTATAAGGTATAATTGGAAAACTAATAACTTGCTGGTCAACAATATCATGTTGAAATGTATGTTGCAACATTATATGCAATGTTATGAATTCCCCTTGAACAATGTTGGTAGCACATGTTCAAATCCACGTAGCCTCGCTTAGGCATAACTGGTCAAGCAGGTTTTAAACAAAGGAATAGGTGTTTACCTCAATTTACATATAAATTGTAAACAGGGTCCTCAGACAGCGAGAGGGGCAACACAGGAGAAAAGAAAAATCTGCATTTCAGCAAACAGGTGAGAAGAAACAGCATGGAACCTCTTTTACTACTAGATTCCTTTTTGCCTCCTTTACTGTTTGAATAAACTTTTGCTTTGAGGGATAACCTTCAGATAAATGCATCTCCAAGGGGCACTGGACTACAAAAGTGAGGGGCAAAAACACCCCTCTCTCTCTCTACCCATTTCTCACTTTTCACCTAAGACAAAAGAAACAGCTGTTGGACTTTGGGAGCGGAACCTGGCCTGAGAGTTTGGTCAACAGTATTACTGGAAACATGTGGCAAGGGACTTCATCTTGAACCAAGGAGTTTGTTAAGCTCAGAAAGCATTTTATCTTTATTTTTCTTGCAACCATTTCTGACTTTAATGCCTCATTACCTGTTGTCATAACTATAAAGGGAAGGGTAACAGCTCTCCTGTGTACAGTACTATAAAATCCCTCCTGGCCAGAGACTCCTTTACCTGTAAAGGGTTAAGAAGCTCAGGTAACCTGGCTGACACCTGACCCAAAAGACCAATAAGGTGACAAGATACTTTCAAATCTTGGGGGGGGTGGGAAGGCTTTTGTTTGTGCTCTTTGTTTTAGGGGGTTGTTCGCTCTTGGGACTGAGAGGGACCAGACATCAATCCAGGTTCTCCAAATCTTTCTGAACAAGTCTCTCATATTTCAAACTTGTAAGTAAACAGCCAGGCAAAGCGTGTTAGTTTTTATCTTTGTTTTCTCAACTTGTAAATGTACTTTTTGCTAGAGTGTTTATCTCTGTTTGCTGTAACTTTGAACCTAAGGCTAGAGGGGATTCCTCTGGGCTCTTTAAGTTTGATTATCCTGTAAAGTTATTTTCCATCCTGATTTTACAGAGATGATTTTTACCTTTTTCTTTAATTAAAAGCCTTCTTTTTAAGAACCTGATTGATTTTTCCTTGTTTTTAGATCCAAGGGGGTTGGATCTTGATCCACCAGGAGTTGGTGGGAGAAAGGAGGGGGGATGGTTAATTTCTCCTTGTTTTAAGATCCAAGAGGTTTGGATCTGTATTCACCAGGGAATTGGTGAAGAGTCTCTCAAGGCTACCCAGGGAAGGGAATTAGCTTTGGGAGTGAAAAGAACAGGAGTACTTGTGGCACCTTAGAGACTAACAAATTTATTAGAGCATAAGCTTTCGTGGACTACAGCCCACTTCTTCAGATGCATATAGAATGGAACATATATTGAGGAGATATACTCTGAAACCTTTGGGAGTGGTGGCAGTGGACCAGATCTAAGCTGGTAGTTAAGCTTAGAAGTTTTCATGCAGGCCCCCACATTTGTACCCTAAAGTTCAAAGTGGGGAAGCAGCCTTAACACCTGTATTCACTTAAAATTATCTCTTTGTAAGTAAATAACCTGTTTCTTTAATTAAAACTAATTGAGGGTAGTGAATTGTTTGGGTAACTCTATTTAAGGCAGCAGACTGCTGTGTCTTGATCCCCTCAGAGGGGCAACAAACCTAATATATCAGGACTGCCTTGGAGAGGGGTGGACAGTTCAGAACACATGTTTCTTAGAAGAAGACTTGCAGCATATTGAGGTCACCTGACAAGTAGTAAACAAGGCTTCTGGAAGCCAGAATGTGGCTGGTGTTTGCTGACGGGCTGCTGGGGTCAGAGCTGCTGGACCAGGGCTATGGCAGTACACAGACACTTAGGTGTGACCTACATGCTGTTTGGCTGTTTTTGAGGTGCCCAGGTTTCAGCAGCAAAGTATTGGGAGGCACCCCAGGTTGCCGGGCAAGTGGTGACACAGCCCCTCGCTGGTCTGGATTGCACCCCAGAATGTCGCACCTTCAATATGCAGCAGGTCAGACTAGGAATCTACTAGCAGACTATGAATCTACTAGCAGCCTCTCCAACAAACTCAACTCATTTCCAGTGTAACATTTCCCCTCTTAAGATTACCTTTCCCTCTCAGACAATAGAACTCTGCAGGACATACCCTCCATCCACTTCCTTTCTGGCACCCAATTGTTCCTGTCCTCGTCCATCCTGGGTTTTAATGCATTTGACACGGTGTCCTCTCGCTCAATGGAGGTTTCAGCAGTCAGCGGTTGCCTGTGCAGATGAGAGGTGGGACCCAGAGCACTGCAGAGTCGTGAACAGCATGTATTAAGCAATTTAGCCAATTACACAGATGAAGAAGCAAAGAAGCAGCAATTATAAACTCCTACCATAGGAACATTAAAATGGAAGCCAAAGGGATCATTCCGGCAATTGAAAAAACCAGGCTTTGTACTCGGCTATTCACAGATGAAAGAAAAAGCTAATGGGTGGCAGAGAAAGGCAGTAGGGTGCTCACGGTTTTGCCAACTTGCAGTGTTACTGGGATGCTCCCAGTCACAGGGAGATACTGATTTACACCCTGCTTTGAAGTCTTTCGCTAGCAGCAGATCTTGATCAGGACTGGCTAAGTGTCTTAGAACCATGGTCAGAAATACCAGTGTACAATTGCACAATATTACACTCATTCATAAAGATCACTTTGGGGGGAGGACGAGATGAGGAACGTAGATACTGCAGCCATACCTAATGGTTCTGTCATGAGTGACTGTGCAAAGCCCCAAACTGGAAATAAAATACAGACAAACATTATATAAAAATGTGATATATTATTTATATGACCACGGTGCTTACAAGCACCAGCTGAGATCAGGGCCCCAGTGTGCTAAGCACTGAGCAAACAGAGCAAGAGACACCTCTTCCTGAAGAGCATAGAGTCTAAGCAGACACAAGAGAGGAAGGCAAACAGAGGCAAAGGAACTTGCCCCAGTTCATACACCAGGTCAATGGCAGAGCCAGGAATAGAACCCAGGTCTCCTGACCTCTTTGCAGTGCCCTATGCAGTGGGGTCTTTGGTGAATCTCAGGTGTCTCACAGTAAGGGGGAGGAGAGATGGTCTTGTATGGTAGTTAATGCAAAGACCTGGGAGGCAGACGGGCTAGGTTCTGTAGGCCCAGCTCTAGGCAAGTGACTACACCTCTGTTTGCCCTCCTGTAAAATCTGAATCTGCCCAGTGGATCTGATTCATCCCACATTTACACACCAGTGATGGAGTCACTCTGCATTTGCACTGGTGTGAAGGTGCTGTAGTTTGGGGGGAACAATGGATTTAGACAACAGCTTCCTTTCTTCCATCTTTCCCTTTGAAATCCTTATCCCCTCCCCTTTAGTCTGGCAGTGAATGAATTCCATCTGCAGGCTCGTTTCTACAGGCAAACAACGGTTTCACTTTGGGATTATAATTTTTTTTTTTGCCCTTTGATGTATTGTTCTCATTCTGGGATTTGAATATATATAAAAAAGTGAGAACTTTATTTATTATTCATTATTATGATTATTTACTTATTATTTATTTTATTATTAATTAAATATCGGTTTCCTTATCAAGCGATGTAAAACAAGATCGTTTCATGAATCTTTTGAGATTCAACGTGTACCACTCACCTGATTGTCCGAACTGATAACACGTCTGCACTTCAGTTATTTTTTCAAGCTCCTTGAGTGCTTTCATAATGATTTTCATTACACAGGACAATACTGCATACGTACTGGGGACCAGGTTGCTCAGGAGACGTGTATGGAGTAGAACTGGTCAACATTTTTTGACCCAATTTCCCACTGGCAAATCGGATTTTGTTTAAAACAAGTTTTTCGTGGGGGGGGGGAACCCCATTTTCAACTAAACTCTTCAATTTGAAAATAGAATGAAACAAAAATTTCCATTTCAAACTGACATTTTTAAGATTTCAAATTAAACAGGAAAAAATGTATTAAAAGAACTTTTAAAGTTCAAGTTAAAAAAATGTTTTAAAAACATAATCTTTAAAGGGTTTCATTTCCTTTTTACGCACTTGTTGGAAAAAAGAAAAAACAACCCTCCTCCCCCCCCCAAAAAAAAGAGTGAAAGATTGTTTTGTCCACCACCTCCTCATGTTTTTGTAAAAGGGGGGCAGGGGATAAAAACTCAACACCTGAACATTTTCAGTTTCTAAAATCCAAAACAAAATGACATTTTAATTTGAATTTTCAAACATGTTGAAGCAAAATTGGGGAAAAAATGGTTTCATTCCATTTAGAAATGCCCTGCAAAAAAAAAAAAAAAATTAGAATTTTTATTTACCCATTTTTGTACTGAAAGAAAGGATCTTACTGTGTTAGTGCAACATGTCAAATCTAGTCCTGGTTGCAATAGACTGAAATGCACTGCCAAATGACAGCTGCTCAGCGGCATCTATGAAATGATCTGTTGATTATCATAGGCACAATGCACATGAATTACCACTAACTGACACCTTTGTCGTCATGGAGGTCAAGATCTGAATGGGTAATGGAGACTGAGTTACCCTCTACCTCACAGGAGTTTCCACCCAAAATAGAGTCAAGGAGCATTATTATTATTTGTATTACAACCATACCAGGGGAGGGATAGCTCAGTGGTTTGACCATTGGCCTGCTAAACCGAGAGTTGTGAGTTAAATCCTTGAGGGGGCCACTTAGGGATCTGGGGCAAAATCAGTATTTGGTCCTGCTAGTGAAGGCGGGGGCTGGACTCCATGACCTTTCAGGGTCCCTTCCAGTTCTCTGAGATAGGTATATCTCCATATATTTTATTTATGTATTTACCTATGATGGGCTAGGCACATCCACACACTTAGAAAGACACAGTCCCTTACCCTACAGACTGAGGCTTCCTGCCACCAGTTCTCAGGCTGTAAGGTATCATTCACGAAAACGAAACCTTCTGATTATGCCTGGAAAGCCAGGTTAATTGTACACCGGAGGATCATCTCAGTGCAGCAAGGACCCTCCAGTGGCACACAGCCAGCAGAGAAGTTCCACCACCACCCCAAACCCAGGCTGCTGACAGAGGGGACATAGATGGAGAAGAGGATGGGGTGTGTGGAAAAGGGCATGGCTGGAGGTTTACTACATCGTACTTACTGTGGTTTCAGCTCGCTGGGGCAGCTGGCAGTCGACATAAATGAGAACAGCTTTTCAGCTCAGTGTAACTATCTGAGTCAGACCTTATGGGATCCCTATTTATAGGGCTAGAAAGTGCGGGTATTTCAGAACTGATATGTAATGGCAGGACTGTGCAAATGCATAAGGGACAAAGACACAAGGATCCTAAGTCTGTTGCACCTTCCTGAAAGGGGTCCATGCTCCACCATAGTCCAGAAACCCATCATACCTCTTAGCCAGGAGGAGAAGAGGCACAGAGACCTCACACTGGTCAGCAAGAACACTTTAAGAGGTTGCATTGAGGCACAGCACCTCTTTGATCTCCTGCTGGGGTAGCACAGCTTCCCATACCCCTAGCGTGGGTCTATCCCTATCAGACAAGGCCTGTGATAAAGCCCCACGCCGCTATTCCAGAGAGACCCCGGGGAAAAGAATTTCCCATCACGAGCAAGATAGGCCAGGGGCTTGTTTTCTGTTTCCATAGTCAACTCCGGAATGCACATTTCACAACACAAAGTTAAACTCTGCACAGCAAAGGGGCAGCCAATGCGGACAGCATGTGCCTGAGATCTGTTGATTGCCCCCGGCTCTGGCTTGTCATTAATAATAAGTTAACACACTGCAGATACCAGATGCCAATAAAAAAAAAAAAAAACCCTCATTTTCCTGTATATTTAAGAAATCTCAGGTTAATTGAATTCTTGTTGGCATCTGTCCAGCGTGTGAAGAATAAAAGTGCCTTGTTATTTAGACGGCACATTTTCTTAAGCTTTAGATATGAATAAAAATATCAAGGTGAAACACTGGGGGTTTGTTTGCTTAGCTATTAAGAGCTCTTTATGCTTAATAACACAAAATGTGCATGGGGCCATTTGTAATTAGGGTTCTTCGAGCCTGCAATAATCTGCTCCCTAAGCAAGCTCTCACTTTTCCCTTGACAACATGCTTCTTAGCCTAGCAGGGCAAGCCAAATTACCAGCAGCCAAGTCTGCCACTTCTCAGCGATGCTTTCCGCTTTCCTCCTCTGCCTCTGTTCTTTCTTATTAGAAATGATTTGTATTACACTAGAACCTAACAAGATCTGGGCCTCATTGCGTACATACCAATGAGAGACCCGTGCACCAAAAAGCTTACAATCTAATTAGACTAGGCAGGCAGAGGTCATATTATTTGCCCAAGGTCACCCAGCAGATCAGTGGTCGAGCCAGTACTAGAACCAGGTGGCCTGACCCCTAGTTCAGGGCCCTCCTTTCAGCAGCATTCAATACCACTGCCTACTTCTCACTCCTCTTATGTCTTTCACACACTCTGTTCCATTTCGTCCTGCTTAGATCAGTCTGGTATCTGAGCATCTTTGCTCTCTTTCCCAATCATCTCTCGATGCCACCCTTTCTTCTCATCCTCTTCCTTCTCTCCACTCACCCCAGTTTCTCTTTCTCCTGCTCTGATACTCTCCCCTCCTGTTTTTCCAAAGGAGCTTACCTAGAAAATTCTCTCTGCTGCTAATTAGCATTTACAGAATACCTTATCCAAGCACCTGTGCAAACATTGGCTTGGTAAGTCTAATGCAGTCTGTTTATCACTTTTCTGGCTGCATGATATGTACCAAACTTGCCGCACTTATCATTCCTTCTGATATGTCATATAGTTCAAATGAACTTACCATTTGTTTAAATAACTAGGTCTTTAAGGTGTCTGCTACAACTGAGGAGTCAGGGCCAGGTGACACGGAAGAGCTTATAGAAACAGATCAGTTTAAAATAATACATTTTCTAAGTAACTAGTAAAAACTCACAGAAAGATCATTGGTAATGGTCAGAAAAATAAACTGAGCTAAGTTTACATTAAAGTCACTGAGACATAATAAACACTGAAGTGCCTTATATACTACACAAACACTTTTTATTTGAAAATCAGGCATCTGAAATTTGGATTCTTTACCATGATATCCCTTTTAAGGATGGCCCAGGGGTAAGTTACTTCACCCTTTCCTTAGGCTGGGATGGATTTAGAGATGGCAATTTACTGCAATAACCTTATTGAGTTAAGTTTAAGTATCTTTGGGGGTCCACTGTATTACATGCAAAGTTTATGTATTACTGTGGTCAGGTGCTGTATGTAACCTCTCTAGGGAGGTGAGATCTGGAAGCTTAAAGGACTGTATTGAAAATTTGCCAGACAAGAATGGACTTTGGGGACAATAAGTGGGATGTTCCTGGAGAACATCTAGTGGGCTGCTAATGCAAATTCCCCACCTCCAGTTATGCAAAGCCCTACCTTTTGAAGCTATGTCCAGAGGAGAGGGTCTTTGTCTACTGATTACCTGTTCCTGGAGACTGGAGCTCAAAGGCCCAAGCAGAATAAAGAAATGGCTTAACTGCCCCGCCTAGGTTCTGGTTCTGAATTTGAGACAGGCTTATGTGTTTTGCTTCATCTGAGCCTAACTGCTCTCAGAGCAACAAAGTATTACAAAACTTACACATTTCTCCTTCACAGGCTTTCTTTCATAGACATACAAGCTGTCTCCTACCACTGTCTCACCTTCATTCAATAGGATCCGTCTCTTTTTTCCCCACATTCATTAAAATTGTTAAATAAAAAGACAGCTAATAAAATGTGAGCTTTTCCCTCATTCCTTTCTCCCATTATTCTGACCCCCTTCCCGTTTAGTGACTGTCTGAGGAGTAAAAATCACACAGCCATGAATGAGAGGGATGGGAAAAATAGTTCATTGGGACCAAAAATGGGGCTGGCTGAAAACTGTTTCATCAAAACTGTTTTTCAACAGAAAACTGGGTTTTCAGCTAAGCCAAATGCTTCACACAAAGTGTCTGCCTTTCAAAAAAAATTTCAAGTTTTCATCGAAGAACCATAAACATTTTGACTAAAACTTTCAGTTTTCAATTTTTTGACAGAAACCCAAACTTTTCCATGGGAAAATTAAAAAAAAAAAAATTTCAACCAGCTCTAATCTAAAGGCTTCGTTTCGGCTTTCTTCGCTACTGGACAGAGTTACAGCACATTTCCTGGAGTAACTGTTTAAACTGTGATCGGCAGCTTCCCCAAAATACCAACAAGCTGAAGATACAGGAAAAAGGGGGAATGCTAATTTTTCGGCCTTTTCCTTTTACTAACTGAGATGCCTGTTGGAAACACTCGGATGTGCCTTTTCACATCTGCTACAGTATGTGGCTCGAAAGACAGCACAAGAGGGCTCCGTAACTACATACACTCAGACACACACTGAAAAAAACTTTCACTCACTCTGGTGGATTGCCTTTAGTTGTTTCTTCAAAACAAAGCCATGTTCACTTCTCCTCAAGCACCACAATTTCCAGTTCTTTTTCTGCTCAGAGAGGAAATGAAACCTGTGTAACATTGGAGCTTTCAGCCTTGTGCTGCTGTCAAACATTTCAGGTCATGTGTGACATACTTCCTGAGAGTACTCAGAAGAGAAAGGTCATATTCTTGGGACAGCATTGCATGGGAGTGTGCCCTATCAATCTGCATTTTGCTAGATGGATTGTATTGCAGAAGGACAAGTACCTCCCGGGCTCCAGAAGTGTGTTTACTTGTTCTTAAAGATCCCCACATTATGAATGGGACCTTCGGGGGGATGGGATAGCTCAGTGGTTTGAGCATTGACCTGCTAAGCCCAGGGTTGTGAGTTCCCTCCTTGAGGGGGCCAATCTAGGGCAAAAATGTCTGGGGCTTGGTCCTGCTTTGAGCAGTGGGTTGGACTAGATGACCTCCTGAAGACCCTTCCAAGCCTGATATTCTATGAAAGGCTGGATGATTGAGCATCATCATTTTTTAGATCATTAATTCTTAGCTATAAGGAGGAACAGGCTAAGCTTCCACTAAGTGAATGAGCTTTTGAAGTGCTGTGACCCTGGACGGTTCCTTTGTACTACAAGCTCTGTCCTAACCTAACCATCATGAAATTTTCCAGAGACTGAAATCCTCTTTTTTTGCCACAGAAGAGGTACAGAATGAGCAAAGACAGTGGAAGCTTTCTTCTCTGCTCTTCTACCTGTGACTCAACCATTATTTAGGGCAGTGGTTTTCAACCTTTTTTCATTTGCAGACCCCTAAACAATTTTGAACGGAGGTGCAGACCCCTTTGGAAATCATAGATATAGTCTGCAGATCCTGAGGGGCCAGTGGACCACAGGTTGAAAACCACTGTTCTATGGTAACGACAACCTTTCGCAGTCCCGACAGACATACCCCACCATACAAGTTGTTCCAGCACCCCTGGGCTGCAGGTCCCCAGGGGTCCGCAGAGCACAGATTGAAAACCACTGATCTAAGGATACCTGTAGGAATAAGTTAGTTCCTGTGGATCTTTGCCTTGTTGGTAGGGCTGCCAAACATGCCATCTATTAGCATTAGGCATTATGCTGTAGGTTTATATGATTTGGACACTTCTCCACTGGAGACAGGAGTTAGACAACCAAGCCATTTCACCTGAGTCACCAAGTACGTAGACTAAATGTTAAAGCTTTCACAACCTGTGTGTCCCTTTGGATCGTGGCTTTGTTAACACAAGTGCTGTGCTTCTGCCAGTGCAGGTACATTTTCCCTATTTTCTAACCATCTTCAGGGCTATAGGAATATAAAAATATAGGAACTGCTATACTGGGTTAGATCAGTGGTCCATCAAAAGGTGGGCCCAAACTAGATCTTTTTATCCAAATACCCACTCAATTAGGAGGGTTGTATTAAATGGAATCAGACCTGTACTCATCCTGGCTAGGTTTTCCAAAAGTTAAACCACCACTGAGTTTACCCTAACTCTGCTTCTCTCTCCTCCTCCCATATGAAGTGAGTCAATCAGAATTGAAGATCGCATTCAAGCTGATTTTGCTTCTAGAGAGGAGGACTCTATGGGGAACATTTTGACCTGCCCATCTCTGTAGGACTTGCTCGAGTGAGACTGATCTCACCTGGCAGGTGGAAAGTTTTCAAGTCCTGCAGGCAGGGCTGGCTCCAGGCACCAGCCTAGCAAGCAGGTGCCTGGGGCAGCCAATGAAGAGGGGGGCGGCACGTCCGGCCCTTTCGGCGGCAATTCGGCGGCGGGGCCGTCACTCCCTCTGGGAGCAAAGGACCTGCCGCCGAATTGCCACTGTAGAATGAAGCGGCGGTAGAGTTGCCGCCGCGATCGCGGCTTTTTTTTTTTTTTTGCGCTGCTTGGGGCGGCAAAAATGCTAGAGCTGGCCCTGCCTGCAGGTGTTGAGATTCCCTCCCAGACCTCCTTCCACTCGCCTTCCCAAGAACTCAGTCCCACCCCAGCCTTCATCACTCAAGAATCTTTATTTGGTGTACAGCAGTAACGCTGGGGGGGGGGGGGGATGGATACAGGGTATATCACAACTCCAAAGTTACACAGAAACCGTCTCCCTTTATCTACATCACACCTCTCATTGCAATTACTATATATTGCGTCACACATATGGATCAGACTGGTTACTTTGCAGGAACCAATCCCTGTGCAGCGTGCACTGTCCATGCGTCAACTTTCTCTTTAGCTCATCTCTACATTCCTTATCCCTTGTTATCTAGTTCATAGTAAATAGTTCCCTGAGTTTTCTCCCGCTTATCTTAGTTGGCTCAGATATTGGGTCTTCTTAGCCCACTGACCTAGTTACATACCTTATTTAGCACAAACATTCTGTTTTCCACCTAATGATTCATTTCCATCCCTAATTCTATCTTCCAAAAAATGAGACCTCCCTCTAGGTGTTAATTACTCATTTCAGACCAGGCCTCAGCCACAATGGGAAATTTGTACTGCCACTGAAACTTAATGGTAATATGAGTCATCTGATCTTCTGCTTTGATCAATTTCTCCTGATATCTGTGAAGATATCATAGACACCCCATCATCTGTGCCGAGAAGCAATATCCTTTTGCTAACAGGAACACCTTGTACACATCCGTGGGATGCAATCTCTCACATCACTAATCTACCCTCAAATCTTTAAGTTAGTTCAGAGGATTGTTTGTTTTCGGAGTGTTTGTCTGGTTGGTTGGTTGATTTTGACAGAAAGCTTTCTCTCACTGATAACTCTTTGGGGACCAGCTCAAATGAGCACACAGAGCCATCTGCCCCTTGGAATGTCTCAGTGCATGTGGAGGGGTGGGGGAGTACCAATTCCAGATTAGCCGCCATGGCAAGAAGGCACAAAGGGCCCCTGGTTTCCTAGGCCTCTTTGGAAGTTGGACCGTCTGATTTATGTATTAGGTAGAACACAACAGTGAGGCCTAAAGTGCTACTGCCGTTATTGTAACTGGGTGCTCTCCAAAGCTTTCAGTGCCTCAAAGTGTGGGGATCTCAGCAGTTTGCACGGATGGCTGGACGAGGGTCATGTCGCTGAGCACACGCAGTCAAGAGCGGTGAGCAAGATTTTGCAACTTTGACAATGAAAATCTGACACCAGTCAAAACAAGTTCTTCTTAGGCAGTGCAGTTCTCTGCACATGAGTGACCTCAAGTGGGGTGAGCCCAGAAATGTGTCTTCGGGGGTAAAGGGGAGTTCTTCCAATATCCAGGGCTGGCTCCAGGCACTAGTGCAGCAAGCAGGTGCCTGGGGTGGCCAACGGAAAGGGGCGGCACGTCCAGCTCTTTGGCAGCAATTCGGTGACAGGTCCCTCAGTCCCTCTCAGAGGGAAGGACCTGCCACTGAATTGCCGCCGAATAATGAAGTGCCGCCGATCACGGCTTTTTTTTTTTTTTTTTTCCCCGCTTTGGGCGGCAAAAACGCTGGAGCCGGCCCTGCCAGTATCCCAGTTGAATTTCACACTAGTCTAGTAAAATGGCTAGTCACTGCTTGATCCCCATCACCCTTCAGGGCTATTTAGCCTGTAAAATTTAAAACTATTACAGGCCACATTTTTAAAGCGTGGTAACTGAGTTGCATCAACAAGAATCGCACTTGTGGCCATTAGGTGATCAGACTGCACGTCTTCCTGCAAAAGTGGATATGTCACCATGCAAAACAATGCAGCTCCCATTGGCTCCGATAGGATAGGAGCTCTGCCTGCACTTGCCAGCACTGCGTTTGGCCCTTGAGATGCACGCTTCCCACTTTGCACCTGTGACTGCATCTGCCTTTCAAGGCTGCAGGTTTTACAAGAGCAGTGGTTGAAAATTTGACCTTATGGGCCTGCATGTCCCCATTGCAATTTATACTAGCTAATAAAAACTCCAGATTACAAGCATATATTGTCCCAGTGACACAGCAGCCATGCTGGCAGAGTGACAATTCCAGGGAGAGATGTGTTTCTCCTAGGCCTGTAGAAAGCCAGGGTGAGATGTTTGGCTTCACACACACACACACACACACACACACACACACACACACACACACACACACACCACGTCTCCAGCTGGCAGATCAGCAGAACTACCTGGATGGCTGGAAACCAAGCCTGTTCTCTCTCTCACTCGGTACAAGCAGGCAGAGGTCATTAAAAAGCCAGCTGAGCGGAGCTGTTATCGGTGGGAGAGGCTGTAATACAAATCACACAGAGCGAAAGGACAGAAAGAATGGACATCTGACGGCAGTGATGCAGCATCAATGGGAACTCTGCCACTGACTTCAATGGGCTCACGATTAGGCCCTAGATGAGTGAGGTTGGGGGAGAGACTGTGACCCAAAGACCTTTCCTTTGCTGCAGATAGTGAGAAAACCTCCAGGATAAATACAAATGCTTCTGTTACTGGGTTACTGATGTTTGGCATTCTTGAACCTGATTGAGGGAGCGGCACAGGGCAGGTTATTATAAAACCTGAAAAGGGAGAACTGGCAAACCTACATTAGGTTTCTGGGGGAGCAGGGGATTCCTTACCTGGGTGGGTCTGTTGTTGTTGCTTTTCCTCAGTGCACGTTACGGATCCTAAGCCAGGGAATAATTCCTCGCAAGCAGAGGACTAGAGGAAAGAGCCGCTTTTTGTAGGCACTTGGAGAGCGGCTGAACTTTTGTTTCCTCACCGCTCTGTGTAGGGTCCAGCGTACCAGAAGGGGGCCGAGGAAAGGGTAAGGGTACAAGTACAAAGTGCGTTTCCTGGGACATTTTCAGGGATAACTGCACCTTTGATGACCGCTGTCCCCCGCCCCACACCAGGTTTTCCTCAAGAGCAGAACCCATTTAAGGTTTCAGGCTTGAAGCCGTCCTCTCTCTTGGGCGGAGACCCTGCATTTCTCTCCCTCTAGTCCCTCTGCACCTCACTGTGATTTCCTCAGCAGGTGTGAACGGGGTCCAGCACCTGCAGTTCATCTTTCTCCAGGGACTACCCTAGTGTGCCCATCTACCAGCCTTCACAGAGCTAAATCCATTTATTCTTAGGGTACAAGCATTACTGAGAAGACATAAAAAACAGTATAAGTTCCTATGAATATACTAAAAGCTTACCAGAGGTCAGCCTTCAGTCCTGTGCGGTCCTAGGAAGCCAACATCCTTCCAACGCTTCTGCAAGGGTTGGGGCTCCCCCTTGAACAGAGGGGCCTTACCGTTTGCTTAATCAAAACAAGACCCTGTGTCAGCTCATGTGCTGGTTTTTATTCCAAAAGCCCTTTCTCTGTTTGCATATACAGAAGCTCCCCGACTTACGCAAGGCGTTCCAGTCCAGAACGCCTCGCATAAGTCAAATTTTCTGTAAGTCGGAACGTATCGCCGACATTACACCAAAAAGAAAAAAATGCTTACGGAACTTTTTCCGTAAGTCCGGATTTCCGTAAGTCGGGTTTGCATAACCCGGGGAGCGTCTGTACTGGTTCAAACTGGATTTCCCAGAGACTCAAACATCCTAGGAGCTGGTGCTTCCCCAGAATTATACCCCAGGGTATAAATGTAATACAATGGTTCCCAAATACACTGCATGGGACTGTAATATCCGTCACACTTCCCCTTGGTCTCCCTCCCCACACACCGTTCAGTATCCCACGACCTCCCCTTGCTAGTCGCCCCACGCCTGGACCATGCCCCAGTCCAACTCCTTTCCCTCCTCCCAAGAAAAATCTCTCATGGCATTCGCTGCTCCCCACCTCCACCTCTGCCTGATTCTGCACCCTTCTCATCTCCAACCCTGCCAAGATCCTGGTGCCTCCTCCCTGCCAGGGCCGGCACCAGGTACCAGCTTGCCAAGCAGGTGCTTGGGGTGGCCAATCTTGGGGGGGGTGGCACATCCAGCTATTCAGCAGCAGTTCGGCGGACAGTCCCTCGCTCCCGCTCGGAGCGAAGGACCTCCCGCCGAATTGCCACCGCAGATCACGATCGCGGCTTTTTTTTTTTTTTTTTGGCGCTGCTTGGGGCGGGAAAAACCCTGGAGCCGGCCCTGCTCCCCGCATTCCCCTCCCCCCATAAACATACCTCTTTCCACTTGCTGCTACCGCCCCAATCTCTAACCTAGGATTTGCATGAATGATCCCTATAGGATGGTTAACTGAACCTGAATAGTTGCAGTCAATTGTATGGGCTGCCATCCCATTACAGTTATGTAAATTCCTGCACTGGGGCTGATGGAGGGGCTAATTTGCTTATTTATCGGTAGGCACATGGTATGCAGAATACTGGCACTCTGACTGGTTGGAAGCTATTACCCTATCAGAGAAGAGAGATTTGCATAATCATCACACACTTATTTCTCAATAACCATACCATGGTTATGTAAATTCCTCACCCTAACCGGCTACCACTCTCAGAACTGCCCTTCACTATAACCACAAGCATGTGGTTTCTTACCCTTCCCTTACCTTCCACCTACCCACAGATATTAAAGACAATGTGACTAAAAGCAGGCACGAAGGAGGGCTAAGCCTTCCACCCGAAGAAAGGAAAGAGGGGGATTACAGAGAAAATTGCACTCAGGCAGGGTGACATGGAGAGGAGGGGTTAAGAAGTGGAGGTGGCCAGAGGTGACACATGATGGGGGGCATGCGGTGTCACATGCCCAGCCAGATTTGCTGCTTGGCTTTTACTGAGCATGCTCACACGGACTGAGCATGCTCAGTAACACTGCTGAAGCGGGCTGCCCTCACTCTGCTCCACCCCACTATTGGCGGGCACAGGTCATCTCTGGAGGTGAACATATTTCTTGAGGGCAGTAGTCCTTGGCCTTATAATTTATTTGCCCAGGATGCCAAGATTAACACCCTCAAGTAACAGGCTCCATCCATCACCTCTGCACTCGGATTAGCTATAATTAAAACTCCGTTCTGACTGGCTATTGCCCAGAGAGTTCTTGGACACAACAAGCTCAGCTTCTGACCCATACTCGCCCCTGTTCTCACTGAATCACTGTTCAGCCTCCTTGAGCTCTGACTGGAAAAGACCATTCCATTTTCAGTGCAGCAGATTATAACTATAATTGAGTTTACCCAATTCAATCGGGGGGAGGGGCAACAGCTGTGCCAGCTGTCAGAAATGACTTTTTGCAGAGGATTGTCAAACTGGCAGTGTTGTCAATTTTTTTTTTATATATATATTAACTTATTTCCTTCTGCAAACCAGAAATACTGCACTCATGCTGTACACAAAAGAATTGCCTTTACTGTATGGCTTTTGAGCAAAGTGTCTCTGTGGCAATATTAGATTACTGTGTGTGCTCCTAGTTTACAGCACAGATGTCAATGGAAATTACCTCTTCTTCCTCTTGTCCCTTAATCCTTTCTTAAAGTGCACCTCTTCAGGGAATGCTCATCAAAAATAAACACCCACCCTCCTGAACAATTGTTTTATGTTTTGTCTCATGCTTGTTTATCTTGTCTTAATTGGAATGTAAGGGCTTCAGAACTGGGAATACGTCTCAGCTCTGTTCTGTAAAGTATGAGAAAAGACGATTTTATGATTTTAAGGTACTAGAGTGGCCTGCAGGAGATCTAAGTTCAGGTCCCAGTTCTGGCACACAGCCATTGTCTGACTTTGAGCAAGTTGCTTATCCTCTCTGTTAAGCCTCAGTTTTTCATCTGTAAAGTGGGGATAATACTTCCTCTCTCCCGCCCTTTATCTTAAGCTCTTTGGACTAGGGTCTGTCTCTTGCTGTGTTTCCCTAGCACAATGGAGCCCCAGGTGGGGTCTCTTGGCATTACCGTTGTACAACTAATAATAATTCTCCAAAATGCTGCACACTTTTACAATGCTAAATAAATATAGTCATAATTTGCATTATGTTGTTTATTTGTTTTTTAAAATGAATATGCAGGAAGGTGCCCAGTTAAACCTACATTTAGAAGACAGGTCAGTACACACATACAGAGGCATTTCAAATTTATGAAATTTCAAAGGAAATGTTTTGGGGGAAATTTGTCGCAAAGCTGTTTTGCTGGTTTTTGACCAACGTACGGCGCAGTTTGAATATTTGGAACAAATACAAATTTCAATGAAAACTTTTCACAAAAACAAATTTTAAAAAGTTTGTGAAAAATTTTTCTCCATTTTTGGCCGATCCTATTTTGCAATTCATTCTATTAATGAAGCATAAACAAGCCAAACATTCCTCGTGGCCATCATTAATATTGTCTTGTAAAGAAGCGTGTCTCTACTTGTTATGAAGGCGTAGGAGGGGATGCCCTCTAGAACATAACAAGCTGGGGTTTGGATCATCCTTTTATGGCCCCAATAACGCTCAGCATTTATATAACACTTTTCATTTCAAAGTGCTTTGCAAACATTCACTGATCACTTAGAACACTGCCTGTAGTTGGGTAATGCAGAGGTCTTCAAACCTAAAATCATGTCAGGGATCAGGGTCTTCAGCACAGCCAGTATCCTGGCAACCCAACAAGCACAGCTGACCTGCAGCAGGCAACCTGATTGACTGCAACCCCGATGGGTCAAGAAGGGCAGCTGGTTGGCTGCTCAGGGCATTCCAGCCTGCAGCTGCGATCCTCCCTGTGCCTGCTCCTCCAGCCTTATTCCAGTCCTGCTCCTAGTCCTGTCTTCAGCCTTGCTCCTGCTCCATCTTTGCTAACTCAACTGCTCCTGGTTCTGGGCTTTTCACTCCAGCCCTGGTTCCTGACTCCAGCTCTCATCCTTGGTGTGGCAACCGCTTTCCAATCCGGGCTCTGATACTTGGTTCTGGCTGTGATTCCTGGTGTGGCTATTGGTTCCTGACTCCAGCCCTGATCCTTGGATTGGATCTGCTTCCTGGCTCCTGCGCTGACCACAAGGCTTGACTGCCCAGGGTCCAGTCTCTAACAAACCATGACACTGAAGAGTCTCCAAGGTTTAATATCCCTAATCCATGGCACTACCATCACTACTTCTCCATTCCCATGGCTGAGCTCAACACAGACACACGAGAGGGTAAATGTGGCTACTTCATAATCTATTTTAGTACAGCTGCCTCTCTTCTTACCGCCAGTTTCCAGATACACCTCTACCTCGATATAACACGACCCAATATAACACAAATTTGGATATAACGCGGTAAAGCAGAGCTCCGGGGGAGGAGGGGGCTGTGCACTCCGGTGGATCAAAGCAAGTTTCACCTATAACGCAGTACGATTTTTTTGCTCCCGAGGACAGTATTATATCGAGGTAGAGGTGTATTTAGATGTACAGTGTATCACTGTTTCTGGGTTTAAAACAGATGTAGACACTGTCCCTACCCTTAGGAGCTTATAATGTAACAAAAGAAAACCCGTATGAAGGGTGGGAGAGGGAGAAACATCAAACTATGCACCATTTGTATGTACCATTGTTTATGTATGAATAGACAAGAATGTTTGTTGCTGGGGTTTTTGCACTCTCCTTACTCTAACCTTCATCTGCTGATAGATTTCCACAGCTGCAGCAAATGAAGTGGGTCTTGAGAAGGATTTAGAGAGAGAAAAGATTAGGAGTCTCAGCTGAAGAGGAAATGATTGTTTCTTTTGCAATGGGATTGGCAGAGGGTGAAGACACCCCTGAGCAGGAAGTCACAAAGAGCCAGGCCGCCCCATGGTAGACAGTGCCTCAGGTAGGCATGTTCTTTCACTGAGCTTCTCCACGTGCCTGGGCTGTTCTCAGTGTTTAATGTGCTACTGGAAAGTGCTCAGATGCTAAGGCTGATAAGCAGCATCATAACCTATGTAGAACAGAGTAGAATATTGCACACTGCACTGCTCCCTCTGCTCCATCCATGGCTCCTCACCCTGACAATACCGTTCCATGAGTAACTGCGGGAGGGCGGGGAGCCAGGGTTATGTGCTCACACCCCTTTTTGGCATCTCGCTGCCCAGGAAGGAGAAGGAATGAACTGTCCCTGTCCAGCTGTGCGTGAGTGGGGAAGGCTGCCTGAGTGCCCCTTTGCCCCTGCATGAGAATCTTTCACAATCTGTCTCTAAGAGGGAAATTCCAAAATGGGTAACAGGTTAGGGACATTCTCCAGAGATATAGCTACATGTTCCCATTTCCAGGCACAGGTAAGGAGACAAATGGCCGCACTGTGGACAGTTAGGATTAAAGTTCGCAGGGATGAAATGAAAGCAGTCTCAAGGCAGGAAACCACAGTGGTCAGGAGTTGAGCAGAGGATTGGCTGAGAGCATGTTGGGTGGAGGTGTGTTTTAGAGATAAGGAGCAGATGGGAGACAGGTAAACAAATGGGAGTTTGGGGCTCCATTATAGACTTGAGCACTTAAGTTTCACTCTAGAATGGGTTGGGTAACACAGAAATCCCTTCAGAAGGGTGCTATGAAATTTTTATGCAATTTTGGCACAAAAGGCAGAGCTGCATGAGGAAATCTTTCTAACCCTCCAGAAGAGGGGAAACCACCTGAAAATCCCTCAATCTGAACTAAGACAAAATGGCCCATCAGTCTAAACCTACCAGAACAGGAGCAGCCTCTGGGCCTGACTTTCTTCTCACATGCATATAAATCAGAGGTCACACCATTGAGGTCCGTGGAGATATGAGTGTTATTGAGACCAATATCAGACCCTATATTTCCTGTTCAGAACCCAGACTCTCTGGGAGGGCTCTCTGGGATCTGAACTATGCTGCTGTTATAATTACATTGGAGGGGCTCCCTTGCTCTGTCTTCTCTCTTGCTTTTCTTGTCAGTTACCGAGAAGTTGCTGAAGTTCTGATTCCATGTAGGAGCAGCAAGACACCCAGCGAACACAAAGCGTCCTATGGCATCTTATAGACTAACTGACGTTTTGGAGCATAAGCTTTCATGGGTGAATACTCACTTCATCAGATGCATGATGCATGCTGAACTGTTAGCTTCTCTGAAGGGGGAAGAGAGCAGAAGGGGACAGGAGAAGGAAGGAAAACAAAAGGAAGGAGAAGAGGGGAGTAAGAGAAAAGAGAACTTCAGATGATTTTCTTTAGTCATTTGTCTGAGGAAACTTTTCAGTAAGTTCACAGATCCAAACTCATTTATCTGTGAATCTGGAAACATAAAAGTGCCAAAGTGCGGTAGGTTGTAACTTTGAAGTTTATACCCAAATACCCAGAAAAAAGTTGCCTCTATCTATCTAACTCTTCTGTTCAGTACTTGGAAGCTTGAATATAAATTAAGCAGCAGCTTTGAAGTTCTTACAGAGGCAGGAGTCCCAACAGAACAAGGTGTTCCAAGTCAACTTTAAACTCTTCTGGTGAGGACGGGAGTTCTTCAGGGACAGTACAGTGAAGTAAAGGGGGTAACAGAGATGGAGAAGAAAGGAGGAGAGGAGAAGGAGAAGGTGCAGTGGTTAATAAACTGGGCTTTCATCCTATCAGACAGGGCTTTGAAACCACAAGTAAGAATCCGTTCAGAAGGCCTTTTCTGCCCTCATAACAAAAACAGCATACAGTTTAATAGTCAGTGCTCAGGAGAACTCTGGCCTGGGTTTGCAGAGCTGGTGAAGGTCTCTCTGACAGCCCCTACCCATACACCATGCCTAGTCCAAAACAGTGCTTTAGAACCTAACTTGCAGAAGCCCTCAGGGCCAGGTTTTGCACTGTTTTGTGGCTATAGACCAGGAGGGAAGAGGGCATCGAGAACCTCTCCTTGGCAGCATAACCATTGAGCCCACAAGAGAGAGCTCTGTCCCCCAAAGTCCAAAGAGGATGTGCTCCAGCTGCGAAGAGCAGGACTGGTATTCCCCACCCTGTGTATGCTGCAGTGTACCCACCATGTATTCATCCCCTACCCAAACCATCTCTGAGCCATCTGACTTGCCTGCATCAGTAAGATGGCTCTGGTTAGCAAAGACTATCTTGCACCATTTCACTCCACGTACTACCCAGATTGACTCTGGCACGTAAAGATGGGACTTAGCCGTAACTGTGCTTTAGAACGGTGGTTCTCAAGCAGGGGTCTGGGGTTCCTTGGGGGTCCATGAACAGGTTTTAGGGGGTCCACCATGCAGGGCCAGCGTTATAGTCATTGGGGCCCAGGGCAGAAAGCTGAAGCCCTACTGCAAGGGACTGAAGTCCAGGGCCTTGAGTCCCGCCACCCGGGGCTGACGCCAAAGCCTGAGAAATGTAGCTTCACGGAGGCCCTTGTGGTGTGGGGCCCCAGGCAATTGCCCGGATTGCTACCCCCTAACACAGTTAATCTTGGGCAAGTGGATATGGCATGTTTATGCAAACCAGCTGTTACCCCAAGAGTTCATTACTGCAGAGCCCATTTAGATTTCCACTATAGATGGTCTTCACGGATAGATCTAGATACTTCACCAAAATTCTAAAGCTAAGTAAAGTTCTTCCAAAAGATGAACATGTTCCTCTGGTTAACTATGGGTACTTACAACCAGCTGTTTCATATGCACAAAACAAATACTGGATTTTGCTGTACTCTTTTTATAGTTTGCACAGTTGAATCTGATTTTTGACTCCTAATAGGCTAGTGTCCGTCCATGAATTCCTCTTAGGAATGCAGGACCTATATTTAGAAAAATTAACTTAATTACTATGTTCCCGTATTTACAAGAAAAAAATAATGTTTAACCTTTGACCTCAAATCTAAATTACAGCATGATCAGTGTTGATTACCCAGTGCCGGTTATTTGTTTTCCCAAGAAACAGTAAAGCTGTCATCACTTTAGAAAGCAATTACAAATCATAAGAGGTTTATTTCCGGAATGGTTTTTAATATTGGAATTAAATTGCTCGGTTTTTTTCTCAAGATCATAATTTACAGAAAATCTAAGCAAACGCAAGTCCTGGAATTCCTACCGAGTACCCAGATGTTGCTGTTAAAACACGTGATCATTCTTTTCATGTGCAGTGCAACAAAGATTGTATTGCATTTTTCAATGTAAAAACAACCGTTTGTGTTTAAGTTTTCTATGTTCCTATCTAGGTCCTTATGTTGGTGCCCATCCTCATAACAGCTGATCTCTGTTACTTTAAGCACAATTTTCTGAGTTCCCATACCGAATATTTATTTTTATTTCTTTTGATTAGTAATGTTATGAGTCAGGAAGCACATTGTGACTTGTAAATCTCATTGTTTTGCTGCTATGTAATCGATGGATTCAACCTTTGTGTTGAAATCAATGAAGATACAATATTGCTGAATAGTAGCAAACCTTAAAGATTTTTAACTCAGAGTGAAATCGCTCCTTGATTCTCCCCAGAATTACAGACTACACACCCATAAGCTTCGGGAAAGTTGGAAATCCCACTCCAGTTCTGAACTTCACTGCACAGGCCAGTCTTCAATTTAAAATTTTCTTGGAGAAGAATTATGCTAAGCTAAACCTTATCAAAGAAAATGTTGTTGTCCCAAGTTACCAAAAAATATTAATGAATGTACTAATATACAGAACACATAGCTTTAATAAAATACATAATAATAATGGGGGTCTACACAGAACTGATGGATCATTCGCAAAGGATCCCAGAATGCACTGACTCTGGGGTAAAGCCTCAGATGGATTTCTTAGCCGTGGTTTCTACTTTAGAAGTTTTACATCCTGATTGAGGATGCATCCGAAGAAGTGGGCTGTAGTCCATGAAAGCTTATGCTCTAATAAATTTGTTAGTCTCTAAGGTGCCACAAGTACTCCTGTTCTTTTTGATTGAGGAAAATATCCCTATTCAGGATTTTCCAAAGTTCTCAACACCCAGCCGCTCTTATTGAGAATGAAGGGAGCTGCTGACTGCTGAAAATCTGGCTATGTGCTTAACTTTAAGCATGTGCTTAACCCCTATTGAAACCCATGGGCTTTCAGCACATGTTTATGCACTTTCCTGAATTATTTGTAAGTTTGTATGCCAGCATCTGATCTCAATTTCAGTGTGTAAATCTGTCATAACTGCAGAAAACTGAGTGAAGATATGCCAGATTTCCATCACTGTATCTAGGATCTGATCTGGATTAATATAGTATGGAATATGGATCCACATCGTTCATTATTACCTGAGCCTAATTTTTGTTAATTATAACGTTAGTTCCGTTTGGTTTTGTTTGTTTCTAGACACCAAAGAAGAAAAACAATTATTTTCATTTGCTATACACATTTTTTAATATTGTCCGTTAGCAATAAATGCAACTACTCGGTCACTATACACAACTAGGAAGTTCAAAGGAGCACAAGGCAATTCTTACTCCCCAGGTTATCAGTAAGCCAGCTACCAACGGATGCCACGATCCAGAAGAATGTCAGGCCCCAAGATACTAATTTCAATAACTGATGGTTGTTTTCATGTGATGTTATATAGAACCTTGTACAGGAAGGTTGTATTCAAACCAAAGCATTTACACGTGGACAGAATACAGTAAGTTGTGACCAAAATAAGATACATTATTGTATTTCATATCATAGAGTCAATTTTTGAGGTGCTCCTTAGGAATCAGGCATTGATGTTGCCTAAACAAAGGGATCACTCTGCATGCTCTTTGTGACCTCCCCTGTTCTGGGACTGATGAATATTTGTAAATAAGACAAGTTACACTTAGAATATGCCCAGAGTCCACCTCTCTGATTTCTCCTCCCCTGTGAACCTTGCAAGTCTCCAGACATAGCATTTGACAGAATGAGATACAAGTGTCAGAAGAAGAGGCAACAATGTAATATGTATATTCTTATATATTAATAGTACATATAAACCTTACAATGTGTTATTGATACATATGTTAGTATAGAGAACAAACTGATTACGCATATAGAAAACAGATAGCCCTAGTCTCCTCTCCCTCCATTTATGCTCTTGGTTTACATTCTGCATTTTTCACTTAGCTCCTGCAGTGCCAACAGATGGACCATCTCCTCTTGTTCTTAGCCCAGTGCTGCAATGTGGGAGTATGTTTAAATAGCCAAATCTGTTTACACTGAAACGGCAGACACATTCATGAAGAGTCATATTAGGGTTTGCAAATTACCCCTTATCACCCTTTCCCTTTAATATTTACAAAATCAGAATTTACAGCCTACAAGTTTTTGACAGCCCGTCCCTTTAAATCAAACTCAAGCTTCATCCCTTCTCATGTTGCCTAGCACTCTGGCTGCATTTTTTTTTTTTAATTCCTCAAACCTTGATGCTTCCTGCCCTTACATGGTATAAAATATAATGTCTAAAAATGAGGAATGGATTCAATTATTTATTTTCACTTGCTTGGGATGACCTGCTAAATGGCTTGTAGCATAATCATTCGCTAGTAACGTGGGCATCCCCAAAATCCTGGAAACCTAAAGTATTATTCTAGTCTTTGTCCCTGATCCTGCACTAAGATCTGATAACACTGATTCCCCTGCAGTGCAAAGTTGCACTGAAGTCAATGTAACTCTCCATACATCAAAGGTTCATGCTAGCAAATTTCAGTAAAAGCCCAGTTTCACAGTCACTGCTTGTTCTTTTAGCTTTCTGTCTCTACACTGAATAATAAAGGCCTGATTCTCCTCTCACTTAGATCAGGATATTGGTGTCACTCCACTGATTTAGAGTTATGCCTGATTTACACCAGTGTAAGAGAGAGAAGAAGAAGGCCTTATATAATATACTTTTCTCTTTTGTTACTGACTGAAACAGCAGCCTGTGACCAATAACTCTCTGAACGAGCTCCAGTCATGATGCCCTGTTCCCAGAAAACAAGATAGGCAAGGCATTATAATCTCGGTGTCAGGAACCTTTTGGTACTTCCAGCAATATTTTACAGTTGTTGTCCTCAAATCCTGACACTGTCTACACAAATTGCACATTTCTATTTTGGCTTTGTAAATTAAACTGTAAAAATCTTACTTCTGTATCATCTTTTGTCCACTTATTATTCGTGAAGATGGACAGATTTTGGCAGGTCTGGGGTAGATCTGTCCACAACATCCCCCAAGGTGAAGGACTGATGGAAGGAAAATTATTTAGCGTCTCTACCACATCCTCGTCCTCCTTAGGGTTCCCTTTAATCCCTGGTAGTCTCACGTACCCACTGATTCTCACAAGACTTCCTATTTCTGATACATTTCATGGTGTGCAAATTTGTGTATGTACCCCTGACCCAGCAATGGCACCTCCACATATCCCTATATGCAGATTAGTTCTGTTCCAGAGGACCTGTCTACTGCCTTCTCTTCTGTGAGTAGCGGAAAGCAAAACGAAAGAAGACAAAGTGTGGAACACGGACTCACATTCTAAGGACAATCAGCCCAAAAGAGCCGTCCTCCACTGAGGCCCCTTTCAGGCCCAGCACTGCAAATGCTAGCACTAGAGCAGCTCTCAAGATGCTGCATTTCAATACCAAGCGGATATCGGCAGCAAAGAAGATATATCCTCCTCCACTTATTTACAAACCTTGAAGCACATGTCATCTTGCTTCAGGAGGTGCACTTCACCACCGATATGCAACTTTCAGTCCCAGGCTATGCCGTTGTGGCTCACCACCATGACAAGTAGTATGGGATGGCATCTTACGTTAAAGAAGGGCTGTTCACAGTCACTATATCGATATTTGATCCAAATGACATGGTACAATGGCAGGCAATAAAGGTGAATGAGCTTCTGTTGATTGATGTCTACAAGCCTCTATGAGTTAGCTGGCCAACCCCTGCTCTGCCCACCTTTCCAGGTCCTTCCATCTACTGTGGTGTTTTCAATTCCCACCATGCTAACTGGTGATACTGGCAACAATCCAGATGGAGAAAATCTAATGGAATGGGCATCAGCCGCTAACCTACAACTCCTCTGTGACCCAAAGCAAACACCAACTTTTCACGGTAGTAAATGGGCAACAGGATCTTCATCTAATATCACCTTTTCATCTTCCAGGCAGCTGCCACCAGTAGTCATTGAGCAGATAGTGCTTGAAACTTTCCCAGAGTCTCAGCCTCATCTGTCTTTATCCCCATGGGCCTGTGGACACCAACAACAAACATCTTACGGAAGGCCCAATGGAATTTTAGGAAAGCTTTGTGGGAGGTCTATCAAGCGAACTACAAATGTCTGTCAGTGAACTGGCAGAGTTGGACTTGACATGTCCAGCCAATATAAATGACTCCAACTAAATTTTCAGCAAATTAGTTCAGGCAACTGCTAAGGCATAGATCCTTAGAGGCTACCACCAACAGTACATACCTGGGTGATCATCAGAGGCAATTAAGCTCTACCAGGAATTCAAATCTGCTGGTAATAAAAAGGTCATTAATATGAGCAAGTAACTCATTCAACTGCTAAATCAAACCAGGCACAATCAATAAAGAATGACAGCTGAAAAGATGGACTTTACTCATTCTAGCAGGAAAGCCTAGCAGACTATTAAAAGACTTAATGTAGATTCCAGACTCAGCAAAAAAGAGTTCCCAGTCACTGTAAATTCTGACACATCCCAGCTATTGGCTAACGGCCATATACAGAACTTGGATAAGACTTTTATCCATGTGGTCAAAACTGAGGTTACAGAGAGCTGGCAGGCTCCTAATGTGGATTCAAACTGGATGGCTCCTTTATTCAGACAAAGAGCTGGACCAGGCCTTAAAAGTTTATGACGACAGGAAAGGCTCCATGCCTGGATTATATTCACATGGAGTGCCTACTTCACCTAAACTCAAAAGCAGACTGCTTCAGTTCCTCAACTGATGTTCCCAGGACAACTACATCCCACAAATCTGGCACAGGGAAAAATCCTAGCCATTTCAAAACCAGAAAAACTGCTGGAAGATCCTAATTGCTACTGGCCCATCTCTCTCCTTGGTGTCTCTTATAAGCTTATGGAGAGACTGATTCTGATGCCCACCAATGATATTATCGAACCACGACTGCTCTTTGTTTGGGCTAGCTTCAAATGAGGACAATGTATCCAGCATCAAATTATTCTCCTGACAAAGGACATTGAAGACGCCTTCAAGAAGAGCGAAAAGGTTGGTGCCATTCTGGTGGATCTGTCAGCTGTCTGGTATGTCGGGCTGACTGCCAAATTGTTGCAGACTATTCCCTGTAAGCCCATAATGCGATTTATCATGGAAATGATAATGAATGAGAACTTCATCTTGAAAGCTGGAGCTGTCTTAGATGTCTATGTAATGGACTCCCACAAAGATCGGTTCTAGCTCCTCTTCTTTTCAACATATATACTTATGACCTACCAACAACTAAGGCCTATAAGTACATATACATGGATGACATCTGTCTTGCTGATCTGCGTAACAATCTACACGATATCGAAGGGTCACTCAGCCAGGATATGAATGCTCTGCCTACTTATCTTCATCAGCAGAGAATTTCATTAAGTGGGTCAAAGATGGTGGCAACAACCTTCCATCTGAACAATCTCCTGGATAATCAAGCCCTTATAGTGTGTGGTGAGGAACAGCCACTTCCTTTCCAGCCAGTTCTCACTTATTTAGGAGTCAAACTGAACCACATTCTAACATACTGGTCCCATCTAGAAAGAGATCTCCTCCCGCACTGCCTGGATCCAGGAGCAAGCAGAACCCTCCTGGGGAGCAGAGGCAACTGTTTTACAAACCATGGTCCTGACGCTCCAGTGGAATATTGTGCAGCGGTTTGGGGCAGAAGTCAGCATACGCATCTTGTTGAATCAGAGCTGAGAACAGCCACCTATATCATTGGTGGCTGTCTGAGTCACATATTAACACATGTTGGCTCATATAGCTCCCCGACAACTTAGACGAGATGCCATCACCTTTAAATTTGCATGGAGGGCTCTTGCAGATGGGAAAACAACCTGCTGCACACCAGGGTAATAATGATTTCAGGAGGTGCAGATAAGCAATACACACTTCCTACCAGAAGATCTGCTGACCTCCAGAAGAAAACACCACGCCGGCAGTTCCTGATGACTTGCCACTACTGACTTCCCAACATCCTGTTCTGGCAGCCCGTTCATGCACTCATAGATCTAGTGCCCAGTCCCAATCTCGGATGAACAACAGCATACCGGGGCAGTAGCTATGTCTTTGCAGAGGGGCACAAACTCTGGGTCAGGAAGACGGGCATGCTGATGAATTTCAGAAGCTCTAACTTACGTCCACCTGTTTGCAACCTGGGACGCAAATCCCGGACTAGGCTTAACGGGCCGATCACTGGAACGGCCAGTGTGACAGCCACAAGGCAGACAGTTGGTTTAGTCCGATCTTCACAGTGTGCCTGCAGGGCAGATATATAGATGGTCAAATGTGTGGTGGTGGAGTGCACAGTTAGGAGACTAGAGGGTGCACTGCAACCCCTTGCTATCCTCGGTGATACAACTTTTAGATGGCTGAACAATCTAGATCTTGACTTGTGACACATACGAAAGAAGAAGCTGGGTTCCTAGAAGATAGGTGCTGCATGGGGATGCTGTCAGCCAGAATGTGAGTGGACAGCAATGCTGGTTTGCCTATAGATAGTCTTCTGGTTGGGTGCTAAGCCAGGACTTGGGATACCTGGGTTCAATTCCCTGCTCTACCACAGACTTCCTGCATGACCTTGGGCAAGTCACTTAGCCTGATAAAATGGACATAATTGTATTGAAAGGATAAATGTATAAAAGCATTGAGAGGTTCTCAGATGCTATTGTGGCGGGTGCCATATAAATACTGCAGCTAGAAATAAGCTTCGATCTAGATTTTGGCCCAGTGTGTGCACCGCATGAATACACAGGATGGCACAACTGTGCCTACATAGGAGTGCAGATAGGGGCAGGCAACAAGCGGCCACTAATGCTCTCCGATTACAATGGGGCCTGCCTTGTTCAGCCTGCAGCTATCTGTGCGCCTAATCCAATTCCCATTGGAGCCAATGGAAAGAGTCTTCAACAGACTTGGAGTCTGCTCCAGCGTTCCAAAGGGGAAGGGGGAAATGGGGGTCACATGTTTGCAAACGTCTGGCAGCCTGAACTGGGGCAAGTGCGTCCGATGCAATGTTAAAGAAGGTGACGTGATCTCTGAGGGACTGCATTTGAACCATTTCCACACACATGTGCCTTCGCAAACAGCAGACACATCCTATTCTTCGTGATTTAAGCCTAATGCCCTGTATCCTTAAATGCTGAGAACACTCTCTTTTGGCTTGTGTGGGAAATAGGTTCTGACCAAGACAGCAGACATGCAGTAAGTCAGTAGTTTTGTTTTTCTCCTCAGTGCCAAGTGCTTAATGCTGATTGCCTTTGGAGCCCAAGGTTACAGCAGGAAGGCAGGAGTCGCGTGTCCCATTTCTGGGGAGATGGTTATGATTTGTGTCAGGGAGGGAGTCAAAGCCCGGGGATTCAAATAGCTCGCTACCACAAAAGGACATGTTCTGATCTAATAAAACAAAACACAGAGAGGAGGAGAAATGCCTTTCTGATTCCATTGCCCTGGGTGTTGCTTAGTACGAGGCAGGCTGCATAAGCACTGAGGGATCGCAGACTGAACATTGGGGCAAATAGCCCAGAACATCAGGAATGCCTCATGTGCTTAGCCTCCACTTATGAGGAAAATCCTGCCTGGAGGAATAATAGGCTAACTTTTAACCCTTCACACACATCCATATACACACAAGCCAGCCTAGATCCTCTCCTGGGTCTATGTCTACATCTACTGCTTAGACCCTGGCAGATTGCCTCTGACACAGAAACTCCGATGGGGTGAGGGGAATTATGATGACACAGTGAGGGCCAGTGTGGCTGCAGCCCGTCAAATTAGTGGTGCTGGTCAGGAAGGAGGTGTGGCCATGGAATGCATTGATTAAGCATCCCTCTTCAGGGGGTTTTGCCCCTGGAGCTTCCACAGAGATTAAGGCTGAGATTTTCAAAGTTGCCCAAGAGGTTTGGACACGCAGTTCCTAGTAATTGGGTGCCCAATCCCTTAGGAAGCGTCCCCCACAACAGCAGCCCTAAGGCAGGATGTCAGGAGAAATACCACCTGCTTTCCCTCCATATGAATTCCCATCTGCAGAACAAGGATCCTCATTGCAGCAGGGAGAAGCACAGTCAGTTACATCACAATGTCTGTCACTGGGAACAGGTACCAGACAATCAACACTCCTGTGTTAGGCAGGTGGTCAGACAAGATGATCACACTGGTTCCTTCTGGCCTTAAAAAACATGGCAGATTTGCAATATATATGGGCCTCTTGTAAGTATCCATCTTAACACCAGAGAAAATGGTTGGACGATGATTGTAACCTCTCAACATTGCACTGTGTAATTAATCTGAAACACGTAGTTCTGTTAATATATAGAGCCCTGCTAGCCAACCCTTTCAAAAGTGTCATGTTATCAACCTTCAGCCAAAGATTGCTGATGAAATTTTAATCAGGGTTAAACAATGGGATCCCATGAATATTATACTTCTTACTGCAAAACAGACGATCATTCTATTTACTCAGTTGAAACCTGGTGGCCATTTGGTAGGACAATGGCTGGAAACAGCTCATACTGGGACACTTTGTGGTGTAAAGGCTGATGACACAAAATAAATCCCTGGAAGAAAAGATGCCCAGACATACAGTTGAAAGCAACCAAGAAAATCTTCATGTTGTTTAACTGAACATACGTCAGGAGCATACTGCCAGATAATGATATAGTCAATGGTACTAGCCACAGACCCAAATGAAGAAATACTTTTCATAGTGCTGCATGACAATAAAAAACTGGCTGAAGGCTGGATTTTTGCCTCCTGTTGTATCTTGGGTCCATTAGCAGCATACAGTGGCTTGGCAAAGAATAGATAAAACTGGTTTTATGCCAAGGGTTTGGATAACATAAAACATCCCTATGCCATGCTCCAAACCTTCTCCTAATTGTAAGCTGTTTGGGACAGGGACTGTCTTTATCCTGTATTTGTACAGCACCTAGGACAATGGGGTCCTAGTCTGTGACTGAGGCGCTCAGCCAGTACTGTAAGAATAATAATAATAATAAATTAGTAATTTAGAATAGAGTTTGAAATGACCTCTTTTTAGACGTTCCAATAACTGTTCAAATAACTACTTGGATTGCGTTACTGTGTCTTTTATCACAGCAGGAGACTTCATGCTAGCTATGTGTTCCAGAGGGAAACATTGGTTAGTCTGGTTGGTTGGGTTTTTTAATATATATGATGGCTGTTTGGAGATGCACTGAGGTTTGGAATGTTAGACTAAGCTCCAGCAGAGATGGAATGGGCGGGGGGCAGAGTGCAGATGAAGTGGTCAAAGGTGCATGATGAATACAACACATCTCACAGATATACAGAGACAACAGAAAAACCAACATAATCAATCAAGGTATTTCGTCTGTTAATTATTGCAGGTTATTGTGGATTCAATGTATGCGGTATTGTTGTAGCCATGTTGGTCCCAGGATATTAGAGAGACAAGGTAGGGGAGGTAATATCTTTTATTGGACCAACTTCTGTTGGTGAAAGAGACAAGATTTGAGATACACAGAGCTCTTCTTCAGGCCTGGAGAAGAGCTCTGTGTAGCTTGAAAAGCTTGTCTCTCTCACCAATAGAAGTTGGTCCAATAAGAGATATTACCTCACCCACCTTGTCTCTGTAATACTGGTTAAAAAGCACTTTCTATAGACAGGGACGGCTCTAGCTTTTTTGCCGCCCCAAGCGGCGAAGCAAGACAAATAAAAAATAAAAAAAAATAAAGCCTATCGGCGGCACTTCGGCGGCAGCTCAATCGCGCCACTTCCTTCTTCGGAGGCAATTTGGTGGCGGGTCCTTCGCTCCCTCTCTTCCTCTTCGGCGACACTTCGGCGGCAGCTCAATCGCGCCACTTCCTTCTTCGGAGGCAATTTGGTGGCGGGTCCTTCGCTCCCTCTCTTCCTCTTCGGCGACACTTCGGCGGCAGCTCAAAGATGAAGAGAGGGACTGAGGGACTCGCCACTGAATTGCCAAAGACCCGGACGTGCCGCCCCTTTCCATTGGCCGCCCCAAGCACCTGCTTCCTTCGCTGGTGCCTGGAGCCGGACCTCTCTATAGTGATGAACTGTACAGTGTGTGCAACCAAGAAGCCAGTATATTTTCCAAAGCACTTCAAATGTAAAACTTCCATCAGTCACTTTGGTGCCTCCCGGGACTGAGGATAGATCCAGAAAAGTGTGTCAGATCTGTCAATGTGATCCAAATCTATGCAACCCTTTGAACAGGTGCCAATTGTCCCCTTGCACCATAGTCATTTAAAGGGAGTGCAATAGGCATAACAAACCTGAGAAATAAACCCGAACCAAAACTCCAGATCCAAACAGTCCTGACCTTTGAGGATGTTTGAAATTCAAACCCAGATCTGGATACAGAATTTTGCAAAAGGCTTCTGTGTTTATAATAGGCCAAACCACAGCTTTGGATGCAAACGCCCTTGGGGTGTGGGAAATCCAGATCCAGATTTTATAGCTTGGGCCCATCTTCAGTAGAAATTCACAAGCCGCAAACTATGCACTGGGTTTGGAGCTTAAGGTGTTAAAAAAAAAATAATAAAGAAATGTTCTTTAAACTGAGGTGCTCTGAGAAATGGAATTTGACGGCAGCATATTGTATCTGATTATGAACGTTGGTTTTAGTGTGGCTCTGTGGAGGCCAGTGCCGTGCCAAGCCCTGTATTGCCTGTGCCAATAGAGTAACAACACAAAGAAGAATCCAGTTGTGTATGTAATTGCATAATTTATCCATGCAACAGTGGAGCTGCTTGGGTGCAATGGGGAGGCACGTAATTTTGCAGCTGCACCTGTTGTGCTGATCTGTAAAACTCTGACCTCGTCACATCTTTTAAATTGGAACATGATCTTCATCGGATTGGCTTCATTTCATGGCTACGTTCTGTTGCTCACAAGCACTAATCAAAAGTAGCACAGACACTGATTCAGAACCACAGCACCTCCCTCTAGAATTCCTGAATGATTCTTGGAGCCTACTGCAAGCTGATCTTGCCCGCATCCATCTGCAAGATCTTTTCTGCCGAAAGCCCTAAATTAGATTGGGAGTCATAAGCATGCACTCCAGGCCAAGAGACATTTTCTTTCACCCAGGCAAAATAGGCAGAAAGATTTTGTGCCGACTTCTGAACTACAGAGCCTTTCGTCTGTTAATTATTGCAGGTCATTAGTATCAACTGGCTGAAGCAGAATCCAACCCACTAACACGCTCTGAGTTATTGTCGCAGTATGTGTCATCTGTGATGTCAGTGAATTATCCCGTCGCATGCCACTGATGTCAGAAGTGGTTCCCAACTAACATGACGTAACATCAGGCCAGTAAAACAAGAAACCTTCCATTGTGCTGATATCTGGGCCTTGGAAACATTAGTGAAGCTAGTGTTCTGAACCCGACAAGTTACTTTCAATAACAACAAGTTCCTCCTTCATCAGATATGCTCAGAACTTTCCCAACTGTCTCACGCAGCTTTAGTATCAATCAAGGTATCTCAGTGACCTTAACTCTGCACTGATATGACTTCAGATGACACCAGCTGTCAGTGCCTTTTTTCCCTCCAAAAAAAGGAACAGGCCAATCTAAGGTTGTTGTGTCGGTGTACCTCATAAGGCTTCGTGGGAATATGCTTATGAATATATATACGATATAACTTGAATATGTTTTATGCCACATATGCCATGTAACGTATCTATGTAAAGGTTATGATCTACTGAATACATTCCTCCTATTTGTATGAATGTATCATTTTTGTACTTGAAGTTAGAAATATTGGCTGTATACTTGCTTGATAGCCTTAGTAAAGCATTTGGTCAGCTTCTTGAGAAAGGAATGTGCAAATTATAGCCCAATCAAGAACCACTTAAGCCAACAATGAACTCGAAGATGCCAATCCACATCGGAGCTTTCCCAGGAATGTGGCTTGGCTGGTAAGAAACTCAGTCATGCATGGACATGTGACTTGCCCATGTGACTCCAAAACTCCATCTTGGAGCTGGACTTTGCATAGGAGAGAGGAGGGGGTCTCCAGCCACAAGAAAAGTCTATTTAAACCCCTGGGAGACCCCTCCATTGGGTCTTCAGCTGGCTAAAGGGATAGCCTCTCCACCCCCAAGGATACCTGAAAGAAACTGGAACAAAGAACAGTAACTACAGGGGGTGTGAATGATTGCTGGACCCAGACTAGAAGAGACTAGTCTGTAAAAGGAAACTTACTGGAACTGGTGAGGTCTTATCTGTATTCAGTTTTCTTAGACATAGACTTGCGCGTTGTATTTTATTTTACTTGGTAATTCACTTCGTTCTGTCTGCTATTACTTGGAACCACTTAAATCCTACTTTCTGTATTTAATAAAATCACTTTCTACTTATTAATTAACCCAGAGTATGTATTAATACCTGGGTGGGGGGGGGACAAACAGCTGTGCATATTTCTCTATCAATGTTATAGAGGGTGAACAATTTATGAGTTTACCCTGTATAAGCTTTATAAAGGGTAAAACAGATTTATTTGGGGTTTAGACCCCATTGGGAGTTGGGAATCTGAGTGTTAAAGACAGGAACACTTCTGTGAGCTGCTTTCAGTTAAGTCTGCAGCTTTGGGGCACGTGGTTCAGACCTTGGGTCTGTGTTGGAGCTGACTGGTGTGTCCAGCTCAACAAGACAGGGTGCTGGAGTCCCAGGCTGGCAGGGAAAGCAGGGACAGTAGTCTTGGCACATCAGGTGGCAGTTCCCAAGGAGGTTTCTATGATCCAACCCATCATAGTTGTTTAGTACTAATTCAATTCAGCTGGGTTCCGCTGTGGAATCAGAAAACAGAGTGAGCCTCAGATATAAAGTCTGTGCAATTCCCAGTAAGTGAGCAAGAGAGAGAGAGAAAAAAACCCACAATTTCCTAAAGTAAAGCCTCCAAAACCCTTCACAAGCTAAGCATGGTTTCCTGGTAACGAGTGGAAACTTTTATCTGAGCCTGTCTGCTTGTGCAGAGAGGGCCTGGATCATCAGGCTGTGCAAACAGTAAAGGAAATAGGAACTTTGATGGAGTCATCCATATTTCAACCCCAATTGTATAGATGTGGATGGACCATTGCAGGCTCCATGTAGGTGCACGTATTGGTCTGGCTGGATCTGACTGCAGGATAAGGACCTTAAATTGGGATTCAACTGTCCTTACAGGGATTTTTTGGTTCCTTTTATTTTTGATTTTTTATAATGATGGATACTGTTGGTAAGAATCATAGAATCGTTGGACTGGACGGAACCTCGAGAGGTCATCTAGTCCAGTCCCCTGCACTCATGGCAGCACTAAGTATTATCTAGACCATCCCTGACAGGTGTCTGTCTAACCTGCTCTTTAAAATCTCCAATGATGGACATTCCACAACCTCCCTGGGCAATTTATTCCAATGCTTAACCACCCTGACAGTTAGGAAGTTTTTCCTAATGTCCAACCTAAACCTCCCTTGCTGCAATTTAAGCCCATTGCTTCTTGTCCTATCCTCAGAGGTTAAGGAGAATAATTTTTCATCCTCCTCCTTGTAACAATATTTTATGTACTTGAAAATGATTTTCAGGTCCCCTCTCAGTCTTCTCTTCTCCAGACTAAACAACCCCAATTTTTTCAGTCTTCCCTCATAGGTCATGTTCTCTCGACCTTTAATAATTTTTATTGCTCTTCTCTGGACTTTCTCCAATTCTTCCATATCCTTCCTGAAATGTGGTGCCCAGAATTGGACCCAATACTCCAGTTGAGGCCTAATCAGTGCGGAGTAGAATGGAAGAATTATTTCTCATTGTCTTGCTTACAACACTCATTAATGATCTGGATGATGGGCTGGATTGCACCCTCAGCAAGTTCACAGATGACACTAAGTTGGAGGGAGAGGTAGATACGCTGGAGGGTAGGGATAGGGTCCAGAGTGACCTAGACAAATTGGAGGATTGGGCCAAAAGAGATTGGATGAGGTTCAACAAGGACAAGTGCAGAGTCCTGCACTTAGGACAGAAGAATCCCATTCACTGATACAGGCTTGGGACCGACTGGATAAGCGGCAATTCTTCAGAAAAGGACCTGGGGATTACAGTGGATGAGAAGCTGGATATAAGTCAACAGTGTGCCCTTGTTGCCAAGAAGGCTAATGGCATATTGGGCTGCATTAGTAGGAGCATTACCAGCAGATTGAAGGAAATGATTATTCCCCTCTATTCGGCACTGGTGATGCCACATCTGGAGTACTACGTCCAGTTTTGGGGGGCCCACTACAGAAGGGATGTGGACAAATTGGAGAGGGTCCAGTGGAGGGCAACAAAAATGATTAAGGGGCTGGGGCTCATGACTTATGAGGAGAGGCTGAGGGACCTGAGCTTATTTAATCTGCAGAAGAGAAGATTGAGGTGGGATTTGATAGCAGCCTTCAACTACCTGAAGGGCGATTCCAAAGAGGATGGAGCTAGGCTGTTCTCATTGGTGGCAGATGACAGAACAAGGAGCAATGGTCTCAAGTTGCAGTGGGGGAGGTCTAGGTGGGATATTAGGAAAAACTATTTCACTAGGACGGTGGTGAAACACTGGAATGGGTTACCTAGGGAAGTGGTGGAATCTCCATCCTTAGAGGTTTTTAAGGCCCAGTTTGACAAAGCCCTGGTTGGTCCTGCTTTGAGCAGGGGGTTGGACTAGATGACCTCCTGAGGTCTCTTCCAACCCTAATCTTCTATGATTCTAATACATCCCAGAATGATGTTTGGTTTTTTTGCAACAGTGTTGCACTGTTGACTCATATTTAGCTTGTGATCCACTATGACCCCCAGATCCCTTTCCGCAGGACTCCTTCCTAGGCAGTCATTTCCCATTTTGTATGTGTGCAACTGATTGTTCCTTTCTTTCCATTTGTCCTTACTGAATTTCATGCTATTTACTTCAGACCATTTCTCCAATGTGTCCAGACCATTTTGAATTTTAATCCTATCCTCCAAAGCACTTGCAACCTCTCCCAGCTTGGAATCGTCAGCAAACTTTATAAGTGTACTCTCTATGCCATTATCTAAATCATTGATGAAGATATTGAACAGAATTCGACCCAGAGCTAATCCCTGCAGGACCCCACTTGTTACGCCTTTCCAGCTTTACTGTGAACTACTGATAACTACTCTCTGGGAACGATTTTCGAACCAGTTATGCACCTGCCTTATAGTAGCTCTATCTAGGTTACATTTCCCTAGTTTATTTATGAGGTCATGCAAGACAGTGTCAAAAGCCTTTCTAAAGTCAAGAGATATCACATCTACCTCTTCCCCCTATCCACAAGCCTTGTTACCCTGTCAAAGAAAACTATTAGGTTGGTTTGACACGATTTGTGCTTGACAAATCCATGCTGACTGTTACTTATCACCTTATTATCTTCTAAATGGTTGCAACTTGATTGCTTGATTATTTTCTTCATTATCTTTCTGGGTACTGAAGTTAAGCTGACTGGTCTGTAATTCCCCAGCTTGTCCTTATTTCCCTTTTTATAGAGAGAAACAAATCATCCTTTTGCATTTCTTCAACTGCAGTCACTGAAGGGTTGCCTATATGGAGACTTAATGTGTGGCAGGGTTGTAAATCTACAGCACACTAGCCTGCTACTTGACAAAAATTGGCAGGTGGACCCTGGAACCCCACACGAAAAGTTCCATATATTGCTGCTTCAAAGAGCCATGAGACTGAAAAATTCCATAGTAGGACAACAAAGATGTTTGTTAGAGGTCTGGTCGGATTTACATATTATGAGAGACTGAAAACACTAGGATTGTTTTACATGAAATGAAGATCAAGTCTTTATCCACACTTGGAAATAGCCTGATTCAGTAATTGTGTATCTGTATGCTGCCCCCAACTGTAGACAATGGCAAGACTGGCCTTGTGTTGAATGACTTCATTTTGCTTCTCTGTATCCAGTTGCAGAGAATTATGTAAATACTGCTTTTCCAGTCTACTAAACTTTAGTAAAGTACTTTACTACTTTACTAAAGTACAGCATGTTTTCATATACACTGCAGAGTCACTGAGGAGCCATTGGGACCATAATGAAGTAAGAGAGAATTTTTATTTTGTGAAACTCCCTTTTTCTTATGCTATTTTTTAGGTTCATGCAGGTTAATAGCTAATCTCATGTTAAATTCCTTTCGTCCTTCTTAATCTCAGTGGTATTATTAAAGTATTTGTGATGAATTTGGCTGTTCTTAAAGGAATTGAGAATGCTTATCAGTTGAAATACATAGGCATTTACCTCTCTTTTCTCTGAGTTCATTGCTTCTTTCCCTGTACACAGCAGATACTCACACCAAACTATTTGGTTTGTCAGTTAAGACCTGATTATATTTCACGAATATTATTTTTTTTGACCTTGACACATTCTGCCCAAAGGACACTTTGTACCTTAACAAATATATACTCCCAACATTGGCAAAACCAGCAAAACATAACAACTCATCAAAGAAGAAGCAAAGAAAAAGAATCCAAACACATCCCAACTTTTTCCCCCTCTACCTACATTAAATCAGTGCAAAATCACACCAATAGATTTAAGCGGAGACACGAAAAGAGGCTCAGGTTCAAAACTGAGGAAGCAAGAAGAATATACCGTAGGACATCTCGATGGACAAAGAATTCATAGAGTCTTGGGGGCTGAATGTTATTGCACTGAGGGCACTCAGCATCAAAGGGGCCTTAGAGTGGGTCCCCCTATAGCTGCTTTCGGAATCCTTTCTATTGCCTGAGGGGTATAAATAAAAATTAGGCCCATAGATTTGAAAGCTAGAAGGGACCGCTACATCCTCTCGTCTCACTTCCTGTGCAACACAGGCCATAGAATTTCACCTGGTAATTCCTACAGCAAGCCTAATACTATCAGAAAGATTTCCAGGCTTGAGTGAAAGATTCTGTTAGGCGTGAAGAGTGGTCCCGGAGCCGTAAGTGGACAAAGACATAGATTGATTCTGGATAGGCAGAAGAATGGAATTCAAATAAAAAGCTACTTTTAGTCTCTTTCAGTGACAAATGTGTATATTCCTTGTCCATATGCTGAATAAATGAGCTAATCGAGAGGCTTTCCATCATTTTTTCAGTCCCTTACACAGTGGGCAGAAAGGTTGCTTCCAGGGTTCCTAGTCTTTATAAGACCGTGTTTACCAATTCGTCATTGTACAAGTCAATTCAAGGCTCAAGCTCAGTTAAATTAGAAAATAAAGGTAAAAGAGATGTTCTCATGAATGACCTACCAGCAGTTAAAAGATGATATTTAAAAAAACAAATAAATCTGTTAGAGTCCAATAGAATTTAACTGAAAATGAAAATCTTTCTGTAGGTATTTGGAACTGCCCTATAGTATTAAATAGAGAATCACAACCATGTTATAAGATTCTGTAGAATGATTCAAAAATATATAAATAGGATAGAATTCTTGATTAAATTTTATCAATTGTTAAGTAATTTATATAGAGCCCTATTAAAATTCTATAGAAATCTAATGGTTTTCTCCTTATTAAATTCTATAGGAGATCACCAGCTGAAAAGCAATGCACAACTGGTCAAAGAAAGTTAGTGACTGTGGAGTTAAATTCAAGGAACGTGTTGTAAGTGAAATAATGAGATCAGGAATGTGACCCTTTCACAAGTAGGGAAAAAATTGATGTGCTATTTGAGATTAAGTGAATCCAAACTTGCCAAGAATTCCCTGGTGGAAGAAGAGAATCTCAAAGATCATTAAAGAAAATGCTAAAATTTCTCAGAATAAGCAATTCCTGGGAGCGTAGTGTCAGAATGGAAACTCATTCAGAGCATTCTGAGCTAAAACCCTTTGACATCTTAAGAGGTCTCTGGACTATTAGAGTGGCATAATAATTATAATTTAGGTGACAAGTACTCTAAAGAACCTTGAGAATGAGGAGATTTAGAGAAGCGAATGGAAGTGCGGCCACCATTACCAGCAACAGCTTCCAGGGAGAGACATTTACCTATCAAAATTTTCTGAGCCAGCTTCCTAAGTGAAGGAGGGACACCATCAAGGTTGCTAGCCCATGCTTCATAGAATGTTAGAGACCACAGTGCTGGAGATTAATAATGGTACTGAATGCTACTGAACAGTCAAGGCGATAGCATTAGGGTTAGCGTTGAGGCAAAACACACCTGTAACACAACTGAATGTAATAAGATAGAATGTGTGTGAAGTACCAAGTTGTCCTTTTAGAATAAGAACATAAGAATGGCCATAGTGGGTCAGACCAAAGGTCCATCTAGCCCAGTATCCTGTCTTCCGCAGGGCTGGCTCCAGCTTTTTTGCCGACCCAAGGGGCGAAGAAAAAAAAAAGATAAATCCGCAATCGGCGGCACTTCGGCGGCAGCTCTACCGCGCTGCTTCATTCTTCAGTGGCAATTCGGGCGACCAGTCCTTCCCTCTGAGAGTGACTGAGGGACCTGCCGCCAAAGACCCGGACGTGCCACCCCAAGCACCTGCTTCCTGCACTGGTGCCTGGAGCCAGCCCTGGTCTTCCGACAGTGGCCAATGCCAGGTACTTCAAAGGGAATAAACACAACACGTAATCATTAAGTGATCCATCCCCTGTCGCCCATTCCCAGCTTCTGGCAAACAGAGGCTAGGGACACCATCCGTGTCCATCCTGGCTAATAGCCATTGATGGACCTATCCTCCATGAACTTATCTAGTTCTTTTTGAAGCCTGTTATAGCCTTGGCCTCCTCTGGCAAGGAGTTCCACAGGTTGACTGTGCATTGTGTGAAAAAATACTTCCTTTTGTTTGTTTTAAAGAACGAATTGTCTGTGTTCAAGAACATTCTGCATACAACGTGCCAGTTTCATATACATCCAGACTGAGTGCCCCTGCCATGCGGCCAAGCTCTCCAGACACAGCCCATCAAGTTCAGTGGGATATTCAGTGGGCAACAGCCCAGCCGGTGCCGAGAAAGAACCAGCAGTGAAAGGGTTAATAACAAGGGCTTTAAGCCCATCCAGTAATTTGCATGTCTGTGGGGATGTGGAGGAAGAAAACAAAACACTTGACATTTTAAAACAGAATCAAAAAGAGGAATATGGTGAAAGGAAAAGAATTAGGAAGTCTCTTACCCTATGTCCCATGACAAACCACTGCTACAAGATAGATATATTCCCTCTTGCCTGGTGGCAGCTCCTTTTCTGGGGATGGCTAAGCAACCTGCTCCACTTTCCAGCATCAGGTCCTCTCCTGCATACTTCTCCTTCCCTACACCCATGCTCAGTGGTCAAAGTTCGGGGAGCAACTTAGCATAACATATCCACCAGAGCAGCTCTGTTCACGTTTAAACAGCAGTTTGCGGCACCTCCAGAGCTCATTCCCCAGAGCACACTGTTCACTCAGAGCGTGTATGATCCCTTTCTCCTGTTTTATGAGCTCAGCCTCCCTTAACAGAAAGTTAGTTGCCTAGCATAACAAGACATCACTGCTCAGGAACATTTCATTTCACAACACTACAACAAGGCATATGAATTACTCTGCCTCATACTTCAGCCAAGTTACATGGAGAATAAAATAGGTATCGGCACAGCCTATTCATTTCACCAGCTCCTGCATTGCTTTTGTGAGTTTATTTATTTATTTTGTCGTCTGGGCTGTATCGCGGCCCTAAACCTTGGCCGTAGGCTGATTGCTTAGAACAAAGCACAGCCGAAAAAAAGGCTAAATAGGAGAAGCAATGGGGAATCCTCACCCCAATGCAGACTTTTTTTCCTGCCGGATACTTTGATCTTCCCCTCCAGCAAACCCACGACCACTCTCATAAATGCTCTGCTCTGCCCAACTGCCTCAAACCACTAGGCCAAGAGCCTAATGATCCTGAAATAATCCACCCCTTTTAATTGCTATCCCGTACATCTTCAGAGTGAGAGAGAGCCCAGGGCTGAAGAGGAAAGGAAGTGAAATCCACACATCCTATGTGTTGTGATGTCTGTATTCTGACAAATGAAACAAACACTCAGACATTGGCGCCTTGAGTCCAAACCAGGTGGGACTCTTATTACAGATGGGCCCAAGCTATGTATTTAAGATCTGTTTCCCTATCTGAATTTCCACAAAGTGTCGGGGTGGTCAGAGCGGTGGCTTTCGCTAAGACCCAGGCCTGATGGCTACCAGGAGAAGGCATAGCTGTAACAAAGCCTGCTCTCGTCTCTGGCAATAACTCAAGGGAAGTGTCGGGAAAGGAACGTGCTACTCAGCCCTCTACAGAAGAGAACATACCTTTTTATTTTTAAATCAAAGAGCAAACCAAGGTGGGTGCAGGCTGTGTCCTACTCTGCTGTGCACTCAGGAAATGAACAATGCTCCCAGTAGCCAGGAATTTATCGTGGCAGATGCAGCCACAGCAGCTTGCAAGGCAACTGAAAGCCAGAGCAAGCGTGTTGGTGTTGGCACAATCAGGCAGTGTGTGGAGCTGGGATACTATGTAAGGTAAAGCATCAGAATTCTCAACTTTACCTTTTTTATATGAACCTAAATAGACCATGGGAAAAATACACAAATTGGGGCCTCGTTCCCGTAGATTCTTTTAGCACAGGAATTCTTGTTTAGTTAACCACGTTGCGCTTCCACCCTACATCTTCAAAGCATTTTAAAAACATAAAGGGCCATGCAGCATAAGCTCCTCCAGGAGAATTCTGGTTGGGTCAGCCAGAATTCCTCCAGGTGCTTTGGAAGTATGTACAACAGAGTAGAGGCTTTGAACAAGTGGCCATGTGGTCCCCAGCTCCAGCTGATACAGGGGACAAGGTATAGGCCGGCTTTCATGGCACATCTTGTGAGAAGGTTATTGGCAACAGTAATGTACTAGCTGGCACATGGCCAACTACAACTCAGCTCCGGTTAATTAACATAGCCTATCCCTCTTATAAAAGGCAGCAATGTCAAAATCCCTAGTGCTGTCCCTGGTGCACTGTAGTTAAACACATTGGCCCAGCCCGAAAAAGTTACGGAAAGATTATATTTCTAATGCATAGCTTTTATTTCCTACCGAAGCTGTTTTATGGGTATAAACAGCAGCTTCAAACTTCCTGGCAAGAAGATTTATGGTGTAATTACCTTAGTATACTATTGTACAATTTGCAACTAATGGAAAAGAAATTTACTGGCTACACTTCAGCTGTCAGACTGTCTGTCTGCAGAAACGTTATGTAACTGGAAGGAATAAGTGCTTCCCTCCGTGAGTGGGAATGCTAAATGAGAGGTGTCGCTTAACCTGGTCAAACATTTTCAATTCTGATTGGTTACCCATATCGTAATACAGTGAAGGTCACCAGGTAGGAAATTAATTAATTTTCATGCAGAAAACAGAAGGCGTTGAGGTTCATAAATAAATAAATAAATAAATGCCCTGCACTCCAGTCCCTGGGAGATTCGTGCCTAGTCAATCATTTTTCAGGGCGAGAGAACAAACTGAGAATTCCACATTCTCTTTTAATTGCTTCGAATGCCAATATCTCCCAGTGGACTTTCCCGGCTGTTTTTTTTTTATTTTCTTCGTCTTTTTTTGAGTTGGAGAAAACACATCTGATTAATAAACATATAATGAGATTTCCAGTTCAATGATTAACTTATAAGATCAAGTGTTTTGGAGGAAGCAAAGCACAGACGTGCTTTTACTCTTTGCATGAGGTCTCTCTTTTTTAAACGGAAAACATTATTTGTATCAAATACTTTGTAGTGCCATTTCTCAGGGAGCTGTCATGTCAGTTCAATTTCAAGAGTCAGTAGCAAACTTCCCTCTTACCAGAAGCAAGAAAAAATTGCTTGGGGGAGGACTGTGATAGGTTATGGACCCTTTCACTTCAAAATCCCTGGGGGGAGGGATAGCTCAGTGGTTTGAGTATTGGCCTGCTTAAACCCAGGTTGTGAGTTCAATTCTCAAAGGGGCCATTTAGGAATCTAGAGCAAAAATCTGTCTGGGGATTGGTCCTGCTTTGAGCAGGGGGTTGGACTAGCTGAGGTCCCTTCCAACCCTGGTATTCTATTTAAATAACCAAGGTTAGCAGTAACCAAGAGTCTAGTCCAACTCTCATTGCAATCAGTAGAAACTTTTCCACTGACTTTAAATGAGGACCCCAAAGTTATTACAATCCAGTGGCCATCTAGTGTGAAATAAGCTTATAGTCTCAGTATAATGGCTAGTGGAAAACTGTTGTCTAATTGGTTCCTGGTAATCCCTCAATTGGTCTGACTGTATCCACCTGTTGTTTTATACTTACGTTGTAAACTCTTTGGGAAAAGGAGCTTCTGTTCTTTTTGTTCTGTTTGTACAGCTCCTAGCACAATGGGTTCCTGCTCCATGACTGGGTCTCCTAAGCCCTGCTGCAACACAAATAGTAATAATACATCCACCTCACAAAACCCAGCATCTTATTCACTGATTTACATACAATGGGCACCTGTTCTGTTTATTAAAAAAACCCATCAGACTGATGTAAACTTGGAGAACTGATGTCTTGTGCTCATTTAATGAGCAAGCCACCCCATTCCGCACTAGTTTCTGGTCCCAAGCTGATTTAAAGTGGAGGTCTACGTCACGCCTCTGGGTGCTAGCCCAATCTTGAGGTGGCCTAGGCGTGGTTCGCCACCACAGTAGCAAGATCCTCATCTGAATGGTGGCCATCATCTAGTCATCCTGAGTGCTGCTAGGTGATCATCTAGCAGCCGCTGAGAATCCTGCAGCACCACCACATTGTGAACTCATGTAATAATGGTGGCCACACACCCTCTGTTAAAGGCCTGGTCCACAGCCCACTGAAGGCAATGGAAAGACCTACCATTGACTTCAGAGTTTTTGATCCGGCCCTTAAAATGGCAGGTAAAATCCTTGCCATGTCTTCCAAATGCTTCCCCCATCCTACTTGCATCATTTGCATCTTATCCAGATTGCACCTCCACCAGCAAGCCTTCACCCTGGCCCCATCTCAGGCAGTCACAGATCGAGGCATCAATTCCTTTGGCACTAAATGGTTGTCTCCTTGGTGGCAGTCCCAGCTGAAACCAATGACTGAGTGGGAGCCGGTCAACAAATAGTTGGTGAATAAATCATGCAACTAATTTCACAATGTTTTTCGAAGAAGCATTCAGCAAATATTCCTTCAGAGAAACAGGCAAATAATGGGGGGCCAGAGGGTAGTGGGGGCTCGATATCAACCTCATGAGACTTTTTTCAAATCCAACATTTTCAATTCCTTCTTCTTTTTTCATTGCCTGCCCAGCTGTTGATGATCACAAAAACTGAACTGCCCTGTCATGCCCAGAACCAGGTGGAAGTCAAACAATCGAGGCCAATTCTGCAGCCCTGAATGAAGCAAAACTCTCATATCACTTTCGCTGTTCTTTTCGTGTGAGGACTGTGTTCTCCTCGGTTATCAGGCCAATGGGGAAATTCACATCATGTTTTTTTTTCAAAACCCCACATGTTTGAATGAAAAGAGCTGGCAATTTATCTCATTGTCTATTCCCTGCACCCCCAGCAAGAACACCTCCTATCACTCAGATATGCTCAGAAAGCAGAGATAGATTTGGTATCTAATCCTCTTTTAGCCATTTTTGCTCTAATCTCCTGGACTCTGATGAAATTGCTCCCATTGCTGAAGAGGAAATTCCCTTGCTGATCTTGTGGTTGCAAAATGACAATAGAGCAGTTGCCATGTTGCTATTTACAATTATTATTATGGTGATGATTGTAGGCTTGGCTTGACATGAGTAATTGGACATGGGGGAGGCCTCATTTCTTGGAAGACAGGATTAGAGAGGTAAATAGATTAGCAGGCTGAAAACAGAATGTTATGCTAACTAAGATAGTCTGTGTCTTAGTTTACTGACCTATCTGAACTAGCTAATATAAGAGGGAGAACCCCGAGGGAACCATTTACAATGGACAAGATAATCCGGGAACATAAGGAGGAGGTAAAGAGTAGGTTGTACAAGGACAGCACGTGGACAGAGCATGCTGTACAAGGATTGGTTCCTCCGCCAAGTAACCAAGCTAATCCCAAAACGTGTGATGCAACGTAGAGTAAATGTAACGTGATGTGGAAATGTATGTAAAGGGAGAGGGTTTCTGTGTAATTTTGGATATGTGGTGTGGCCTATACTCACTCCCTATGCTTGAATCTGAGCAAATCAGTCTAGCCTTGCTAAATGCCAAATAAAAATGCCTAAGTGACACTGTCTGGAGTCGAACTAAGTTCTTGGGAAGCCATGTAAAAAAAGATCTCGGAGGAAATCCTAACAGTGATTAGAGGCCCCAGTTATGGATCAAGGCCCACATGCTCAGTATTTTACACACATGTATAATAAAAAGACAGTCGTTGCCCGAAAAGGCTTACAACCTGTACACATGATGGGATAACAGCAAGTGGGTCAAACAAGTAAAAGGAGGGAGAAAGAGGGAAATGGGGAAACAATCCCATTTAGCTTAATAAACGGAACCCAGCACACCCACAGCCCACCCACTGTCCAGAGTTCTGCGACATGAGAGCAAAGAGGAGTTCTGAGGAGGGATCTAAAGGGGCCCATAGAATGGCTTTGCGGATTGTAATGGGGAGCGCCTCCCAAGCAATATGGGGCAGCAGAAGTGAAAGTGCAAAGGGGCTTGAGGGAAAACGAGGCTGACGAGTGACCGTGGTTGACATCGCTGGCATAGCAGAGGCGGGAGACAAGTTCTCAATAATGCATAAGATTCGAGAAGTAACTTTCTGTAATTAGCGACAGAGTCCTGTGGCACCTTATAGACTAACAGACGTATTGGAGCATAAACTTTCATGGGTGAATACTGATGCATCCAACAAAGTGGGTATTCACCCACGAAAGCTTATGCTCCAATACGTCTGTTAGTATAAGGTGCCACCGGACTCTTTGTCGCTTTTTACAGATCCAGACTAACGTGGCTACCCCTCTGATACTTTCTGTAATTACAATATATGAGAAGCCAGGAACCAACATCAAACTCAGTGTGCCACCTGGATGTCTGGGGGCGGGAGAAATAAAAACCTGATGTTCAAGAAAGTGTTGGTTTTGAAAGTGTGTGATTTTACATGGCTTTTAATAGGCCCTGCCAGCTACTAAAAGATTCCAGTGGATGAGCGTTGCCGCGCAGCTCATTTGACAGGTAACGATCGGGTGGGAAGCAGAGTAATTGGCTAGACTAGGACACAGAGCAGCATTTGGCAATCACTGCACAAAACTGACGCTGTTTTGAAAAATGTACCAAGTTTGAAATACATTTTTATAATCTTGTGGTGTTCTCTTAAACATGATTGAACCGAGGTGAGATTTAAAGTTTAGTTTCACTTGTCAGGCCAGGAAGGATGATCTGGGATTACAACATAGGCATGGGAGTCAGGAGTCAGTCCAGTTCTCAGCTCTCATTCAAGCTGTGTGTGTGTGACAGTAAGCAAGTTATATAAACTTTCTGTGATTCAGTTTCCCCTTCCTAAAATGGGGATGAGATTGCTTCCTCACAGGGATGCCATAAGCCTCCATTCATTTAAGATGGTAGAGTGGTATAGAAAGGTCAGATATTATCTGGTGGTATTGGGTAAAGTCCTGGAGTCCAGGTGAGATCCAGTCAGCTCAGGATTCAGTGTGAGAGGGAGAAGGTGGCCTGGCGTCACCCTATTCTGGGGACAACAAAAGGCTGGTTTAACACCCAGCACAAGTTAGAGCAGCCTCAGGGCTGCTACAATCTATGCCAGCTATGGCAGCCACCTAGACGCCATTCACGTAACCTAGCATCTCCAGAGTAAGGTAATTCAACACGCTGCTCTACCATCCAATCACTCCTCTCGTGGGGACCCAGGACCATCCAAATGTGTTTCTAATAGAAATAGCTTTTTGAGAAAATGACTTTTTTTCCCTAAAAAAATCAGACTTTTGTTGACAAACCATCTTTTCTGCTTTTCAGCAACCAAAAATATTTTTGTCCAGTTTCAGTTTTTTGACAATATATATTGTCTAAATCATTCACAAGGGGGAGAAAGCATGTCTTGACTAGCTGAGACTAAATTATGGAAATATATATGAAGCCACTCCCTGTCCCCCCAGGTCCATAATCTTCACTGCAATCAGCATTGGAGCTCCAGTGGAGAAGGCTATCTTGGAGACAATCAGCATCTCTCTTGACTAGAATGGCCACACCCCTTCTTGGGTTCACCTTGCCCATGTTTTTCAGCTGCACTGTATAGCTGGGTCCCCAGCAGCTCTGGGCTGGATTTCCAAACTGCCTGACCACAGGGAACCAAGGAAGCCAGGACAGTGGTGGGTAACGTCACCACCCCTTTCTGGGGCTGTCCACCCCTTCCAAAGCGGTTACCTCTGAATCATAGTGGGGAGCTCGGTGTGACCCCTGGAGAGTGGTCTGGAGACCCACTCAGAATGAGGACTACATTGAAAACACAGTTTACATCTTGGACCCTGCTCCACAGTGATTTACCACATAGGGAGTGAATCCGGCCTGGAACATGAAAACACATTTCCTTGGAAAAGCTCAACCCTCCCTGTCTATACCCCTGATACCAACAGCAGAACGTTCTCCACTAAGCTGCACTATGGACTTCGGCAGTGACTCTGCAAAGGCACAATGGTGCAATCAATGGCCACGCTCCATAGTACTGTATAAACTGGGCCATGGTCCCTCCTGTCCCTGCGAGGAACCTTTTCCATTTCAGATATAAATGCTAAGTTTCCTTCCAGACGCTCTGCTGATGTTTGCCAGTTCCCACCACATAGGATGCTCCAGCACTGCTCCTGTTCTCCAGGCCTTTTCCTGCCTCTCTCTTTTGAAAGTTACTGCCTTGGCGTCCCTTGAGCTAATCAAAATTCTTGAGAAGAGGACAGTCCTGTGACAACGGGCTTGTCCACACATACAGTGCTGCAGCAGCGCAGCTGCCCCAATGCAGCTGTGCTACTGCAGTGCATCTGGTGAAGACGCTCTATGCCGACAGAAGCAAGCTCTCCCATCAGCATAATAAACCCACCTCTGTGAAAGGCGGTAGCTAAGTCAGTGGGAGGAGCTCTGTTGGTGTAACTTATGTCACTCAGGGGGGCGGTTTATTCATACCCCTGAATGACACAAATTATGCTGACGTAAGCCATAGTGTAGACCTAGCCTAAAGCACAGGGCTGGGAGTCAGGAGATCTGGGTTGTATCCCTAGCTCTTTACAGACTTGCTGTGTGACTCTGGGTGAATCATTTAGACCAAAGGTGGAGAGTCATTTTAGGTGTCTCCAATTTTGCAGGTTCACGTCTCAAGCGAAGAACCCAAAAATGTAGGCACCCTAGTCGTCAATATCCTTTGCAAGTTGGAGCTATTTCTCAGCACTTCAGATACCTACAGCTGAAAAGTGAGGGATAGTCATAATTCCTTTCCTCGCAGGGATGTGGGTGAGAATGGAGCCTTTCGTGTCTGAACTCCTCAAATGGAAGGTGCTATAGTGCGGCAATGTATTTTTCTTATCCTGCATGCAGAAGGCTTTTCATTTCTCAGAAATTGTTTAATCACAAACTTTGGGGCTAGTTCGGGTACGCTAACCAGGAAATTGTTTCCCCATTAGCCTCTGTAGCTTTTCAAACTTAGTCTGTCAAATAAAAATTATCCTTTTCATTTCCCTCCCTTTCCCCAGATTGCTAAAGTGCTGTTGCTGCCTCTGTTTTATCTGTCCAGAGTGAGTCCTGGTTCATTACAGTCTGAACCTCCCTGATTCAGCTAACCCATTCTAGACAGATGCCAGTAAGTAATGAAGGAAATTCTCAAAGATGCAAACCAGATAAGACTGGCTGACTTCCATGAGGCATCTCATGCAGGGAACCCAAGTACAAGGCTAGCCAGTTTTCAGCTGCCAAAGTAGCTCAGTTGGGAGAGCGCATTAGACTGAAAATCTAAAGGTCCCTGGTTCAATCCCAGGCTTTAGCAGGCCCTTTGGGGGGAGGGATAGCTCAGTGGTTTGAGCATTAGCCTGCTAAACCTCCAGTTATGAGTTCAATCCTTGAGGGAGCCATTTAGGGAACTGGGGTAAAAATCTGTCTGGAGGTTGGATTGGATTGGATGACCTTCTGAGGTCCTTTCTAATCCTAATATTCAGATATCTTGTCTGTTACTGGACCTATAAAGGGAGTGCACCCCCACTTGGTAGTGATGTGGGCATTTGCTTTCACCACAGTGATGATAGCTTAGTGATCTGGAAATAAGTATTAAAATTATGCAGGCCGTTTATTTCTTCCAGTGCCAAGGAGGTATGACCTCTGCTTAATTATTAAATTGGATCCATTTAGAAGTTTTCCATGGACTTCCCCTTGTCTACAATCTTTTCTCTTGTTGGCTGTCTCTTCCCCCACCCCCAATTCTTCTCTGACAATCTCATCCTAGTTTTTGATTAGCTGTTAGAATGATTGATCATTAATTCTCGCCTGTATCATTAAATTACTAATAAATATATATTGACTTCTTTTGAGGCCAACAATTATTGACTCTATTACTGCCTCTATAACTGATCCATAGACCATCCCAAACTCAGTGGCCCATGTTTGAAATCCTGCCTCCTCTTTCCTTGCATTTCCTTAGGCTCTCTTTGAGTTACTTGCACCCTCGTTGCTGAAATCCAAGGGGATCTAAGGTTTTGCTACTGACATGTTGAGGAGCTAGAAGACAATGCAAGGAAGTATGAAGTATTGTAGTAGCTGTGTCAATCCCAGGATATTAGAAAGAAGAGCTCTGTGTAAGCTTGAAACTTGTCCCTCAACACCAGAAGTTGATCCAATAAAAAATACGAGGAAGTGTAAATTAATGTAGGGTGTGGACATCTCTTTACTTAAACCTTCTCCCTGCTGCTTAGCAATTAAGTTACAACAATTCCAACTTCCTTGGACACTTGTAGAATGAAAGTCAGTTGCTCAAAGAGTATCTAATTTAGGTTCTCCCATTGGCGAAGGTAATCCATCTCCCCGAGAGGTGGTAGATAGGTCTATGGGAGAACGCTGCACTATCTACACCAGGGATTAGGTCTGTTTAACCACATCACTCAGGGGTGTGGATTTTTCTGTTAGACTGACCTAATTTCCTATGGTAGACCAGGCTTTAATGGAAGGGGATCTCAACCAATGCCTACGACTTTGGTCTTGGGAGTTAAGTGTAAGTACGTCTAGAAGGAGTCTAACTGATGTAACATGTCCTCCTTCCTCCCCCCATAGCCTCCTGCGCATGTGAAACAGCTGATTGCGGGGGGCGGGGGGGAGGGTAGTAGGTGCTGATTGGTGAGGGCTGCTGGCAGGCAGGAAGCGCTGGGGACTGGGGAGCGGATGGGGGAGGCGGCTGATGTATTACTGTGGTTCTTTGGCAATGTACATTGGTAAATTCTGGCTCCTTCTCAGGCTCAGCTTGGCCACCCCTGGTATCGATGGAGCACAGTCTCACCCTCTGTCATGTCAGTTCAATGGAGTGACAAAACTAAGATTTCTGGGGAAGACTTTCAAGGGCACAAATGAGTCATTTTCCATGACAACTGTAATGGACAAGTTCAGGCTGGTGATGGGGCAAACAGTGATAAATCAGGTGCACTTTAAACCCACGGGCAGCATGGTAAGGGCAGGTCTGCTGAGATGAAGCAATATAACAACACAGGGATGAATTTACCACGAACTAACCCCATTTTTCTAAGTTACTCACTAACACACGACTATTCTGCAAACACAGAATGCTGCCTTGTCAGTTACTTGCTCGGTTTATCTGTCACTCCAAATGTTAAGCCTATTGACCAGGTGGGCGCCTTTTGTGATGTGTTTATTTTATTGCTAAATGTCCTTGAACTAACACTGTATTTATTTGCTTAACTGATAAGTAATTGGAAGACCTTTCACATCCGGCTCTGAGGAATCAGGAGTGGGAGAGGGAGGCAAACAGCCCTTCTCCTGTTCCCACGCTGATCAGAGGTTGCTCATTACAATATAGTTTTATATCAGGCAGGGTGATAAAGTGCAGTAAGTGCTGGTGCGAGATCCCAGGTTATTAGTATACTGTTTAGCAGCACAAAAGCTTCAGCGCATGAATTACCCTGCCAGTGGGCTTAAGGGGGACATCTCTAGGGGCAGGCTGTCCTTCAACCCCAAACTCTATTTAATCGGTGCCCTCTCTGTTGAGTCAATCAACAATGTTGTGTGATGGGGCAGATAGATCCCACATTGGCAATGAGCAGGTTAATGAGAGACTGTGGACCCAATTGGCCTGCCCCCACTACACCTGCAACAAATGTCAGGTCTGCAGATGGGAGTTAAAAGGAGGAGACCTTGCCTAGTTAAGGGCTGCCTAGGAAGGAACTTGCCAGACAGTTGCTCCCCTGCTACAGGGGATGACCAGATGTGGAGAAGATCTGTAGAAGCATGGACTGTTTGGAGGCAAACCCTGATAGAAGGATGGGATCCCACCAAAGGTATGTTGGATGGCCCTGTTTTGAGTTGTGGTTTTCTATTTCCCGATTTCTTTTGGACTATAGTACCCTGGAAGGGGTGAACTGAAGTGTGACTTGGCTGGAGGGTGAAAGCACAGCTACCTCAGAGAAAGCAGCCTACCAGTGGAGACCCATGGCTGGGTGAGTCATGCCCTGATGAATGACAAGAGGGTGCTGCAGAGGCAACCCATTCACAAGTGCCATTCAATTCCCATTGCGATGGGGATTTTCTTGGGTGCCCATCTTTCCTTTAGAAATTACAGATGAGTTTGAGCTGCATAATGCAGCTGGGGAATCCTGGTCGGGATTCAAAACCCCAAAAATTCAAGGATGTCCAGATCCAAAGTTTTGGCATAGGTCCATCTCTGCTAGAACATCAGAACAGCCAGACTGGGTCAGACCAATCAGTGGTCCATCTAGTCCACTATCCTGTCTTCCAACATGCTTCAGAGGGAATGAACAGAACAGGGCAATGATCGAGTGATCCATCCCCTGTCATCCAGTCCCAGCTTCTGGGAAAATGAGGCCACCAGTTCATTTCACACAGAAAACTGAGCACTGTTAGGTGACCAAGACAACTAATTGCTACTGATCAGAGCTCTGAAAAATAGTCTCATTCAATTTCAAACTCAAATTGAGCCTGGGTCTCAATCATTCTAACAGCTAACCAAAAAATAGGATGAGATTGTCAGAGAAGAATTAGGGTGGGGGAAGAGATACTTTCTGTAAACCTAGGGTCAAGGATTCTCATACTGCAGAAAATCCATGAACCCTACTCCGATATCCTCCCCCTGGCCTGCCACCCTGCTTCCCCCACTACCCTCCTTCTAATTTCCCTCCAGCCCCACAGCAAGCCCTAGGAGACCCAACTTATGCTCCATTCTATATGCATCCGAAGAAGTGGGCTGTAGTCCACGAAAGCTTATGCTCTAATAAATTTGTTAGTCTCTAAGGTGCCACAAGTACTCCTGTTCTTCTTTTTCCAACTTATTTTGTAGCAGAGGGCAACATGAGCTTTAGCACGGCTAGCCAAGTGAAAAGTCACAGTCCCTAGCATCTAATAGCTAGGGAGCACCTCAGGGCACCTTGCCAGCTGTGCTATGATTTATAGACCACCATTCACTCCTTGGAAAGAAAGCACTTCCCTTTCTTACCACCTTGTAAGATGAGATGTCCGGCCACTTCTTTCTCCTTCTCCAGAAGACCCTCTGATACAAGACTCAGGAGGGGTGACCCAGACGCCATTGGGCACCGCTGATAACAATGGAAAGTGTAGCGTCCTCACCAGTCCCTTGGTGAAGGCCGGGACTTAGGGAGACCCTTTCTGGCGACAAGCTGAGTTACTCTAGGAGTAGAGAGCTAAGGGAAAACATAGAGTCTGCCTTAGTCCAGCAGTTTCGATAAAAATCCTCTTTATAATCAAGTCCTATCTCATTTCTACCACAAGAGACATGCAAGTACATAAGGGTACCCAGAGCCTGTTCAGAGCTGGCAGGAGGTTGTGGTTTTAAAGTGACTAGTTGAGGGACAGGTGGACGGGTTGGTTCCTTTGCAGTCTGAATTTATACAACTTGGGGATGGGATTCTCATAAGTGCCCCCATTCTATCCCCCTTGCAATCAATGGGGGTTTTGCCATTGACTGCAGTGAGGACACAGTTAGGCTAGGTGGTTTTTGAGACTCCATTTCCAAGCAAAGATTTGGTTCAAATCCATCCCCTACCCAAACCAAACTGTGCGGCATCGTTTGCAAACTCCATTGTGAACCAAACCCAACAGGATTTGCATAGCTCTGCCCCTGATCCAGGCCCATTTCAAACTCCTGTGGTGGACATGATGTACTCCAGGTCCCATTCCCCCTGTTGTATTCCCTTCCCAATTTGCGACTCGGCACCTGATATTTGGTTGAGTCTAAACATTTGTACTGCATCTCATGAAATCCATCTAGAAAAAGGAAAATACAAAACAACCGTTGCTTAATATAGTCCGATAATGAAACAAAACCACAACATGCATTAAGTAAAGATGCAATGAGATGCAGTACTGTGGCAACAGTAGTAAAATATGTGCTAGCCGCATCTACATTTTGATTAAGGAAATTATTCACAGGGCATCAGATGTTTGGGAAGAAATCCATCCTATGGCTTGTTAATCAGAAAAATAATACACTCCACATGCTGTTGAGAGGAGTATCTTTCAACACGGAAAAGCGCTGCTGCTTATTTTTATTAGAAAATCAGTAAGTTCCCATGTGCACTTTGTAGCCTGCTATTCTACACTTATTGATGAAGACCCTAGTCCAGGAAAGCACATAAGTATGTGCTTCATTTTAAGCCCCATCGGTTTCATTGGGACTATTCATGCACATCAAGTTAAGCACATTCTTAAAGGCTCTGCTGGATCAGGGCCTTATAGAGCAGTAAAGACCTGCTAACTGCCTCATCTTAAGATGGGCTGTAGGCCTATGCCACTTGTGCTGTGAAGCCAGCAAATCTCTGTCAGAAGCTAAGCAGGGGTAGGTTTGAGTCCAAGACTAATGGGAGACCTCCCTGGAATGTCTAGGGTGCTGTAGGATTCAGCAGATTACCATTTTCCCCGCAAGACGCTAATGAAGCAACCGGGAGCGTTATGCTGGTGGAGATGCCTTCATGCAAGGCACTGCATTTAGCCGTATGGAATGGCATCTGAAGAAGTGAGGTTCTTACCCACGAAAGCTTATGCTCCCAATACTTCTGTTAGTCTTAAAGGTGCCACAGGACCCTCTGTTGCTTCTTACTATGGTCCGGTTATTTGTGATCATTGCCAATCCCAAGAAAATGGACGTTAACCTCAGTCTCTTGGGTAAATGTCATTCTGTTTGCCTCAGCAGTTTCAACTAAACACGGCATAAACTATTTCGTGTCTTTGAGAACGGATGTGCTTCACTCCAGCGGTGGCTGCATTTCAGTGATGCAAAAAGCGGCTCTTGTCTGTGGTTTAAGTTTGGGATGTACTTGGGAATTCCCTGGAGAGAAACCTGCTCTGTAAATGTGAAATACTATTAATAAAGTCCATTTATTTGTTCTGTGTATGCATATAAGAACTGCCACACTGGGTCAGACCAATGGTCCATCTAGCCCAGTATCCCGTCTCCGACAGTGACCGCATACTAGAGCTTCAGGGGAATGTACAGAATAGGGAAATTCTGGAGAGATCCACCCCTGCCTTCCCCTCCCAGCTTCTGGCAGCAGAGATTTAGGATCACCCTGAGCAAGGAGTTGTGTCCCTGACCATCTTGGTTAATAGTCATGGATGTGGACTTAGCTCCCATGAATTGATGTTGTTATTTTTTTAACCCAATTATACTTTTGGCCTGCACAACACCCCAGTAGAGTGATGATGAAGAAGCAGGGCACGAATCTTGCTTGCTTTGCTGGAACAACGAGCTCATTGACTTCAACGGGATTGTTTGCATTAGTAAGGAGAGCAGGATTTTTCTCCTCATGTTCCTATACCATGTTATCTGACCAGCATAAGTCAGACCCCAATAAACGAGCATGACTCATTTTTACAGGCATCGCCCTTGCTTTCTGAAGCAAGGAGAAAGAAGATCTGGAAGCTACCCGAGAGGAGCAGGTGCCCAGATCTTACCTATCTCGTTCTGCAAACAGGGATGCTCCAGCTTCTTCTTCCCAAATTTTAGGTATATCTAGTAAAAAGTCAGTGGAAAGAGATATCGTTTTTTTATATGGAACCAATACTACATGGGGAGCCACTGACTTTGATCCCAAAAGTCTCGTTGTGATGGATGATACTGGAAGCTAAAGTGAAGTTATTAAATGTAGGGAGCACATAATTCTCAATTGCTGGACAGCTGTAAGAATAGCTACTATCCTATTGGGAACGTAACAGTGAATGTATCCGGTAGATCTCTAAATGAGATCATATTTCCTTTTTGATATTACGTTAAGATAACTGGCTCCCATACCCAACCAAATATTCCATATAAATCTTTTCCCTCTTTTCCTACTGTGTGCAATCGTAAAGGAGCAGAGCCATAGAGATTTAGTGGATGCTTCTGTTTATGAGTCTCTATTGTAGCATGGATGGCAAGGCAAGTTTATTGATTTTAATTTCTTAAATTTGGTATTTAGCTCCTCAGTTGGTTTGGTATGGGTTTTTTTAAAGGGCTGACACCATTAAAAGTATTGATGCTTATGTGAGAGTTGGGTTTACTTTGGTATAGATAGAGCATTCCACGTCTTAAGCACTATGTCGTATTGTCAACACATTAAACCTGTGCTTTCTATGGGGTGCTGGCTGCCTGCTGGGCCCTGGTGTTCGTTTTGACCTATAAAGCCTTAAAGCCCAGATCCTCAAAGGTTCTGAGGCACCTAACTCCCACTGAAATCCATGTGCTGTAGCCAATTATTTTGTGTAATCTTTTAATTGTATTAACTATTGTTATGGCTAATTCATATGTGATCGATGTGTGATGAATAGGTTTAGGTTGTAGGTATACTTTCTTTAACAGTGCCCTTTCTCTTGCTTTGGCAATATTCTGCTTGGGATCTCATCCCTTTTTAAGTGCTTCTTTCTTTCTTCCTTCCATTACAGCTTTGTGCCCACACTCCACTGAAAAGCAGAGATCATGCTCCTCCCTGGCAAGTTTGACTATAGCCTTTTCTGCCTTTTGGGATGAAGCGCGATGAAGATTAATCAAGGAGAATACAGGCAGGCTAGAGCAGATGGCCTTTTCCTGACCCTTCTGCCCCTTTTGGAAGGCCTATCTATATGATTGTCTCTTATGGGTGCTGCAGGGCAGTGTGTTTGCTCACCGGCTCACTTCCACACTGCTGAGAGTTTTTCTTGCCTTGAGTGCTGGGTTTTTCTTGACCCAGCACTCAAGACAAGAAAGAGTCTTGACAACGTGGAAATCGCCCAGGCAATGGAAAAATTCCCCTGACACAAATCCTAGATATAGCTATACAGTGTATGAATTTTTTATGAAATATTTTGAATTCAGCTGAGTTTCAATCTTTCATGACCAAACATAGTCTTTCCCATTGCCCGTGGAGTAGTCTATAATAGACTAAAACAATATCATTACTGCTGTAGAATTGCTAGTGTTTGGAGCAAGATTGGCTTTGCACTGAAGGACATAAATCCACACCGTGTAGAGGTCAAGCATAGGAGTTTATTACACACAGCGCTGGCGGAGTGTCACCTTGCTTATTAGGCTCAGAGACACTGTCAATCAATTGATTACAATAGAATATATAGACTTTCCATGGGCGGGGGGAAAGTGATGGGGTAGGCAGTTCCACATCCCGGGATAGGTTTTGCAGCAAGACAAGATAGCACATTAGCCAATGGTTAACTGGTTACATAATGTCTCCGCCCATGGTCTCAAGTTAGCAAGTTAACATTTAATTAATACTTTGATAAAATATTATTAGTATAAAATATATATGTTGAATTCTGATTTGGGGTCCATAGGAAGGAAGCAACTCCTTCGATTGTCCAAGAGGTACATTCCTAGGGGTTAAAGCAAAGAAACAGTGAAAGTATATGGCAATAAAGATTGTCTCCTTTGTGTCTTAAGGCAGGCGTTGGTCCCTTGGAAGGGGAGGTGGGAGAATGCCATATCTTATACTGACGTGCCAACTTTTCATAAACTCAAGGTTGGATCTGTGGGAAGAACGTCTCCCTACAGAAGAAACTAACAACCGAAACAGGGCTTCTTTGTTCAATCTGCAACTCTGAATAAGACACAATTATTTAGTTCTTAGCTCCAACACCTGGCAATTTGCTGACCAGGCCTATCTTAGCAAGCAAGGCTTTCTTTTGTTTATTCTGCTTCTCTTAGATAATCACTATTTGCTAGGCCTCTGGTCCCTTGACCATACTCTGGACTTTGGGACTGGAAAAGAGCTGGCACAATCCATATACCAGGTTATTATATAAAATGCACCTGGATTTTAACCCTTCAGCACAACTCAGGATATGGAGCTGTTTGGCAACGAAGATCTGATATACTCTGAATACCTCTGCTCTCCTCGCTCCTAGCATTATAGCTTCTTCTCTCAACAACACTGGGCAAATCTTTAGTTCTGCAATTCTCAGCTCTTAAATTAAATAAAGACATCATATCTCCTAGAACAGACCTTGAAAGGTCATTGGGTCTAGCCCCTTGCCTTCATTAGCAGGGCCAAGTACTGATTTTGCCCCAGTTCCCTAAGTGGCCCCCTTAAGGATTGAACTCACACCACGGGGTTTAGCAGGCCAATGCTCAAACCACTGAGCTATCCCTCTTGTACTTGTCTCCTCTCTGTTAGACCTTTTCTACAGTCCATGAACCCCAATGAGCCAGGCATCTTCCACAAGACATAATGAAACAGAATCTATCTGATCAGAGGTGTCCACCCTATTTTGGCAGGTACATACCTATGGTGATGTCCTCAGGGCTGAATTTTCTGGTCTTAGGACCAAACACAGTCTGTGCCATTGCCCATAGAGTAGTCTATAATAGACTAAAACAATACCCATTGATGGGCCATCAACACTGCAGCAGAATGGATAGTATTTGGAGCAAGGTTTATTATGCATTACTCATGATATTGTGCTGTTTCAGGAACACAGTTTCAAGAGAAGACAATTAACAGAGCGGCCATGTTCTGCTCTCGGTGGCATGGCTCCAGATTTACACTGGTGTTAATGAATCCAAAACTCAATCCGACATGTATTAATTAAAACACAGCACAAACAATTCTTAACAAGGCCTCCTGTAACACGGGAGGGAGAAAGTCAGCCATCATCTCTCTCCAGGGGAAAGTGTGGATCATGCTGATATACCATGTGACCAAAGGAAGAACAGCGGGAATATTAATGAATGGGGCTTAGAGGGTAAGTATGTCTAAAATGTTACGCACAGTGCCCCAGTGGGAAGAGCCTGCATAGGACTCTTTATCCCAGTTAACACTTCACATTCTCTAAGAAAGCACCGTCCAAAGTGTGAACTAAGCAATCCTCACAACACCCTTGTGCGAGTGGTGTCATTATGCCCATTTTACAGGCAGGGAAGCTAAGGCATAGATATCAAAGCCTAGGCACCTAAATACCTTTGAGGATCAGGGCCTAAGTGACTTGTCCAAAGTCACACACATTGAGTCTGTGTCATAGAGAACAGGATTGAGGAGACGCTGACTTCTATCTTTGTCTTCAACCCACCAGCCCACACTGAATGGGATTCACAAAAGTATTGAGGCACCTAACTCCCCTTGGAATCAATGGGAATTAGGCACTTTATAGGCACAATAGGAACTAGGAATTAGAATCCTCTTGTGAATCCTGCCCACTGTGTCTGGGATGAAAATGATCCATTCTTCTCCTACCGAAAAAGAAGTTGATTACAACATATGACCGAGAGAGAAGCAATTTTGGGTCCAAAATAAGGAAGGTCTCTGTTAAGAAGGGATAGTTGAGAGGTAGGATAAGAGCCTGATTCAAAGCCCTTTCTGTTGAACTGAATGAGTCCCACATATTCCAATGGGCATTGGACCAGGTCCCGCGGTTATGTTGAAGAGGCCCTTGCCCTGTACATCTATGTCACTAGCTGCTCTTCATTTACCTCCCCACCTATTACCAAAGCTTGAGTTAAGGGGAAGTGGTTTCCCCTGGTTAAAATAAATTAATTCTCATTTCATAAACAGGAGAAGAGATCCTTCCATAGGTGATGTCTGATAGAAACGTTCATCCTCTTCCCACTGAGACAGGCATCCTTTTGGCACAGAGACTAACGTGCTCTCCTCTCTTGACCTGGCTCCTTCAAAACAGAGCTGGTGGGCGCAAGGCAGTCCTCATAGTGCGATTAGAGGACCAGCGCCTCAGCTGGTGCAAATCAGTGTAACGCTATTGAAGTCAATGGGGCGAGACCAATTCCCAACAGCAGCTGAGGATCTGACCCCCCGAGAAGGGCTGTCATGTTCCACTGCGGTAAAATCAGCACAGAATGAGCCCGGTGACTGATTTAATGTGTTCTTAATACCCACTTTGAAATAGAAGTGCTTAAAAGAAAACAAGGTTATAGAGATACAGAGTTAAGGTCAATCAAACAGTGCACGCAGCCAACGGACACAATCGGGCCTATTTTATCGAATGCATAAAAATAACTCGTTTGTTTAACCACCCTTTGCACTTTCCACCTATTATTTCCTCGTGCCTCAGCCGGCTTTCCAACCAGCTGCCTCCTTGCTCACCGTCAAGCACTTTGTGTTCCGTGCCCTCCACAGCGTTGCTCAAAACGATGCTGAGAAGGGAACATTCGGTACCATCTCCATCTGCAGGATTAACCAGCCCCACTCGGCTCCAACAGCACTGTTCTGTGGGTTAATAGACCATCTCAAATGAAACCCTCCGAGGAAATGGTTCAGGTGACAAAGTGAAATGGGCCCAGCGGGATAAGAATTAGCCCACACGCAGCTAGAGGGGGGGGTGATAGTTCCCTTGTATCTGTGCAAAAATTGGATCTTATTCACTGTCATCAAAGCACCGTGAGGCTTAGACGTGTTTATTTTTTCTGCGTGAGCCTCTCTTATAGGCGATCAAGCGCTGTGCCGCTCAGCAGAAAGCCTTTAATGGGGGGAAAGCAAAATAATAGGGGAACTGAACTAGCTGTGCTATTTGCAAGTGATTACGTCTGCTCGGTTACCTGGGACAAACTCCTTGGGGAGCTGCAGGGCTAACTTAAGCTTGGTAATTGTTAACCCCCAACTGGGTGAGAGGTGAAGCCCAGGAGCTATAACCCCCGAGTTCTAATTCTGGCTTTCAAGTGGATTTTTGGTTAGGCAGCTGATGTGTTTGGGGGAGGGATAGCTTAATGGTTTGAGCATTGGCCTGCTAAACCCAGGGTTGTGAGTTCAATCTTTGAGGGGGCCATTTAGGGATCTGGGGCAAAAATCTGTCTTGGGGTTAGACTAGATGACCTCCTGAGGTCCCTTCCAACCCTGATATCCTATGATCATTGCTTCTTATGTCAGCCATAACTGTCTCACTGCTACCTTGTGCCTCCTGCACTGTTTGTTGTATCCACCTGCTGCTGTCTCTTGTCTTACACTTAGATTGTAAGCTTTTTGTCACACACGTTCCAGGAGTTCTCTATACACTGCATAGAGGTAATTATTAGATATGGTGCCAGTATGTAGCACCAGGGCCGGCTCTAGGTTTTTTGCCATCCCAAGCAAAAAAAAAATTGGCCCTCCCCCCCTTTTTTTTTTTGGCTTTTACACATGTTTGCACGGGCAATGCGGGAGCGGGCATTGGAGAAAAGGGACGGCGTGGGGGTGGAGTTTTGGGGGAAGGCGACGTGCAGGACCAGGGTTTCGGGAAGCAGGGGAAGCACAAGGGCGGAGCCTCGGAGGAAGGGGCGGGGCAGGGACGGGGATTCGGGGGAAGAGGCGGCATGGTCAGCTGGGGCACCGGCTGCGCCCTGCCCCAAAAGCCGGGGAAAAAGGATGACCGGAAAAAGAGTATGGCCTGGACCTGTGCCGCCCCTGGACATGTGCCTCCCCAAGCACGGGCTTGCGTTGCTGGTGCCTAGAGCCGGCCCTGCGTAGCACTCAGGAATACGTAACATAGTTCCTGGGTTTGGTAGGACCAGTGAAACTTGTCATTGGTGTGCACTACAAATGGTTTTAGGGGGACCAGATGTCCCAATATTATCAGGACTATCCTGATATTAGGGGCTTTTTCTAATATACGGAACTATACCCCGATTCTCTTCCCTCCTTCTCTCCCCCCCAAAAAATCCTGATTTTTTCACACTTGCGATCTGGTCACCCTAAATAGTTTCATCCAGCAGCAGTTTTCATCATCTCCCACAATAAGTGAATACAGTACATAGCTCAGGGGGGTACAGATCCTTAACTGGTGGCCTCTAGGGTCTACCATGATACCACTAATGATAATGATTTCCTCCGTAGTCTTGGTTAAGGCCCTGAGGCCCTGACACCCAGCCTCTCTGTGGGTGTGATAAGCACCTGGCAGGACTGAACCACCTCTCCATATCAGTTTGCCTGTCTGTAGCATAGGGAAGTTAGCAAAGTGCTTTGAAAATGAGTGATATGCATCTTCTGAATGCTCGTTAATAATCACACACACTGGTAGAAAGGCAGCGCTAAGCAATAAGAGGGGAAACAGGAAAAACCAGCACCTGGCACCGTTATTATCAGTCTATGGCTACACCGTAACATTATCGTAGCAATTGTATTGGGTTGGGACTGCCCAGAAGGCCAGTACTAGAAATTCTGAAATCCCATTTTCAGACCGTGTAAATTACAGCTTCCTTTATGCCATTAGCCTTCTGTTCACTGGGACATTAATCACAGCGCTCGCAGTGACTTTCCTCTCTTTGAGAGTATCCCAGCCCAGACATTTGGCACTTTCTGCCCATGTGCTTATGGTTTCTAAATGATTTTATTTTGTTGTTTTTTTGGTACTAGACACTGAACCATATGGCGCAGCCCTGTTTGATTGTCTAACAGCTTGTCGTAGCCTGCAGAGATGATTGCATTCAATGCCTTTGGAACTGACATTTGCACTACTCTACCCGCATACTTCCACATTGTTCAAATGGTGTTTAAATATTTTAGTACTGCCAAGGGACAGATAGATCAGTTTCCTGTTGGGTCTGTCTGTGTTCCAGATACATTCCAGTGCTTAGAAAGAGCAAAAGAGGTTCTTTTTTAAAAAGGTATTAATGGGTCTGTTTAAAAGGCAGACACATCAGCAATAGCAGCAGGACATTTGATTGCAGGTATCTTACAAGACAACTCTTCATTTTCTTTTTATTTGGGCGGGAGGGAAGGGGCAGTTAATGAATTTCATTCTAATGAAATTGACAGCTCTAGAGAGGTGACAGCCCTAGAGACCGTTGTCCCCTATCCTCAGAACTGGTACAACACAGGAATGAGCAGTTCACACTCCCCCGGTACTATAGCATGCCAGTGTGTCTGAGGGCTTTGTCAGTTGACCAGTACCGTTAAGAAGGCAGCTGGGTCTCTGTGGCCGTTCACTTCTTAGCCCCGCCCATGCCAGCAAAGAAGGCCGAGTGGTGATGATGATTTTAATCGCATGTGGACATCAGCTTATTAGGCAATGGAGTGAGATTACAAACTGATTTGCTCTAAGCCCTCAAAAGAGCTATCATATCAGATGATTGATTCACTGCAAGCCTTTTCAAAATTCAAATGAGCGCCCTAGAGGTAAAAGACTATAACCTATTAACTTTCCTCCAAGCTGCTTGGTGCCTTCTATACAAACAAACCTCTGTTTCTTTGCAGCTTTTATGAGTTTTCCAGCACCTACTTTAATTTGTCATCCAGACATTCTAAAAGCAATATTCAATTTGACAGAGTTGCCTCACTGTGGACAAGAAATCAATTTGGAGCTGCTCCTTGCACAGGGTAAGAGGAATTACTGTATAGCATGTTGCTGTGTAATGCATTTTTAGAATTAATTGCTTTTGAACCCCAGAGTCTTCATCTTCCATAAGGAGGAAAAATTCCTAGGAAAGATTTAGCATATTGGCTTATAACTAAGGGCTAGTCTACACTACCCGCCCAGATCGGCAGGTAGAAATCAATCTCTCGGGGATCGATTTATCGCGTCTCATCTAGACGGATAAATCGATCCCTGAAACGACGCGCGTACCCCCACCTCATCAGGAGGAGTAAGCGCCGTCGACGGGGGAGCCGCGGCGGTCGATTTGCCGCCGTCCTCACAGCGGGGTAAGTCAAATAGGATACGTCAAATTCAGCTACGCTATTCGCGTAGCTGAATTTGCGTATCTTAAATCGATCCCCACCCCCAGTGTAGACCTAGCCTAAGTATCCATGCGCACAGCCTAGCTATATTTCAAATGTATGTACACATCCGTGATAGGAAATCCCAAGGTACTTTATGGAAAGTTAAGGAAAGAGTTAAAGCTGTTGAAGGTAGAGATCCATGATGGGATGACTCAGTCAAAACACAAGGACATTTGTGATGTAAACGGGTGGGGTTGGTTGGTTGGTTGGTTCAAGCAACACAGTTTGGATACAGAGTTTGGGGGAGTCCAGTGCTGGGGTTTTGGTTTAGAAGTATGGGCAAGCCCCAAAATTGAGATTTGAATCCTGAACCCTACCAAATTCAGGGATGTTCACATACTGGCAACTAACTGGGAAATGAAAACACAGATCTGTGTTTGGCTTCTGAAATTTCTGCTGAATTTGGGCTGGGGGAAGATTAAATTGAGGGATTTATTTGGGGTCCGTCTCTAACTTAAACTGGAAGCTGTTTCCAGAAAAGTCTTCGACTCTGACTTAGATCAAACCGAGTCAGAGAATGAGTAGTGAAAGATAATCTCCAGAAGCAGGGAGTGAAATATCAGATGTGTGTGTGTGTGCGTGTATATAATAGTATGACACTGTAGGCTAGTTTGGGCTGTTTAGCCATAGTTGGGGGGGGGGGAATCTAGAAAGAGGGAGAACTTTTTTTCAATGTTATCCAGATGAGCCAAAATCATTGCCCATGTTAGTCGCATCTTCCCAAAATCAGTATCCCCCTTCCAAATATTCAAAACAAAGATGGCGCCTTCCTGCCTTTGCATCAAGCCATGCTTCTGAGTCCATTCAAGCACTGACACTTTACATCTGGTTTGGAAGTTTCCCTTGCACTTTTGTAAATCTAGTTAAAAACCTGAATGTGTCTGTAACTGGGTTGTCTAGGCAGTGACCCCTTGTGGCTTGCCAGGGCACCACTCACCCCATTGCAGGCCTCCAGGCATTGCCCCTTGCAGATCATAGAATATTGAGGTTGGAAGGGACCTCAGGAGGTCATCTAGACCAACCGCCTGCTCAAAGCAGGACCAATTCCCAACTAAATCCCCAAATGGCCCCCTCAAGGATCAAACTCACCACCTTGGGTTTAGCAGGCTAATGCACAAACCACGGAGCTATCCCTCCCCCGTTTAGCTAGTGTGGTACGTTAGCTCTCCGGCTATGGCATGTCTTACCCCTTCCAGGATGTCAGAGTCCAAAACAAAATGGAAAATAGCAAACTTCATAATCAGGGCCATGCATGGATTTGCCGAGAGGGCCTTTGCCGGTCTTCTGTGGGCTTGTCTCCAGTCTGCTAGTCCCTTCTATCAGTTTTCCTGGGCCTGGTCAGCCTAGCCACCAAATGGTGTGCCCATGTAGCAAGCTATTTTAGGCTCTTGTCTGGAACCAGGCTTCCCTAATCAAGGAAGTAGCATAGTGTTGCGTTGCTTCCTAGTCAGCTCTGAACTGGGCTAGGCCCCCCACCGTTTAGCTCTCCTCTCCATGTCCAATGTTGGCTTCAGGTGGGGTGGGGTGGGGTCAACTCGGTCCACAGGCTCTCCTTACCTCTCTTGTTGCCAGCAGAGGAGCTCTCAGTCCCCTTAACCCTCTCGTTGCCAGTGTGGGGCAGAGAGGCCTCATCACAGACTCATAAACGTGGCCACTACTATAAGCTTTCCTGGTTGCCTGGCATTTTAAACTAAATGTAGTTCAGAGAGCCAGGCCTTAAGTTTTGCAGTCGAGCCAGTGGCCAGTATTCAGCCCTCGGGCATAAAGTCCTCTGAAGTCACTGAAGTTACATCAGAGATCAATTAAATCCAGTGTACAATAAGGTTAATGGTGTGACTGTGTTAGCTGGCCTGATTCTGCTCCTTGAAAGTCAAAGATGACTTCCTTGGAAACAGAATTCGGCCAATGTTGAATGCTTTCGAAAATCCAGCCATAAAATATTGTGACATTGCTATTTGCAAATGGAAAATTCCTATAATATGTTAATTGTCTACCTCCAGGAATGTCCAGCCTTAAATATACTGAGTGCTTTGCTGACTGCACGGTACCTGGGGTATTTATTTTATGCTGGTATTACAGAAAAAGCAATTTCTTCAGCACAAAAAAATGGGGGTTATCGCCAATCTTCTAAATTACTTTGGAAAAGTGTAAAACGGAGAGAGAATACTAGTTATCTGAGCAAAAATAGCACGTCTGTCTTGTTTTCATCTGCATTATAAATGGTAGGATCTGTATGTATACATAGTGACAGTCCACGACCAACAGAGTTTACAGGTCAAACAGAAAGGGCAGAAAACCAGTGGGAGAGGAAACAGAGATGAAGTGATTTTGCCACGGTTCCACAGCAGGTCAGTGGCAAAACCACAATTAGACTCTTGATCTCCTGGCTTCATAGCACCCTATCCACTGGGCAACGCTGCCTGCCAATACATAAAGGGAACATTTTAAAAAAACAAAAATAGACAATTAGGCTTCCACATTCATTGGTTGTGCCAAACTTCAAAGGAAATCAGGCCTCGATCTAGCAAAATATTTAAGCATGTTCCTAACTATCAGCAGATGAATAGACACAGTGAAGTCCATGGGACCAGTTACATGCTTAAAGTGACATACCTGCTTACATGCTTTGCTAGAGCGGGGCCTAAAATGGTGTAATAAAATCCTAGAACCATTCTCTCTCTTTAATCATTGCTCAGATATTTGCCCTTCCCCAGGAAGCAGCAGAAGCGGACCCACAAGGCCAGATTTGGCAATACTTAAATAGTCAATCATCCCGTGGGACTCAATGAGTAAGAGTGGCAGAATCTAGAATATAATCCTTTGTTTCTTGAAGACTGGCCTTATTTCCAATGCTAGATTGCACGTTTCACAATAGGAGTTTTTCTTGGATTTTGGTTGACTATTAAAAAAGAGAGTGAAAAGGCTGTAGGTACCGTTGTCAATGGTCTCTACATCTGGGGCGTGTGCGCTCTAATGCTTATTTTGGTTTTGGATGGCTTCCCACTCTATGCACTTGCAAAGATTATTTTTAAATGTATAGCACTCTGAAAAATACAGGAGCCGGGAGGACACTCTGTGATGTACGCACTGTTTAGTACTAGCACAATGTAAGACTAAGGCTAGGTCTACACTACCCGCCTGAATCGGCGGGTAGAAATCGATTTCTCAGGGATCGAATTATCACGTCTCGTCGGGACGCGACAATCGATCCCTGAATCGACGCGCTTACTCCACCAGCAGAGGTAAGAGTAAGCGCCGTCGACGGGGAGCTGCGGAGGTCGATTTTGCCGCTGTCCTCACAGCGGGGTAAGTCGGCTCCAATACGTCGAATTCAGCTATGCTATTCGCGTGGCTGAATTTGCGTATCTTAAATCGACTCCCCCCGCAGCCCCCCCATAGTGAAGACCTGCCCTAAGTTTCTAATCCCACTGGCGAACTGACTGACTAGAGGCAAATCGTGTCCTCTCTCTATGCTTCAGTTCCCTCATCTGCATCATGGTCCTGACCACCTTCAGAAAACTATTTCAGATCTATTGTTGAAAAGCGCTATATAACAGCTCAGTGGTATTAGGGAATGCCGTAAAATAACAGCGCCCATAGCATCAGCAAGCAAAGAACTTTTGCTCTCATCACTTGCCACAACCCCGCCATTATCACCTTTCTTTTCTGCTAGCTGTGCCCTGCGTGAAACATCTGCTGAGATTTTATTTCCTTAAGGCATTATTTAAAAACGGACCCCAGTGTAAATCAGGGTAAGTCCGTTACAGCCAATGCAGTCCTTCTGGTGAGATGAGAATCAACCCGTGAGTCTTTCACAGCAAAGCAGAGGAAGAGACAAGCAGCAGAGAACTACATGGAATTGATTGCAGCCAGGCAGATATAATCACATTGCAGAGGACATTTAATATTTCATCTCGGTCTTTGCAGGATCAACAAAATATCAATCACAATATTAAGGCTTTGTTTGTTTGAATTGCAAATTACTGCAAGGATAACTGATAGTTACTTACAGACATCTTTCATCTTAATGTCACGCACGTGGCAGAGATTCCAAAGTCCAGATCTACTAGATCAGTCAAGCTTCGCTGAGTACAAATCCAGAGCAGGGAAAGACAAAGGTTGCATTAAGCCTGAATCCTGGGTACCCAAGCACAGCATGTGCTTATTCTATTGAATACTCCATGACTCCCTCCATAGATACAAATGCCATTCGCCTGCCTCAACAGGTGGGGGAACTAGATGGGCCCAGCGGTGTAAAGGGCCAGCCCCAGCAACAAGGGAGGGAGACACTGGCTGGGGGACACCACGTAGCTCCTGTCCCTCCCCTTTGGAGTCTCTGCCACCCATTGGCCAGTTGTGGGGAGGCGTGCTGATTGGCCAACATCCCCCAGCTCCCGTGGAGCCTCCTTCAGCTCCGTTCCAGCAGTGGGTTATATGGTAGGAGTCTTGTAACCCCCTCACTGGAACAACTTAAATGCCTGGTACAGGAGAGGGTGGGGGGTGGGAGGATAGCGCCCTTCCCCCGTGTTTAAGTTTAATAAAAGTTGTGGCCTGCTGCTTAAAATCCATCCATGTGTCTGTTCTCATTTTGCCAGTGTCCAGATCAGTAGCACTACACTGGCCTTTGACTCCGTGACTCACAGATTGACCATACACAGCTTTATCTCACAAGATCCTACATGGCTGTGCAAACAAATCTGAAAATTTTTAGGATGTGTAATGATTATTTATTTGTGTTTCAGGGATGCCCAAAGGCCCCAGCTGTGATCAGGGCCCCAGCATGCCAGGCAACATGCAAACACATAGGAAGAGACAGTCCCTACCCTGAAGACCTTACAGTCTTGCTAGAAAAGACAGATAGAAGGTAGGAGGAGAAACAGAGGCACAGAGTGGAAAAGTGACTTGCCCAAGGTCACACAGCAGGTCAGTACCAGAGCTAGAAACTGAACACAGGTTTCTTGAATCCTGCTCCAATGCCCTATCCACTGGACCACACTGTCTCAAGGGGTTATTCACCTAACAATGAACTTAAATGCAACTTGCTTTGAGGTTTAACGTGGCAGTCTTTAAACTGCTCACAGCAACACTCCATAACAGCTCATAAGAGCAAGCGAATAATGTACCCAAGTGAAACACCAAGGGAATTATAGTGTGTGTGCATTCATGTTTTATCCTTACTGTAGATGCCATGCTGACAAACACCTCTTACGCTTGTCTCTCTCACAGGCTCACACACGTAATTGCTATCCATTTCTATACATTAATTATACCAATGGAGGAACAGATTTATTCACTGCTTCAAATGATTAATAAGTCAGCCAGAAACATCACAGTCCATAGTACTGCAATAGGAAGAAAATGATCAGAGACCACTCTTCAATGGACATCAGACGTATCTTCTCCATCAAACCACACAGGGGCCGGGAGATGTAGGTAAATTGTTCTATTCTGTGCAGCAACAACTGGCTGAAATGTAATAGCATATGGCACAAGCTCTTAAAAGCAAATTGTGAGATCAAGGAGGCATTCAAGTGGAAACAGGAAACAAGCAGAAAAATGGGTTTCAAATTAAAAGGAGAGATTGGTGATAAGATTGTACATTTCTGTTGTCTTTGTTCTGCTCTTTCAAGGTTTAGCATGGGCAGTTGTCAGCTATCGTTGACGCCGAGGCACTCAAACCACAAAATAGTAAATCCCAAAAGCAACATTGAAACAGTACTATCTACCTAGAGATCTTAGGTGTTAAGAGGATCCAGTTTATTTCGGTAACTAAGTACCTCACTGTCTTTAATGTATTTATCCTCACAATACCCTTCTAAGGTAGGCAGGTTCAGTTATTTTCATTTTCTAGCTGGTGAACAGAGGCACAGAGTAAGCGATTTGTCCAGGATCATACTTGATGAAATCCATGATCCGATGGATCCCAGACTAATGCCCTGACCACTTGGCCCCCCGCTTTGGGACCCAAAAATAGGGCTCTAAGTATCATGGTTCCTCCATGTTCCAATTTCCTTTAGAAAACAACCAATCTCTACTGGAGCCAACAGGGACTTAAGACCGAGAGGAGTAATTCCCTTTAGTGCTAGCATTGGAGGAAGCTAGAACCAAGCCCTAGGAGCAGACCTAAAGAGACAAATGGGGCAATACCGGGTGATTGCTGCTCTATGAAGAAATGACTCACCTTTCCCTTGATGGGAAGGTCCTAAATGTAAGTATTTGGTTTTAGCTGTGGACCTTATCTTTTGAATAACCAACCCAACAGGCCGAGGACCTGTCTGAAGAATTTGCTGGGTGCTGGCTTGTTTGAAACAGACTTTCCACTCCAGAAATAGGATTGCCTCCCTTCGTGCCCTACCCCACCACCACCCCCGAAGAGCGATGTCCTGGTGTTTGTAAATAGGGCACTGGAATTAGGCTCTATCACAGATATATTTGTACTAGCTAAAAATACAGCATTTTGATCTATTAGACTATTACTATTTATTACAATGGGGCCCCATCATGATGGGCCCTGCACAGCATTATAAACAGGCCCTGCCCCGAAGAGCTTACATTCTAAATAAACAAGACTGATGAAAGGCAGTGGAAAGGGTATAACATCCAAGCAGAATGACCAGTGGGATGGCCTTCAAATACCATGTTAGTGTCATGAATTTTCTATCGTCTTTAAATTTGGGGGAGTGGGGTGGGCTGGGGATGTTAGTTAGGAGGGGATAAACTGAACAAAAAGACACCAACTAACAATAAACTTTCTAAGCTAGGAAGAGTGTCTCAAGAACTGCCTTGCCGTGGAACATGATTTGGGATAAGGATTCTTTTCTGGCCCAATGGCAAGCTGTATTGATTCTCTTCAAAAAGGGAGCGTGGGCTTATGCAATGTATTTCTTGAGACAGTACCTAGCATAAATGATTTTGTGAAGAGTTAACTGCACTCATAATAACAGGGAAGCTGGGTGTGAATAGTTTCTTTCCATAACACTAGGCTTTTACAGCAAAAACTGAATTCCTTTTCTTAAAGTGCACTAGCGCCAGACTGTTAAAGGTATTTTAAAACCAGCTAGGCACCTAACTCCTATTGAATTCAATGGTTTTGGGTTCTTTCCAAAATCCCAGTAAGTATCTATCTGCAACTGTAGGTGCCTAAATACCTTTAAAAATCTGTCCCTTGGTGTGTATGGAAAATGGCACACTAACATCTCTGAAAACAATAGCTGATATTCACTTTCCACAGCACAGGTATGCGATGGACACAGCATCCCTGGTACCAAAAACCTCACGTTCAACAACCTTCATGGCCTGTTCCTTTTCTTAGCATCTCTGCTGAACATAAGAACATAAGAACGACCATATTGGGTCAGACCAAAGGTCCATCTAGCCCAGCATGCTGTCTTCCGACAGTGGCCAATGCCGTGTGCCCCACAGGGAATGAACAGAACAGATAATCATCAAGTGACCTATCCCCTGTCGCACATTCCCAGCCTCTGGCAAACAGAGACTAGGGATGCCATCCCTGCCCATCCTGGCTAATGACCTGAAGATGACTTTAAGGGATGTTCTGTGTAATTTTTGGACACCTACCCCCTAAAAACAAGGTAAACCACCATTCCACTTCATATAGGCCACCAAACAGCTGTCAGATGATCATACACTATCCATATGGGGCAAACTACTATTAACGGGGATCAAATCTGAGCCCATGTCCCTAGCATGGAAAAATATATATAACCTGTTTAGCCGGTCCGCCCTTGCTGGGGGACCCGAAAAAAATTTTTCACTGGGGCCCGAACCCGCTCTCGGCATCCCTGTGGAGAAGCGGAACCGTAGCTCGTATCTCCACGCCCACAGCCATCTGACAGTGTCCAACAAACTCTTTCAAGTGCTTATGCTCCCACCTGCATGACATTATGGCCAAAATATTAAAGGTAAAACAGCTTAGGGTTAGGGTTAGGGCTTAATTGTGGCTTTACCATGAGTCACCCAAGCAGGAGCAGCCTAGGATTCAGTCACAATCTACCTCCCAGTTTCTCCATGCTCTGGAGGGGAAGTATCCTGCACTAGACCTTCACATAGCTGGCATATCAGTGGGGCCGAGCCAATGCTCATTCCCACTCACTTGTCCAATGGGGGGAGGGAAGGTAGCAGCCTTGCAGAAGTGTTTCTCCTCATGCTGCTGCCTATGAGACATGCCACCTTGCGCCACCACAAACGGGCCCCCGGTCTGGCCTATAGCTGATACGAAACTAGACTCCAAAGGCAGTAAAATATCCAAGCTATCAGATCAACAGCTATCCCCCAAGGTTGGAGAAACTAGGACACAAAGAATGTAGAATCAATCCCTTATTAACAACAAGAGCTCTGATCAGTTGCAGGTGCCATTAGAAATCTTCATGACAAAACAAAACCAGTGTTGGGGAGGGGAAGAAGGTGAGAAATCAATAAACTCAGGAGGGTAGATATGTTAATTTCATGTTGCTAATTGGAGGTTACAGGAAAATAGAAAGTAAGATAAAAATTGAGGCATAAAGATTATAAAAACCACAACTAAGAGGCATCTCAGCATTATTTCCTGTTGCAAAAGTAAATATACAGTTTCCATAATTATCAGATCTGTCAGTTTATTTTTATTCGATGCTTTAGGAGATCCTGAGGATGTGTTAAAATATACGCCCCAAATTTGTCTTACAATATTTTTTAAAAGGAGAGAAGAGAGGCAGAGTGTTATAAAAATATGTAACATTTCTATTTCTAGTGGGTTATTCAAAGATCTTCCTGATGTGCTGGAAGTCTAAACAGCATCATGTGCCCACTGCATAAGACCCAGAAAGTGGCTGGGGAAAGTGAAAGGACCACTACCTAAACTGAGTGAAATGAAAAAGTAAACACACAGCAGGAATGGCAAATGGAAGTTAGATTGTTAAACTCCTCTTGATTTTAAAGCTAAAGGTCCTTTACGATCCTCTAGTCTGATCTCTTGCTGTAGGAGTCCTGTGATTTCTGCACTAAGCCAAATATGCTTTAGATCGACCACAAATTGCCTTCTTGAAGGACAGCCAACCCTAACTTAAAGACTCCAAGGGATGGACAATGCACCACTTGCCTGCTTCGACAGTTGATTACTCTTACTGTTAAAACTCAGTCTAATCCTGAAGTCCTAACTCTGGTTGAAGACAATGGGAATCTGCCAGAGTAAGAAATGAGTAAAAACCAGGTAAGGAGTTTGCAGTTTGACTTGTAGGTAGTTGATAATAATTATATGGGGTTGAATCCCGGTTTATGTAGCAAAGGGGCATAATCCTCCCTTGTCCCCCATGGGCACATGCATATTAAAGCTGCTTTTGCAGCATATGCGTTTCTATTCCAGGAGACAATCCCCCATTTATGTTCCATTGCTGCTAAGAACATAAATAATCTGCAAGGAGGACTTGTCTGGGGGCCACTGTTTGGTCAGGTTGGCTGACTATGCACATACTGATGTGTGTGCAGATCAGGCCCTAATTTGACCACAAGCCATAATGTCTGTCGCCCCAACACTGAAGACTCTATAGGTTGTCTGCATGTCTGTACAGCAATGCATAAAGCGGGGGTGGGAGGGGTTAGCCTGTAAACTCTTCAGGGAAGGAATCGTCTCTGGAGTCCTGCTTCATGAATGGGGCCCTTACATGCTACTGTAATGTCAATAGCAGTGAGGCGTAACCCAGGAGTCCCTGCAAATGTTGGAGTAACTAGCCCCAAACCCAACATACTGGGGAAGCAACAGGCCACATCCTCCTAGACAGGCAGAGTAAATAGGGGACGACTCATCCCCAAAGGGCAAATGGATCTCCACCCTGCATGCCCTGCTCCCTGAGTGTGCAGCCTATTTACTGAAGCTGTAGGCTCTCTACCAGTCTCATGCTCTGTGCATGAACTCTTGGTCTCCTTGGGTTAATATTTCAAATAAAACATATGAACAGTTTCACAGCCAGTCATTAAAACTGAGCCATTAAGAAACAACCAACACAAGAGTATGTAAAAGCCACTACATTTGAGCAGCCATTTCAACAGGTACCTAGGAACCACAGTGATGGACAAGGTATTAGAATCTGAATAGAATAGCAAAACCTGACTGCTTCAGACAGCATTCCTCTGGCCCAAAATTCTTTGTACGTATTGTGAATACAGTCCATAAATGTGTAACAATCTGTGTGACAGGTACATGCTTGGTATTGTCCTGAGATGTGCCATACAAACAAACAGCTCTGTGACAACCCCGGGCTACAACCTGGAACTGGGGTACTAGTGTGCTCTCTTAGCTCTCCAGCCTGGGCTGTCTCTCTCAATGCTTTGCTAGTGACAAGCAGCAAACCCCTCCAGGCCCTGTTTTCACTCAGCACAACCGCATGTGGAGCCCAACACCCAGCTAAATTGCATGAATGCTCCCAGAGCCACTCATGAATCACACAGGGAAAGGCACCAGCAAATCTCCCAAGCCCCCAGCCTTGCACGCCAGAACTGTACCATCTTGCTCGGGTCAGAAGCCTGACCCGTGTAAGTTCATTACCCAGTCTGCCCCTCCCTCAATGTGGAGAGGACACACACTAACCTTTGTAAACTGAGCTGAGTTTTCCCAAGCACTTCAACCAAAATACACCATTTTAGGTAAAATATAAAACAGATTTATTAACTACAGAAAGATAGATTCTAAGTGATTATAAGTGATAGGCATAAAAGGTCAGAGCTAGTTACCAAAGAAAAGAAAAGGTAAGTGCACAGTCTAAATCTTAAACCTTTTTAGTCTAGGCAGTATTTGGATCGAGTAATTTTTCTCACACCACTGGATGCTGTAGATAGATTACAGTTCTTAATACACAGGTTTCCCCCTTTAAGCCTGTGACCAGTCTCTTCCATTCAAGTCTTTGTCTTCCCAGTATTCTTGTTGCTTCCAGCACGGATAGGGGAGGAGAAAGGCCAAATCATGATGCCACTGTCTCCTATTTTACATCCTCAGTCCATGTGCCTGAAAAACACTAGCCCAGCCATGTTCTGCTGGGCTTTGCCAAATCACAGAGTTGAGCAATCCCTCATTGTGTGATGCTTGTGCAGTCCTCTTACAGTATTGTAAATCCCTTGTTTACAACTCCCCAGCTGATTAATGATCATTTAACACCCTCCTGGGAGTGGCTCACCACCTAACAGTAGAGACTCTCAAACTTACAACATATTTCAATAAAAACCATACTGCAAAATCTCATAACTTCCTACACACTGATGATATTCAGATTTGAACAGAACAATAGGTTTCAGCAGATCATGACCTTTCAGATGATATCTTATATGGCATGTTTCAGAGTAGCAGCCGTGTTAGTCTGTATCCGCAAAAAGAAGAACAGGAGTACTTGTGGTACCTTAGAGACTAACAAATTTATTAGAGCATAAGCTTTCGTGGACTGTGAAGTGGGCTGTAGTCCACGAAAGCTTATGCTCTAATAAATTTGTTAGTCTCTAAGGTGCCACAAGTACTCCTGTTCTTCTTTATATGGCATGTTTTCCATGAAATATATCATAATTATAGCACAGAGGTGAATATGGGGGTTTCAGGGTTCTGCTTCAAGGTACCAAGTGCCACACCTAGGTACCATAGTTATGGACAAAGTATTAGAATCTGAATAGAATCGCAAAACCCAACTGCTTCAGACAGCATTCCTCTGGCCCAAAATTCTTTGTGTGTATAGTGACTACAGTACATTAATGTGTAACAATTTGTGTGACAGGTACGCACTTGGTATTGTCCCAAGATGTGCCATACAAACAAGCAGCTGAAAGGATGACACAGTTTCACTTCTTCTCCCAAGGAACTTTACAGTAGAACCTCAGTACCCTGCACACACTTTGTTAGCCCCAGCCACAAAGGGCTGTGTCGGAGTCTCAGCAAAGATGCAGTAGCAAAGTGCTGAAGTGAGCTCTTGTATTGCTAAGGCTTTCAATATTTTTACAAACCAATGTACTGCAGTTCATTTACTGGACCGGTACATTAGGAAATATTAGCATGAATAATTAAAACTAAGCTGCAGTTGTCAAAAAAATATACAAAGAGTGTGTTTGAGATGAATAGGCCTGATGCTTTCGAGTGTTTGCTCACTTATTCCCTGGATTCCATCATTCCCAGCAACTCTCCCTTTCATTAGTATAAATAGCCACTTTTTGTTTTCATTTGAAACCTTTCAGCTGCATCTGCGCTAAAACCCTTTCTTCTAAAGCAATGTCTCCAGTAAGCCTTGTCTAAAGGGGGACTCCTTCAGCAAGGCAGCCCCCTTTCTGTGGCGGCAGTTTGCACCTGCAGAATGTGTGCTGGCGTTTTGCATCTGCAGGAACCAATCTCGATAGGGGAGCCAGATCCTCAGTTGGTGGAACCTGATACAGCTGGGAGCTCGGCGCTTTGGAAAATCGGGCCATTTGCTTTCGGGCCTAAATATGGAATCGGGGGCCTACATTTAAGCATTGATTTTCTTTTTAAATCTTGGCCCTTGTTTACACCCACCGGCGGGTAGCCAGATTTCAGACCTGCTGAAAATGTAGCCCGGGATCTCTCCATTATAAAGATACAACTGATATACAGTTTCTACAACCCCGCCATTTTGATCACTATAGAACTGGGCCAGGACTACTTGCAAGGGACAGACCCTGGCCCCACCTTACCAGAACCCATTTCCAAGGCAAAGCAGAGGAGGGAAGCAGTGATGGGATGTACATAAGCCACTCCCCACCCCTCCTTTCCATATCGTACTGCCTGGGGCTCTGTACACAGAAATGTATTGAGGAGAGGGCAAGGTAGCAGCCATTGACAACATGGATCCACTGGCCAAACACACACCTTGGAACGGAGCCATGACTCTGGCTGCTGTACCAAGGTAGACTTCAGATGCACTTCCGCTAGCCCAGGAGGTTGGGGTCAATGTCTGTAATCTATACAGGCTTGGTGCAGGGTGGAGGAGGTGGCTCCAAGGCCTAGGTGCTTCATGCTGTCACCATCCATGAACTGATTCACTGTTACAGGAAACCTGCAGCTTTGCTCTCTTTCCCCTGCTCTGCCCTCTCCTGCCTTGGGCGTGGTCCAAGACCACGTTGCAGGTATCCCTATGAACGGCTACCACGATCCCAAAGGGGATTGCTGGAGAACTGGACGCACAGGAGCTGCTAGAATTGGTTAGCTCAAACGTTTAAGTTTCAGGGGAAAGTAAAGCATTAAGCTGCAGCCCGCCTTCCTGCAGCAGAGTAACAACAAAAATGCTGCCAGGTGGGTTGAGCTTAGTGGTCTATTTACTGTTCACACAGCCCGTGTGATCAAGAAGACTTCCACAACTAAGCAAAAGAAGCTATTTCTGGGATGCCATCCCCTCCTCTCCCATTACAGATTGTTTGGTTTTGCTCCAAGCCTCATTGCCTTAGATTGTCCAGATCAGAAGTGTCTCACAAGGCCATGCAGCAGGAGCTGATTTGGCAGTGGCACTGAGGCAAAGCTGTATCTTTGAATCAGAGCAGAGGCCAGAATAATCCAGCTCGTGCCTGGAGTTTACAAACCCCGTAAACCAGACAGGTTCATAACCTCTAGTTGCATTTACTGGCAGGAGAGCTTCAACTACATCCATGGTTCTGTATGGAGGTGCCGCATACCACTGACTTCTTTAGGAACTGAGAGCACTCAGCACCTGGTGGGCTTGGCCTCAATACATCCAGGTTTGCAGGATAAGATGTTTATCCACACTGGGGCATGGGGATGAGGGGCAGAATCACACACAGACACACACCAGTTGCTTTGTGCAGCTCTGGTGGTCCAACACAGCTGGGACATGAGCTAAACCGACTGAATTTCTTTTGCCAATGAGACGACTCGCAGAGCAAGGTACTACTCATTGTGAGTGAGGCTGGCAGAAGATGTTAGCCTTTTGTTCTCAAAGTCACCTCCTAGGTAACTTTCAAAGCTCTTCTGGGGGTCCCAGCTGGCAGTCTAGTGGTGGTGCTCAGCTGTGCCATAAGATATGGGTATGATCCTCATCCCTACACATCTTGAGGGAGGGACGTGGTTCTCTTCCTCTTTCTTTTCATCAGTTAATCTTTGTTTTTACAAACCCCTGTGCAGTTCATTGTGGGTAGCTGGGGAAAGGCCGATATTAGCCCTAGTTGGTTCTAACTTTAGGAACCTAGTGCACTGTGTGGGGAAATTAGTTGTTCTTTTCTGTGGCCTTATAAAACATATTGATATTTATCAGTAGATCAGAAATGTACACGGGGGAGGTCTGTTTAAACCTTTTTTTCCCTTTTGCTTCCCACAAACGCGTTACAGAATAGAAATAGTAACAAAACATTTCCATCAGGTCTCCCTGCTGCTAAGCAAGACAGCATAAAACTTTCTGACGGCGTGAAATGCACAGCGGGGAGTCTCTTTAAAAATGACAGCTTCTTCAGCTGACTTCTCTAAAATGCTTGTAATGCTGCAGGGGCATTTAGGGTGGTGGTTTTATTTTTTTTCAAAAATGCTCCTAAAGTGACTTAGGAGCATTGAAAGTCAATGGGACTCATGCACCTAAATCACTTAGATGCTTTTGAAAATCTGATAGAAGGTTGGAAGCCCGGAAGAGCTTTGCACAGGGCCTCTCTGTGAGACAGTGAGGATTCTGAATGCCCATTAAAGTAATCCAGACTTGTGTTGAGCACTTTCCATGATCAAGCCCCAAACTGGCAGCCACCTAGATGGTGGCCATATTTCCACCCATGTGACCAGTATGCCTCACACCTGACCTGCAAGGACCACCCCTAGAGGGCCATAGTGCCTTGACCTCACTGCTGAGATTGTCCACAAAGGGGCAGAGAAGTGCAGACTGTGGTATGGACACTTGTGCACCATGAGCTGAGGCCACCAATTCCACCCGCTGTCAACTAGCGCTCTTTGAGAACTATCTCCTTCAATAGCCCTTGCATCTACAGGGGTCATCTCATTCCGCCATCTCTCAGCAACCTCCACATACACATTCATTCTCTGTTTACCTGGAGGAGGGGATTTAAATATTTTTTTTAGCATTTTCTATTATCATTAAAAATGATAGCTATAGAAAATAATCCATTCCCAGAGCAGCTCTTAGCAGGCTATCCTCTCATGGCAACAGGTGCCCAGCCACCTGGCACAAAGTAGACAACTGCTTAATACAGGAATTGGACTGACTGCCGGGAAGCATTCCGGCTAAATGTTCGGAGGCAAAGTTCTGGGATGGCACAATCCTGCTTAATCAAACTTAATAGTCATTTGAGGACAAGGTCCTGGGACATTTCTTTTAATCCGCTCTGTCTTTAAATCAAGGTTTGAGGCCATCAGTAACTCAACCAGAGGTTATAGACCTATTACGGGAGTGGGTGGGTGAAGTTCTGTGGCCTGAGGCGTGCAGGTCAGACTAGAGGATCATGATGGTCCCTTCTGGATTTAAAGTCCAAGGTTGTACCCCTTCTTTCACAGAAGCAGTGGCATTAGCCTCACTCACATACACGCTAGGTGGCTTAAAATGCAAAAGCAAATCTTTTTTTTCTGTCTGACTGGTAATTTATTAGCATCCTCCAAAAGCACAAAGGTTATCACCGCCAGCAAATGCCCACGGTCTAGGGGATATCCTGGTCCTATTGTTATAGGTGCAAGGGGCCCTCCAGCAGTAGAACTGGTGCCGTTCCACTGGGCAAGGCCAAGCAGGATCGGAGAAGGCTGTGCAGCTCCCCGGGGAGAGGGGTTTGGCATGGGAGGGATGGGGCAGATCTGCCACCAGATGTATCGTCCAGTCCTTCCCTCTACAGACAAGTGTGGGAGGAGATGGCTGCTGAAGCTGCTTGAAATATTTAGGCTACAGATTAAGACCATCTGGAAAGAGTCTGGTGCAGAATGCACATGCCCACCTGGCATGCAGAGAGATCGGTCCAAGATTTACACCAGTTGCTACTGAAGGAACACAAAGTGACCAGTACCAGACTGAGAAGTTAGCCCTATAACAAAGGGCTCCTGTAACATTTTGTCTCTGGGCTCATGATTAACCATGAGTACCGGGGCTGTTTGTGCAGACAGGAGTGTGAAGGACTGGGAAACCCCTATTTCATTGACTTTAAGACCAGAAGGGACCATTTTGATCATCTAGCCTGACCTTCTGCTTAACACGGGCCAAAGAACCTTACCCAATAATTTCCGCATCAAGTCCATAATTTCTGTCTGAGCTGTAGCATGTCTGTTTGGAAAGATATCCAGTCTCTCACTATAACTTATGTTTTCCAGACCTGAAACGCTTTTCCAAACCCTTCCCAGTTTTTCAACATCCTTCTTCAAGTGTGGACACCAGAATTGGGTACCAGCTTCCAGTACTGGTCTCGCTAATGCTGTACCCAGAGGTAATCGCACCTCCTTACCACAACTTGATATTCCCCTGCTTATCCATCCAAGGATCACATTCACCCCCTGAGCTACGGTATCACACTAGGAGATCAGGTTCCGCTGGCTGTTTACAATTACCCTCAATCCTTTCCAGTGTTGCTGCATTCCAAGACAGTGCCTCCTATCTTGTATGTGTGACCTAATTTCTTTGTTTATAGATATCTGACCTGGTTGTATTAAAACGCATGTCATTCAAATGAGCCCACCTTACCAAGCAAATAGGTCCATCTGCACACTGACCTGTCCCAATCATTATTTACCATTCCAGCAACTTTCGTGTCCGCTGCAAATTATCAGCAATAATTGAGTATCTTCTTCCATATCATTTGTCCCATATAAAATAGCATTGGGCCAAGAATAGATCCCTGCAGGACTCCAGTAAAAACAACCCCATAGGACAGGGGTTGGCAACCTCTCAGACGTGGTGTGCCGCATCTTCATTTATTCACGCTAATTTAAGGTTTCGCATGCCAGTCATACATTTTAACGTTTTTAGAAGGTCTCTCTCTATAAGTCTATAATATAGAACTAAACTATTGTTGTATGTAAAGTAAATAAGGTTTTTAAAATGTTTAAGAAACTTCATTTAAAATTAAATTAAAATGTAAAGCCCCCCAGACCGGTGGCCAGGACCCGGGCAGTGTGAGTGCCACTGAAAATCAGCTCACGTGCCACCTTCGGCACGTGTGCCATAGGATGCCTACCCCTTTTTTGCAATCTATCAGAAAACCAGTTTTAAATTCAGTTAATATGAGCTACCTTGACTTGAACAGAACCATTGACATAAATTGTAACCCAGGAGGCAACATCACTGGACAAACAAACTTCTCTTCCCTGTGAAATAGTTCGCAGGTACTTATCACCTGGCTGCTGTTAAGCTGTGCTTTGCTGGAAATGTTTATACTCTTTTCTTGGAAACTATGCTGAGAACATGGATAGTATAGAACAGTGTTCAGTTAACATCCTATAAAGAAAGCATGAGGGCATGACCCTTGCAGAGCACTGTGGTGGCTGAGGGACGGGGAATCACATGCAATCTGATCAGAAAAAAAATTGCTCTTTGCATGCAGTTTTATGAGCTCCACGTTAAATCTCTCGGGCCAGAATAACTTGGCAGTATGCAGAGAGGTGGATGATTCTATTATAGATAGGGAAGTCATCCCAATCTTTCAGCATCCTACAAGAACCCCTTCCAGCACATCCCTGCACCAACACTCACAGCACTCGCGTTTGGGATGCACAAGGAATGAAAGTTGAGGCCCAAGCAAAAGTAAGAAAAGATTTGATTCTTATGGTGACGCGGCCCTTTAAAAATGTTACTAATTTTGCCCTAGGCCTGGTTAACAATGAGCTGTATGATCCGATCTACTCACGTTCATCACTGCCGCATCTGAGTGCCTTACAAAAAAAAAATGTAATAAAGGCAGCGAAAATCTAACATCAGCTTCACCTGTAATATCTCCTCTTTAATAATATCGCAGAGTTCGACTGGGCCGAGCTGATTACTTTCCGTGTACATTAATCATGGCCAAATCATGCAGAGGAAGAAAACCGCACAGCTTGCTGTTCCCTCACAGCACCTTCATTTCACCCGGTTCTTAGAAGAGTTTCTGCCAGAGGGCATCATGCCGGTGTAATTAACAGAATTCAGAATGGGGAAGAGAAAGAAAAACTTTGCATGCGCCTTCATTAAATATGGCACTTTGGCTCACAAAAACCAAGGGAGAAGTACAGATTGTAATTAAGGAAATAGGACTCTGAACTCAGTGGGAGACTTTTTTTTTTTTCTTTTTTTTTTTCAGTTTCAGTAGAGATGGCACAGCCAACTGTTAACAGGGAGCGCTGTAGCTTGAATTTATGGCTTGTGTGAGATGCTTTCTCACCCTTTCAAAGCCAGAGATGTGCTGTAAGGAAAAGCTGCTATCTTCTGCAGCACAGCTTCGGCCCACCCGTAGGGGTCTATTCCCCATTTTGATCTCAAAGATGTACAGGCCTTAGAAATACGGGTCACACTTCCTATTAAGGTTCCATTGATAAAAATACTTTATAAAGGGCTAATCAGTGTTAACAGATGTTTTGATCAATGATTAATCCACAGCTCAGGGCCGGCTCCAGGCACCAGCCCACCAAGCTTGTGCTTGGGGCGGCACCTGGAGCGGGGCGGCGTGGCGTGGCGCTCTGGCTCTGGCCACCGGGGAGAGCGGAGCCGCAGTAGGCTCTGGGCCTCCCCGCTCTGGCCGCCGGGGAGAGCAGAGCCCCGCTCTGGTCGCCGCCCTCCCCCCAGCCGCTCTGGTGCTGGGGAGAGCGGAGCCCCGGCCGGGCTCTCCGCCCTCTCCCCCCCCGGCGCTCCGGCCGGTCGGGGAGAGTGGCCCGAGGCCGGGCTCGGCGCCCTCCCCTGCCGCGCTGGGGGTGGGGGGCCAGCAGGAGGCTTTTTTGCCTGGGGCGGCAAAAAAGCCAGAGCCGGCCCTGCTACAGCGGCAGATTTTTAGAGTCCAATAGGTTTCTTATAAGAATGATATATAGAGCACCTTCTAATAGCCATCTATACCCCAAATGACTCATGTCTGTCACATGCTTAAACCATTGCTTAATTTTTGTTAACCCTTTCTATACCATATATCAATGGAGCATTGCTAGCAAGTGACCAAAGTACCTACAACAGGTGAAGGTAGGAAGGCTGGCCTAGTGGAAACTGGTCTGGGGTGATTTGGACTCAAAATTCTCAGCTCAGCCACTGATTTCCTCTGGTGCCTTGAGCAGCTCACTTTCTCTCCCCTGGGCCTCATCTGAACATGGAGACCCTACCTCACAAGGTAACCTCCATTAATGATTAAGGGGTTGGACTAGATGACCTCCTGAGGTCCCTTCCAACTCTGATATTCTATGATTGTGAGATACTCAGATATTACGACGTTGATGGGTATAGAATACCTAGGTAGCTATCTTGCTCTGGATCTAAGAAAATGAGCCTCATTTAAACTAGACTGGCATAAATACTAGTGAGCATACAAGGAGGAACAATCCTGCAATTGCTGGGGGACAGGGGCTGTCTCGAAAACGCTATCAGTCTATTCCATCCTGGACTTCTGTTATTCCATGAATTACTCAGATCCATTAAGGGACAGATTGCAAACACTGTGTTCATAGCTACTTGCCCAAGTGATCCCGCCAATGGGAGCAGCTCACCCATCAGTTGTATAGGGTTCACAACCTAGCCATCTGGCTGAAATTTCCTCTATTTTGAGGTGTACAGGCCTTGTCCTGGCCCTCTGCACATCCTTGAGGTATGTCTATACTACAGTCCCAGGGTAGACACCCTCAAGCTAGCTTTGATCTAGCTAGCCAGAGTACCAAAGCGGTGATGCCGTGGCTGACCATGGTGCGGCAGCTTCACTGGTCTGGAGCCCCAGCTAGCTAAATTAAAGCTATGTCGACGTCAACTACAATCACCCCCTGTGATTACAATACAGAAATACACTGCTGAGATGGAAACAATTATTATTTCCCTCACTAATTCTCTACTTTTGATTCAAATAATGTCTTTGATTATTAAAACTTCAATGATTATTAAAAGTCTTCGGGCCGTACTCTCACAAGTAATCCAGCTGCTTTCAAATGTGAGTCAGGGTGGTCGAATTTAGTGACCTCCAGTTTCCCTTTGTTTTAAATTTGGAGCCAAAATTCTTGACAGTGTCTCTTTAAAAACCTCTTTAAGAAAGCAGACCTATATCAGCGAGGTCATGATAGAAAGTAGCTTGGGGAGAATGCCTGACATGGGGCTGGACTATTTCCTGATTATTATAGAAGTGCAATACAATAATGAGCTATGACAGATGCCAGGACGGGCAAATATTGACTAGCAGGTACAACCTGCTAGCATGGATGGAATACTGTGCATTTAAAAAAACCAAATCATGCGTGCATCAAGTAAAAACTTTAAAATATAATCAGAGGTTAAATATGCATCAAGAAGAGACACCACATCTACGGTGCATAATTAAATAATAGAGCAGGACCATGCATCTTTTAAAAGTCTTCATCCACTTGATATTCACACCTTCATTATGAAAGCACAAAATGTTGGAGGGTTTTAATCTCTAGAATCACTGAGTACTGTGACCCAAATTTTGGTGTTTTACCTAGGTAGCAGGGTCAGTTCTCAAAATTTTGGTGTGACATTGGCTCATTTTCTTAAAGTCCCACCTCCTGGATTCATGTGAGTACATGAGAATCTTGGCTTTCATCTGAAACAAAACGTAAGTTTGTAGCCCACCTCGCTGCAGAAAAAGCTGGAAAATATGACCACTAAAGGCTCAAAACCCAGAAGTCAAGTAAAAGATTTTTGAAATCTCATGATCATTCTGGGATGTAGTCACAGAAGTGTTACAAGCAAGACACAGGCAGTAATTCTTCCACTTTACTCAGCACTGATAAGGCCTCAGCTGGAGTACTGTGTCCAGTTCTGGGGTCACACTTCAGGAATGAAGTGAACACATTGGAGGAAGTCTACAGATGAACAACAAAACTGATTGAAGTTCTAGAAAACATGGCCTGTGAGGAAAAACTTAAAAACTTGGGTTTGTTTAGTCTGGCAAGGAGAAGACTGAGGGGGGACACGATCACAATCTTCAAGTATGTAAAAGGTTCTTATAAAGAGGAGGGTGATAAACTGTTCTTAACCACTGAGAACAGGACAAGAAGTAATGGGCTTAAATTGCAGGAAAGGAGATTTAGGTTAGATGTTAGGATAAGCTTCCTAACTGTCAGGTAGTTAACCTAGGAAGGTTGTGGAATCTCTGTCATTTGAAGTTGTTAAGAACAGGTTGGACAAACACCTGTCAAGGATGGGCTAGGTAATACATAGTCCTGCCTCAGTGCAGGTGACTGGACTAGATGACTTCTTGAGGTCCTTTCCAGTCCTGTATTTCTGTGATTCTATGATTTTTAGGGCTTGACTCATGATTTTTGAAGTTTGGGATTGGCAATACCAGGTATACTAGCTTCATGGGGCAGGTGCATGCATACCCACCACTTCAGGGGGTGGAGATGTTCTCACATTAACTGAAAGAGGCACAAAGGATTTGGAGTTTCAGTTCTTCTCTGCCAGATGTGAAAGTCCATTCTGCTGCTGAAAAGGAGTACAACACACCAACACGCCTTTTACTCCAGGGTCCAGTTCTTTTAAAAAAAACTCGGGAATATATGTCTGCTCAAACCCTCCACTTGATGTTCATGGTCTACTCCCATCTACGTGTTTCTGGACTCTGGGTTTTAGTATTAATAAGAATATCAAGAGTCTTTGATCCAAGGGCCTAACCCAAAGCACATTCAAGTCCATGACCAGACTCCCAATAACTTCAGTGGGGTTTGGATCATGCACCTGGGGAGTTTGCAATGTACCCGGAAATCTCTCACTTCCATTGTCTTGGATTATCACTGCAGGCCTATCCTAACCAGCCTTCTTATTTTTAGAGTCCTCCAGCATGATCTTTGCTCAGTGCATGACGCTCAAGGCAGAAAAACCCGGGAGCTCCTGCATTCTTTCTTGTCTCCAGGCTTTGTTCCAGCATGTTGGAAACGGAAATGAAAATCTATAATTATTGGTTGCCAGCTCCCCTGAGAGCCTTTAAACATTGTCACTCTGCCTTTTATATGGGGCAACATTTGCATGAGAATCGTTTAAAGAAAATGTGGATTTTGTCTCTGTCTTGATGTTAGGCCCACAACAGCAGGATGTTGGGCAAACGAGGTGATCAAGAAAATACGAGCATTTACAAAGCCAGACAAATTGCAAAGAAGCCTTCCTCTGTCCTCTCTCCACATCACTTGATGTGGATATCCCAGTTGGATTCCAAATAGCTCCCAGTGAGCGAATAGGCTATTTGATCTGTTCAAATCGGCTCACAGGAACACAGCCGCTTCCTCCGTATGCTATTGTTCGTCTTTTTTGGCCAACTATGGCCCGCTGAAACCAGCCTTCGCTGCCACTAATGAGGGTTTCAGTTTCAGCTCTCAAATTGGCAAAATGCTGTGGGTTCCAAATTAAGGAGTCAATTTAACTCCCATTAACGTTAATGCGCTCCCAGGTGAGATGCACCTAGGAGAACAGACTGCTAGGCACTGAAATGGAAGAGGAGAGATGACTCCTTTTGCATTTTCCTTGTGTGTGTGAAAACTGCTGCGCCCATGATCCCTGGGAGCCAGGAATTAATGGCAGTATTAGGGTAACTTATTAGCTATATTACTGAACGTATCCAGACTGGATGTCTCATAGAACTGACCGCATAGACCCCTCCACTGACTTTCCCTATAGGTGCAGTATTCGTTCTGAGGTGCAGTATTTATTCTGCATACGTAGGCAGAGCAGAATATCATGCATCTCTCAGAGGCGAGTTTAGCCCTAGGTCTGATATGCTTTGGTACTTTTTCACTTCACCAACGCCAAGGAAAGGACAATATTATCATACCAGCCACCATACAGGGCTTGTGTTGAGCTAACAAAGACCTCTGGTAACAGTAGCTGAATACCATGGAAACTCATCAGCAAACGTAGCTGTGTTTGTTGCCATTGTCCATTTATTCCACTGGGATGTGCATGGAAGGGTCGAGTTCTGATGGCGTCCTATCTGATCTAGGCAGGATGGTGCACCTATTATCTGCCTGGTCATTCTTTCGGCTGCTAGGAGTGGGAATTCTGCATGTACAGAGAGAGCGTTCTATGAGTGCCAAATGGGTCTAAGAGCAGGATTTTGCCCAGGATTTAAATCTCATAGGCCAGGAGTGATTGTTCTTTTGCCTCACAGAGTTTCTGAAAGGGAAGCTAGAGCAGAGATGAAGAATCGATTAGAGATGAAAATGAAATCAAAAAGCTCTATTCGCGTGTAGTTGTGGTGCGTACCAAAGGAGACGAACAGTTGTCAATTACTGTTAAAGCTTTGGTCTGGTGCCTGGGGTTATCACCTGACTTTACAACAAGGAAACAAATAACTGGCTTGGGGCCGTTTTCCCAGCAGCCGTTCCAGCTATCGCCATGGGATGAAAGAATGAAAAAGATTAGAAACTTGAGAAGGATGAGATCGAGGCCTGTGGGAAGGGAAACCATTTAATTGTCTTGTAGGCCTGCCACAGACAACATTCCTAAGCACTGCTAGTGGCATCGCATGGGGGGGTCTGTATCTATAGGTACTGCTGGTTTTTTAAACCGTGCAACAGCAATATTGATTTTTTCAGTCTCAGCTCAGCTCCCCGCAGCTCTTACTGTCCCAGCCCTGCCCCCTCTCCCCGCGGCTGGGACCGATCATAACCAGCCTCTCTGCTCACTGGCTCCGAGCATTTCCTCTGCATGCCCAGTTCCCGTTCCCCACACTGCTGCCTGCTGCCCCAGCCTAGCAGGAGAGCACTTCCAGGGCACACACACTGTGGGGCAGCAGCGACAGGTGACCCACCTAGACCCTTCCCACAACCCACTGTGGGCTGGTTCCCACCATGTGGGAAACACTGGCCTATGGCTAGAAGCTAATTTATCGGTTGGGTATTCCCTTCAGTTGCTGTGGTTAGGAGAGACGTGTGTACATACTGGATAAACAATGACTGTTACATAAGGGCCATATTCTGTAATGGAATGAGCCTGTGCAAGTCCCATTCGTTTCACCGACTGAGTTGTACCTGCAGATGAAGGCAGAATTCTTCCTTCTCGGGGGTTAATCAAAGCTGGGTGAAATTGGTGAGGGTGAGCTCAGGGAGCCAAAGATAGACAGAGCAAAGGAACAGACAGGCTGACTATCCGCAATGTTCTCCTATCAGCGAGGTCTATGAAACTGCTCTGCAGTTTGTGCAAACAAACTTCAGCCTCTGGGTTGTATGTGAACTTTTCATTTCAGCTCCTCAACCGAGGCTGTGTCTACACTAGGCTTATCTGACCAATGTATCCCATCAGTGCTACCTCTGGTTTAGCTATAGAGTGGGACTCTAATGTAGGCAAGATGGTGATGAGCTCTGGCACTTTACCCACTCTGTCATATAGACCTACTCCGAGCCACGTTAGCTACCATCACATTTCAAACAGCTTCAGCTACCTGGGGCCTTTTCTACACTAGGATCCCACCACTGCTACCACTGGAGGAGTGGAGCTGGGGTTTGCACTGGTTGCAAATTTGGGGCAAAAAGTCCTATTATAGACGATCGGGGTTTCCTCCCCACTCTGAACTCTAGGGTACAGATGTGGGGACCAGCATGAAAGACCCCCTAAGCTTATCTCTACCAGCGTAGGTTAAAAACTTCCCAAGGCACAAATTCTTCCTTGTCCTTGGAACAGTATCGCTGCCACCACCAAGTGAGTTAGACAAAGATTCAAGGAAAAGAACCACTTGGAGTTCCTGTTCCCGCAAAATCCCCCCAAACCCTTTCACCCCCTTTCCTGGGGAGGCTTGAGAATAATATACCAAAGTGAATACAGACCAGCCCTTGGGTTTTTAGGACACTAAAAACCAATCAGGTTCTTAAAAGCAAAACTTTATTATAAAGACAAAAGTAATAGAAGCACCTCTGTAAAATCAGGATGGAAGGTAATTTTACAGGGTAATCAGATTCAAAACACAGAGGATTCCCCTCTAGGCAAAACTTTAAAGTTACAAAAAAAAACAGGAATACCTCCCTCTTAACCTAGGGGAAATTCACAAGCTAAAACAAAAGATAAGCTAACGCATTTCCTTCCTATTACTTACAATTTGTAATCTTAGATGCTTAGTTCAGGTCTGGCTTTAGGAGATGTATTTTCCCTGCCCTGGTTCCTCACTGACCCAGACAGACAAACCAAAAACCTTCCCCCACAGATTTGAAAGTATCTTCTCCCCTTATTGGTCCTTTTGGTCAGGTGCCAACCAGGTTATTTGAGCTTCTTAACCCTTTACAGGTAAAGGAAGGATTTTATGCTACCCGTAGCTGTATGTTTATGACATAGACACACCCCTGCAACTGAAGCGACTACTTCACATAAGGCTGAAATGTAGTCTTCATAAACTAGGCAAGGCCTTGAGGTAAAATCAAAATCCACCCGTAGGCAGAGGGCCAGTAAAAGGCCTATGAACTGCCGAAGTCCCAGTTAAATCCTTGGACATCAAGCTGAACTTAAATGATGTGTCACCCTTGTTCCAGCCCTCTGCAGAGGGGTAGATTTCACCCTGTTCCCAGACCCTTAACATTGTTTCTGCTCCTCCTATTTAAAAGAACAGGACACTAGCGAAGAGCGAATCCTCCTTCTGACGTACGAATATCAAAAGCTTATGGGAGCATCCAACAAAGAAAAGCCAAGTGAACAGCCATGCCCCAGACACTCCTACAAACACATACCCATTTGCACAAACGTCCCTGATCGGTGGGAGGAAAAAGCGGAACAGACAAGGGTGAACCGAGCAGGTTTTAGGGTGCTGGAGGTGGGGTTGAAACATTGCATCAGCCTCTAATCTAAGCACAACAAAAAAAGATTGAACACTCATACACCCCAGTTTCCAGGAAGCTCGTTTTCTACCCTGTCTGTATCTCTTGAATAAAAGCCAGATTTCTCTTGTGCCTGTGAGTGTATTTCATTCCTGCAGTGAGAGATTCTTCTCGCTCGGTTTATAAAATGCCAGGCTATGCTAGCCCATGCAGAAACACATTTGGTTCTCATTTTGTAACAGACATAGCAGCTAATATTTTTAGAAGACGCCAGGCTGCCACATGCAAAAAATAGCCGTCTTTGCTTTATGCCATACATGATTTTTTACCAGCCTCTTTTTCCTATTTTAGTCATAATTCTGGAGCCGCTCATGGCCTAAAATCCAGCGCAGAAAGTGCTGAACACAATCTCCTTGGGTTTCTGTCGCCCAAGTCTTCTCGTATGTCAGGACACAAATATGACCTTCCCATCCCTGGTATGATTTCCGCTCTGCCTATCCCCGGGAATGATTTGCCAAAGTAATTTGCAAAAGTATCTCCTATTTGGGAAATGGCTAGTTCGCATGACGTCAGCTGCGCTCCACTGAAGTCAATGCACCCACAGGGCAGCTCCCCAGGGTCTCCTGGCTGCCATAGCTAACCGCGAGGGTTCCATTTTAATCCCTCCCCAGCCGTGGCCATTTTAAACATGAAAGATGCTGATGAAGAGCATTTTGCAATAAAGGAACAGCTGCCAGCAGGGAGGCATCTGGGGTGAAGGGTGAACGCTGCCAAGCATGGAGTGGCAGCTTTTGGCTGAGTTAATGACAGGCTCCCAAAAACCTGTTCCAGAAATTGGTTTCCCTGTCTGGCTAAGTTTTCTGCTCTACTGAAAAGCCTGGCACCGGGGCGGGGAGAGGGAGGGAGACAGCTCTCTATACACCACAAAGGCCACAGCGTGTCTTCTGCTAGGTAGATGTTAAGCTTGAGGCATTAAGAAGGGAGAAGTAGGTCATGAGCCCTGTGGAATGGGCACATTCTGCAGACATGCCTGGGATGGGGAGGATGTGAGGTACCTTGTATCTAGGCTGGCCTAGAGTCTAGTGGGGAACATTGCCCATATGCACCAGCTGGCCAAAATGGGGCAGAGGGCGAGATGGGACCCTGCTCCTCCCCTCTGTATTTGCCCCGGGAGCTGGTCAGGCCTGGATCAAGGAGCAAGCTGTAGTCTCTGTAAGGAAGGAAAACTCCCATGCCACTATGCGCTTTAGATACAGCAGGCAGCTAGTTGCGTTTCTCTCACTACTCCTGCTATGCCTATTGTCCATGGCCACTCCAAAAGCACAGATCCCACCACGTAAGCTAAAGCAGAATCTCCGTTAGCAGTATGACGCCTCTGACACACAGAGTGGAGCAGGTCTGGTTCCACCCAGCAGAGGGCAGAGATACGCATCCACGCTAGCCAGTTCACAGCAATAGAGTGTTGCATTGTTAATCAGTTGTCTGTGAGCCCTGAAAATAGAGCCATGATTAACGGTCCCTTTCAAGCTTGACTGTAGCCCTGCTTAGTACGGAGGGATCAAGCAGTGCTATGAAACAGAGAGCCTAGGTCAGGCAACCACCTGGGAGCTCCTTCCCTGTAAGAGCTGAGGCCAGCCTGAAATCCAATGACTCTGTGAGGGATGAGAGATAAGATCCCTAAGAATGCAATTGGAGCTGGTTAGGCTGTGTGTCAGTGCTCCAGGCCTGAACCGAAGGACGCTGGGTCAAAGCAACCCTAGTAACTGGTGAGTGCAAACCCAAATGCCTTATGTTTGATTTACTCTCAGGCCTGCCGGCGGAGTCGCCCTTTCCCCCCATGAGGCTACAAGCAGGGACCAGTGTCCGTGCACATTATGTAAGGCAAACGCAACTGTGCAAGCAACGGATCTGCTGCATCTGCACCCCAGAAACTGCTGCTTTAGATGCGTCCTCCTAAAAGCTTGCTGGTGCACTGTTATAGGTGTCAAGGAGGAGAACACTCATTCAAACCACTGGAGGTAGATTCAGGACCTGTTTATGTGTGACCCAGTTCTAGCCCTAGGAGCCTCATCAGGTGTGAACCCGTGCAGCGCCACCAAGTGGCTGCAGGCATTTTCCTTAATAATAATCTATAAATTTATTAATACTCTGCAGCTACGTATAGAGTCTCTCTCAATCAAAGGTGTGACCACGCCTTGCTTAAGGAACAGTTACAGTCACGAGAAGCAGCATGATCAGTTGGGCAAAGCACAGGATATGGAGTCAGCTGACCAGTTCTGCCACAACTTCCTGTGTGACCTTTGGCAAGTCACTTAATCTCCCTGTGCCTCAGTTTCCTCTCAGCGTCACCCTATTGGCAGGCATGGCAAGGCCTTCCTTCATGAATGCTTCGAAAGCATTTAAACACTATTGGCTCGACAGGCCAAGTATGATTGTTAGCCTCAGGCTTCACAGGGAGACTTGTCTCAACACATGACTCAACGTGCTATGTTATGACAATCATTTTATTATTTATAACGCGCACCTGCTGGAATAGTGCACAATCACTTTAATGTACAGTTTAACACCCCATAAAACAAACAATGTAAAGGTCACAGGAACTATTTTAAAGGCCAAAGGATACAGTATTACTAGAAAGGAATAGAGTCGGCCAGGATCCCCGCTGGGGGGGGTGGAAAGGGATCACTACTTTTTCAGAAAGTTTTATGTAGCAAGGAAGGAACAGACAAACGCAGATGTACAAGATAGCAAGACAAGGACAACAAACTAGAGTCACATCAGAGCAAAAAACTCAGTCACCTAAACGATAAAAGGGCTGGTATTGTTAGCACACGGGTACCAGTCAGCCCAAGGCATATGGAGGAGCAGACGGTCTTGAATATAGCCAGGTATCTCCCCACTAAAGGTTTTCAGCCCAACAGGGCCACCTTAACATCAATCCATCATGTTATAGGTGGCCATTGTTAAGAAGCCAGTGTTCTGCCCACACCTCCCCCAAACACTAGCCAAGGGGAGGTTAAGTGACTTACCAAAGGTCACCCAGGAAGTTTGTGGCACAACTGACATGAGCGCCACTAAGCTGTCCACATGCCCGCCACAGATTTCTCCATGGCAGGGGAATTCCCAACTGCCAGTTTTGAGGCTGCTTTGTGCTGCTGGAGCTGTGCTAAGCAGCCTTTATGAGGCTAAGGATCTGGCCCCCCTAATCTGCATCATTGTAATTTGGTCCTTTGACTGTGTCAATGACAGGGTCTGGGGGTTACGGCACAGCATAGTTTTAAACTGTAAGGGACAATTCAGAGTGGGCCACTCCGGAGCTGCCTAAGTTAACACCCAGCCCCTGTTGGGCATGTCCCTTAGAGACGATGCAGTTGCAATGTTTGTGGCTGGGCCGGGCAGAAGGTGTTAGCATTTCAGGACTAGAAAATCCACCCCAAAGAACCACAAAATTAAACTGTTCTACTTTTCATTGTTTGGGGATATTAAACCATGGGAGTCATTTGGCCGTCAGGAAAAGAATATTAAAATTAGAACTACAGGGAGCTGCTGCAAAGACTGGCCAAGACCAGTTTCCTGCACAGTGCACAGGAATCCCTGAAAAGCAGAAGCTGTTGGAGAACACAGCAGCCCTGTATGTAACAGTGCAGAACAACGTCCCCAACTGAAACGACAGAGGAACTTAAACAGGCAGGAAATTATTACCTACTCTGGAAGTTGGCCACATGCAGCAGAGTTTCCTGTACTTATGGCTCCAAAAGGTTCGATGGCTCGCCCTTAGCAGCATGCTGGGGTGAGCACAATGCCATCTGCTCAGACACTTCGGACCAGCTGTGCTGGGGTAAAGGGCCCTGTCATGGCTGCTTCCCCACTCTGAACTTTAGGGTACAAATGTGGGGGCCTGCATGAAAACTTCTAAGCTTAACTACCAGCTTAGATCTGGTCCACTGCCACCACTCCCAAGTGGATTCCCTTCCCTGGGAAGCCTTGAGAAACTCTTCACCAATTCCCTGGTGAATACAGATCCAAACCCCTTGGATCTTAAAACAAGGAGAAATTAACCATCCCCCTCCTTCCTCCTACCAACTCCTGGTGAATACAGTTCCAACCCCTCTGGGATTTTAAAACAAGGAGAAATTAACCATCCCCCCTCCTTCCTTTCACCAACTCCTGGTGAATACAGATCCAACCCCCTTGGATCTAAAAACAAGGAAAAATCAATCAGGTTCTTAAAAAGAAGGTTTTTAATGAAAGAAAAAGGTAAAAATCATCTCTGTAAAATCTGGAAAATAACTTTACAGGGTAATCAAACTTAAAGAACTCAGAGGACCTCCCTCTAGCCTCAGGTTCAAAGTATAGCAAACAAAGATAAACACTCTAGTAAAAGGTACATTTACAAGTTGAGAAAACAAAGATAAAAACTAACACACCTGGCCTGGCTGTTTACTTACAAGTTTGAAATATGAGAGACTTGTTCAGAAAGATGTGGAGAACCTGGATTGATGTCTGGTCCCTCTCAGTCCCAAGAGCGAAGGACTTCCCAAACAAAGAGCACAAACAAAAGCCTCCCCGCCTCCAAGATTTGAAAGTATCTTGTCCCCTTATTGGTCCTTTGGGTCAGATGCCAGCCAGGTTACCTGAGCTTCTTAACCCTTTACAGGGAAAAGGATTTTGGAGTCTCTGGCCAGGAGGGATTTTATAGTCCTGTACACAGGACAGCTGTTACCCTTCCCTTTATAGTTATGACAGGCCCTAAGAATAGGTCTTCACTGCAGAGTTAGCAGCCGTCTTAGCCTAACGCAGATGTGATCACCCACACTGCAAAGCCCCACCTGAGGGACCGTGTCCTCATTGGTGCTGCACTCCCCAGTGTATGTGACAGATTTCTGGGGGCACAGCCCATGGCCCTGTGTAATCTGAGTGGCTGTGTGATACTGTCCCAGTGATTTGTGGAAGAACTTGTCTGGGCACATGGAAGGATGCAGTGAAGGTACTGGAGAACTATCAGCATTTGAGTGGTTTAGCCTACATCCACACTGCAATGTGGGTGGCTTTCCAGCCTAAGTAAAAGCCTCACCTGGGTTTTAGCCTATACCCTGGCCTGGGCCAGCTAGCCGGGATTGAAAGGCCCCTAAACTGGGCTTCTATGTGTGGATGGGAGCTGGGTTGGGGAAACACGCTGAGTAGGATTACAAGCTTATTCTGCAGTGACCATCTAGCTGAAAACACACATAGGGGAAGTCCCATTTTTAAAATTGACTTAGGCTCCCATTGACTTCCAATGAGACTTAGGTGCCCAAGCTCCCAATTTTCAAAGATATTTGGGCATCACAAGATGCTGACAGGTGCCTAGTGGGACTTTCAAAAGCACATAAACAAGTTAGGCTCCTAACTGCCATGGATTCCAGTCGGAGTTAGGCAAAAGCACATGTCTGCATCTCTTGGAGCTTAAACACCTTTTGAAAATCCGGCCCTAAGTGCCTTCGTCACTTCACCTCCTATTACTGGGCTCCCAAAAAAGGATGTAAGTCTATTAGGTTAAGGTACTTATAATAAAAATGTTACCAGCAAAAGTTTTAAATTTTTTTTCCCGTTTTGCAGTTCTAAGTTTCATTGCATTCCTTGTTTTGATGTTAATGGCAATAAAAAATGTATCAATTTGGTATTGTCCTCAGTGTGTGCGTTCTTGCCAAGCACCCCAAAAATCCTCTCCCAATATAGAACTCTCTGAGTTCTTAAACTCTGTAGTCTAAATTAAATAAAAACTTATAAATCTTCTGGTCAAATGCAATCAGTGGTGAGCCATAAAAATTCACCCATCATATTCAGGTCAACAACGGTGGGGTCGATAGCGTGCCTATCGAAAGTCTGTGGGAAGTGGGTGTGGTAATGAGCCTTGTTCCTTGTTTCACCCATGAAAGCTCATGCTCCTATACGTCTGTTAGTCTATAAGGTGCCACAGGACTCTTTGCTGCTTTTGCTGAATATGATTATCCTATTTGTATGCATGTATCTTTTTGTATCTGAAGTTATAAATACTGACTATGTAGCTATACTTCAAATGTAGTTACACCTGGGTAGCGCCCACTAGGCAAGATGCTTTCAGTCTAGATAGCTGGTTGGGAAGGGCCTATTCAGGGCAATGAGCCATTAGAAAGAACAACAGGCCTTAGGAGAAGCTTATCTCCCACCTGGTGAGGCTTCCTGAGAACCCTCCAGACAGCCTGTAAGTAATAGCAGCTGTGACTCTACAAGGACATGTGACCAGGCCACATGATTCTGGACTCCATCTTGGGATGTCAGTATTTTTCCACAAACCAGTCTGGGAACCAAGTTTTGAAACAAAGGGTTCCCGCATATGCTAAAGCTATATAACTGGCATCATCTGTGGTTCTTCATTCTCCACACAAGAGGTCACCTGGAAACACCTGCGGAACAAAGACTGAACTGGGGGAAGTGCTGGATCCAGGCTAAAGGGATTTTTAGCCTGTGTATGAAAGACCTGGGGATTCCAAGCTGTAAAACAAGTCCAGCTTGTCCCATAAGAATCTGTAACCCGCCTGTCTCTTCAGCCAGGGTGAGAATTTGCTAGGTCATATCCAGTATCTTAGACTTAGGCCTTGGCTACACTTACCAGCTAGTTCGACGGCTGGAAATCGAAGTTCTGGGTTCGACTTATCGCGTCTAGTCTGGACGCGATAAGTCGAACCCGGAAGTGCTTGCCGTCGACTGCGGTACTCCAGCTCGGCGAGAGGAGTACCGCGGAGTCGACGGGGGAGCCTGCCTGCCGCGTGTGGACCAAGGTAAGTTCGAACTAAGGTACTTCGACTTCAGCTACGTTATTCACGTAGCTGAAGTTGCGTACCTTAGTTCGAATTAGGGGGGTAGTGTAGACCAAGCCTAAGTTTGTGTTTTGTTTATTTACTAGGTAAGCTGCTTTGAGTGATAATTCTCCCACTCTACTCAGCCCTGGTGATGCCTCAGCTAGACTACTCTGTCCAATTCTGGGTGCCATGCTTTAGGAAAGACATGGACAAATTGGAGGGAGTCCAGAGGAGAGCAACAAAAATGATAAAAGGTTTAGAAAACCTAACCTATGAGGACATGTTAAAAAAACTGGGCAGGTTTAGTCTCGAGAAAAAAAGATTAAGGGGGGAATCCAATAATAGTCTTCAGTTTAGGGCTATTATAAAGAGGACTGTGATCAGTTGTTCTCCATGTCCACTGGAGGTAAGACAAGAAGTAATAGGCTTAATCTTCAGCAATGGTGATTTAGGTTAGATACTAGAAAAAACTTTGTAACTGTACGGGTAGTTAAGCTCTGGAATAGGCTTCCAAGGGAGGTTGTGGAATTCCCATCATTGGAGGTTTATATGAAGAGGTTGGACAAATAACTGACAGGGATATTCTAGGTTTACTTGGTTCCGCCTCACTGCAGGGGCCTGGGCTTGAGAACTTCTCGAGGTCCCATCCAGCCCTGCACTTCTGTGATTTCATAACTGGGTGTCACCTTGGGTTTTTTTTTTATTTGGAAATAGGGTCCCTAAATGCTCCCAACTGACTACCTCTGCACTTTTTGTTATTTCATTTCGTCAATGCTCAGGTTACAGCTACTCTTAAACTGCTACGCGTGCGCGCGCACGTACACACACACACACCAGGTAGCTAGGTTGAAGGAAGAATTCTTCTGTCAATCTAGCGCTCTCTGCGCTGGAAGTTAGATTGGCTTAACTACGTCGCTCAGGGGGGTGGATTTTTTCACACCCATTAGCAATGTGACTGGGTTCACGTAACTTTTTAGTGTAGACCTGGCCTAAAGCAAACGCATACTGTAATGCTAGACTTAGAAAACAGCTCCCCCACTGAATATCCTTGGCTTTGACAGGAACCCCTTATCTAGAGGTCTCATCTAGAAGTCAAGGCAAAGACCAGTGACAGCTATTGTTCCTGCTCATTCATCTGGTACCAAGCAAACAAAACAAGGAAATAGGTGTTGCCCTAAGAAGCAATGGCAATGTCTGATGTCACAATTCGAAGGTAGGAATTCCAACAGGACTTCCCCACACGTGCCAGGCCACCACAAACAGGATGCAGGGAGGGAGCGGAGAACTACAGCACAATTAACTTGCGCTGCATCCCACGTAAGAGCAGCTGATGGCATCACAAATGCAGAGAACTCCTTACTTCATCCCCCCTGGAGTGTGGCCACCAGTGGAATGAAGGTGTTGGCAATAGCTCAGCCCAGTGGCAAGGCTGTTTCATCTCCCATAAACAGCGTGTATCCTTGGATCTAGACTGGAACCTCCTGAATCCTGTTACTCCTAACCTCTTCTTTCCCTCTTTCTAACCCGTGGAAGGAATTAATCTCTCCTCCCGGGGCCCCTTTCTGCTTCGATGAGGCGTTTCTCATGCAACAGCATGTCCACTGGTGATCACAGCTGACTTACTGGCTAGTCTCTAACCCCTGCGCTTTCTGGTTCCAAGCCTGCTCCCACTGAAGTCAATCGTGGGGCTCCACTGGGTGGCAATAGGAATCAGGTCCTCTATACCCCTTTCTGCAGTATACACGCAGCTATATTTGGTAACCAGGTCATGACACACTTGTCTGGCCCCCTTCTGCTTTTTCAGCCACAGTTCTTTGCGGCAGAAGGGCTGATGGACACCTTGCATCCTCATGGCTAACTTCATTATTTCTTTCCCAAATATGCATGCCACAGCAGCACATCAATCAGTAGCCATTGTCCGAGCATTCCGACGTCACAGCCCATTGCATGCGTCATCATCGCTGTTTGGGGCGGGGACCGGTGTTTTGTTCTGTGTTTGTACAGCATCTAGCACAATGGGGTCTTGGCCCAGGACTGAGGCTCCTCGGTGTCACGCAATACAAATCGTAAATCGTAATCCTGTCACATGACTCTCGGTCGTTAACATTCCATCCCCCTTTATTATTATATACACGTGGCTCCTGGAGTTAGAGATAAATGCCCCATGGACTTCAACAGCTCGTCACCAATTGACATCAGCTGAGGATCTGGGCCCATAAATACTGAACCCTTGTAAGAGAGGGTTGGCTAAAAGTTGTGCATGTCCCATTAGTCCTGTTCCCTTGTCTTCTCCCCACCAACCTGGCTGCTTGTCTCCATCAGCGGCTAGGTCTTGTCTTTTAGAGTGTAAGGTCTTTGGGGAAGGACTGTCACTTCATCTAGCATAACTGGGCTCTCCTCTGGTTGACCTGTCCCACAATATAAGTGTGAGCGTGGCGAGGCGGTCCTCTTGTCAGAAGCAAGAAGCCAAGGAATGAGCGGACAATGGCAAATGAGCTTCCAACGCAATCCAAGGAGAGGTCCCACCAGAGTAACATAGAGGTATAGCTTGCAATGCACTCAACTGCCTGTTCTGGCCTGGTGGGTAAAGAAATAACTTCATTCCCCAGCCCTTCAATCCAGCATGCTTTGCACCCTCCCTTTGACTTTTCACTCCCATCCCTGTTTTCACGTTTGTTGTCCCAAGTAATCAGTTGCTTTCTGGGCCAGCCAGAGGGTGGACTTTCAGTTTTGAGAGGCTTGTCTTTTAGATTGTAGGCTCACCCTTTCCCAGAACTCAAATAGGCCAGCACCCTTGCAGTGTAGAGCTCCCCCTGCTGGACACTCAGCAGGTTGCTGTCTGGGCCGATGTAGTCTTAAACTTCCTTTGCTCTGAGTAGGCTCCAGCATCGTCGGCTTCCTTGGTGCCACTGCCACACTTCTTGGGCTCAGGCTCTCTGTCTGTCTGATACTCCTTCACAGAAATGGGACCTCATGGCCCAGCTTCCCTAGGCCCCCAGGATAGCAACCAGAGAGAGAGAGCCCACCCAGGGCCCTGGGAACGTACTCAGGTTGCCAACCCATGCCCCCACATCTACACTACTGTTGTTACCTGTGCTGGTTAAATTAAAGGTAGTGTGAGTAAGCCTACCCAGGCTACAATCACACGTTCACCTGCAGTGCAGGCATATACACAGGCTCTGTGGTTTTTAAGATGCAGTGCTAACAACACCTGATCTCTTTGTTCTGCTTCTAGGAAAATTCCATTCCTTCAAACCCCAGCTCCCTGCAGAGAGGCTGGAGAAAACTGGCTTCATCTAGATTGCAGTTACTCTTTTGTTCTGCCAGGTAAGATCTATTCAGATACTGATGGTCTTTAATGAGCCACTTGTTTGTGGACAGACGTGTAGGTGCCACTACGCCATCCCCCCATCTCCGTAGTCCAAGGAGCAAGAGGCACTATGCAGTAAAAGACAGCCATAGACATAAGGATTCACAGCAGATAAAATCCAGCTGGAATTCATAAGTTATACATAGAGTCCGCAAAGCATCTTAGACGTCATTCCCAAGCCTGTCAATCCAGCTTCGCCAGTGCTTTCATTCACTTGAAAAATGAATATAAATAATTGAATTAAATAAATGCCCTTTTGCTAACAATTGGACACGTATCTACTCCTGTGGGAGCTGAGTGGATTTATTTGTCACTAAAGGTTATAAATCAGTGTTGGGCTCTTACGAATAAAGGAATATGCTGCAACAGTTATACGGTATCTGAATAATTTTTAAAAGGAGAAGTGAGTTCCCATCTCAAAGCACATGAAACGCCCTACCAGAAATCTTGACAGATTGCTGACCCAGCTGGGGGAATATGACAAAACCAGGGTTTCAACATTCATTTGGACTCTGAAAAGGGGGCACAACCAAATGTAAGCCCCTTTTGAGTCTTCCCTCCCAACCGTTCATATGAGCAATTTTTCGGTTCTTTCTTGTTAGTTGCACTAATACCCTCAAACAAAGGTATTGGCATGAGGGCAAGAGAATTCAGTCTTTAGTCCTTCATTATTTGCCTTTTTTAAAAATTTCCATCATCCAACCAGGTCGATGAAACAATACCACGTGATTAAATGGCCCAATCAGTGACTAGGACAAGTGAACCGTTTGCAAAGCAACAACCCAGAGGCTGACATTTCTAACCTGGTTGTCTAAAGTCAGGAACCTAAATCAATATTTAGGCATCTCAATAGGTCTGTTTTTTCCGGGATGCTGAACACTTCAGGTTCCCATTGATTTCCTCTGGCGTTGTGGGTGCTCGGCACTTTGGAAAATCAAGCCACTGCTAATGAGGCATCTAATGGGGTTCCAGCACTTGACTTTAGACACCTAAGTGTGAAGATTGTGGCCATTAACTCCTCAAACAATGATAAATACCAAGAAAGCCATAAAAATCAAAGCCTGCTCAAAAGACATTTGTGAAGCCGGGGGCGGGGGGGCGGTGAGGGGGAGAGAAGCTAAATTTGTTGAATAATCAATTCACAATGAATAATCTGACCAGAGCTCTAATGGCTGTGACCATATTGACAAGTGAAATTCACAACAGTAAATACTAGAGGCAATTGGGGTAGATAGAGCCAACTGTAAAACACGACTGTATTCTTAGCACATAATGAATTTTCCAGCATGCCAGTTTAATCTCGGCACATTCAAGTTCCCCTGCAAGCAAACAGCTAAGGACTGATACAGTTTGTTTTTCCAGCTCTAAGGGCAAAGGGAATATCAACTGTCTGGTTCAGAGAGGTTTTATTAGTTGTTTTCCTCCCCAATTAAGCAATAACCACTTATGCAAAGGGCATTTCCCGGGATTAATGACTAGCAGGGAGTCATTGTTGACCTGAGGTTACAGCTGAGATTAACCTTGGCTGCTCATTCATGACCCTGTATTGAGGCCATTATTGCCACTGTAAATTGAAAATGAAAGAGGGAAAAACATAAGCTTGTTGATTATTTTTTTAAATAGATGGTTCCATTTGAGGAGCTAGGAAAAGGCCATAAGGGAGGGTCGACTCTGAAAAATGACTGTAAAAAATGTCATTGCAGAGTTGCATATCGACTATATTTTATTCTGGGCAAGTGGGCTCAGTGTATGAGAAAAAGTTCATTATAATTCGAGCGTACACGTTTTCCACCTACCCGCACCACAAACCCAACCTGCGCTGTGACAGGTGAGCTAGGTGCCTTCTGGCACATGCAACATTTCCAGCAATAGATTCCAACACTGCGGCATAGTTAACAGTGCTGCTAATGAGACGTAAACCAGTTTAGACTCCAGCTCTCTCTCCGGTAGCTGTGTTAGCTTGACACCGCTAGCAGGAATAAGAACTTGTTCTCATCCCTAAAGCAAATGAGAGCTGACTCAGAAGACACATGTAATTGAGCCATAGAGTACAAAGATGGCATTGTATATTGACAGTTTGCTTACTATAACTGCACTTACATGTCCTGTATGCTGACCAGATTGCTTGACTCATTCAGTCACCATTCTATTCCATTTATAGTCCATATCTGCCTGCGCGCGCTTAACCATTTCCTTCGAGATCCTTGACTTGTCCTGCAAAGGCTGCAATTTGCTCCCCGCTCTAATGGCTGTAATTATGACTCATCCTATCTGGGTGGAGTTGTTTTAAATTCAGTATGTATCACGCTTCCAGAGCTGTGCTAACGACCCCTGTGCTTACCTCTGTCCTGCCAATGCACTGCTTTCCCAGAATCAAGGCATCCTGATTGAATCCCACAATCAAGGGGTAGTGTGATTTTCCCAACCGGTGAGGAAAGGTTTCTGAGCCCCCGCCCCTAACATGCCCAGAGCCCCGATCGCCGGCTAGGCAGCTCAGGGAACCAGGGCTCTCAGAACTTTAGGGCTGCCCCCAAGCCCTGTGACCCTAGAGAACCCAGGCTGCCAAGGGTCTGGAAGCTTGAGAGCCAGGGCTTCGAGGCTCTCCACTCTCTGCCCAGAATGGAGAGGGGAGGGATAGCTCAGTGGTTTGAGCATTGGCCTGCTAAACCCAGGGTTGTGAGTTCAATCCTTGAGGGGGCCATTTAGGGAGCTGGGGCAAAAATCTGTCTGGGGTTTGGTCCTGCTTTGAGCAGGGGGATGGACTAGATGACCTCCTGAGGTCCCTTCCAACCCTGATATTCTATGACAGGAGTCCATTAGAAACCTGCCTGGTTTCCATCTAAATCAACATGTGGCTGCAGACTGTCTCTGCTGGGAAATGCTCATTCATCAAAAATTCCAACCGGCTCTGATGAGAACTCAGGAGCCTTCATATTTCCTGGGCCTGTATCCAAACAGCAGCCCCACCCCCCACACTTTTCTGTCTTAAAATGATAGCCGATAAAGCCCTGGAAAACATACCACAAAGATGAAGCCTTCCCTGACAAGGGGATAAGGTAGGTGACCCAACACATTCTTACCACCGCCAATGGGAAACAACAACTTCCATATCAGACAGATAGCACTCACATTTAGCGGTGGGGTGGTTAGTTCACCTTTAAATGTTCTACTGACCTGCTGTTTCTTTAAGAGGGGGAATCTAACAACACCAGCCACGCTGGATGTACCTACAAGCTGGCCGAGGTGGAAGAGGCATGTATATTCACCTATTTTTTAAACTGAACATTGGTGTAGATCAGGGGTTCTCAAACTTCATTGCACCGCGACCCCTTTTTGACAACAAAAATTACTTCAAGACCCCAGGATTGAAGCCTAAGCCTGCCCGAGCCCCACTGCCCTGGGGGGAAAAGGCGGGGAAACCCAAGCCCCACCACTCTGGCCGGGGGGGGCCAAAGCTGAAGCCCTCAACCCACTTTGGGGTCCCAACCCACTGTTTGAGAACCACTGGTGTAGATAAACGTATGCCTGCCATAAAATGCACCTGGTTCCTCCAAGAATATGAGGAGCTGGAGACCCCCCCAGTTGAGGAGGAGAGGGGAATTTATGCTGTTTGTCTGCTGTATAGTTCCTGGTTTGGGAATGTCAACACCGCTTTTGCCTCTTGCTGCTTTGTTAGGATTGAGCCTGTTCAAATAGGCTTGTGTTCAGTGTGCATGTGTCATGTCTAACCTGCCTCAGCATACCTCACATCTGCATTTTGCACTCGTACTAGGCCCAAAGGCTCTGATGGTCAAATGTATTTAGGTGCTTAATTCCCATTGAAGTCGGTGGGAGTTAGGTATCTAAATACTGTTGAGGTGCCACAGTGCCTATATGCCACACAGCTTTTCATTTCTGAAAGCGAGTGATAGCAGGAATGAAGCCCCATGAAACTGAGGTCATAGAAAAAGGTATTACACTAAAGGAATCAATCCCACAGTATTTTAACCTTCCAGCATAGATCACGTTCTGGGGTCGCACATTTGAGTCCTGGGCCTCTGAGAATATGCGCCACTGACAGCCACATCCACAGGCATATCCTGGCGCATGGAATTGTAAGGATTGCAGCATTCACTGCTGTGGAGACAACGGCTCCTATTATATTTCAGAGCAAAACCAGTGACCTCTAGGGAGCATTGTGTAGATATTCAAATGTGGTTATGCTGAAAAAAAGTCTCTTTTGTATGTAAAAATGGCACCTAAGCCCAGAACCTCAAAGGTATTCAGGTACCTAATGCACGTTGAAATCAATGGGCGCCAGACACATGACACCTTTGAGATTCTGGGCCCTGTGTATTCCTCTGTGTATTCAGAGTCAGATCTTCTTTACTAATTAAAAATTAGGATCTAGCCCTATAGGGTACACTTACACCACTATAAAAGCTGGTCTGGGTCAGCTGTCTCAGGTTCGTGGGGTTCAGGCTGAGGGGCTATAAAACTGCAGTGTAGACGTTCGGGCTGAGGCTGGAGCCCAAACTCTGAAACCCCGTAAGGATGGGAATAATGAGGCGGACCTCATTTATAAAGCCCTTTAGGATCTACAGCTGAATAGCTAGGAATTATTATCACCTGCAATTTTTCTTAGACCTGTGGGCCTATGAACTGAGAGAAGCTAGGTTTGTGCTGAGGCTAGATTGCAAAATTACCCACTCTGAGACGAAAGGAAAATAATCTATTATATTTGCAAAATGTTGGGCACCCCATTTTCCTGTCCAATATTTGTGTCACGAGAAATAATCCAGCCTCACACAGAAACACCGATGTTTATTGTTTTCCCCGCGATCAGGAATTCAGGGATAATTTCAGCTATAGGGCCAGATCCTCAGCGGGTGTATTTCAACAGAGTCATGCTGATTTACACCAGCTGAGATCTAGTCCTATAAATTTCTGCCAGGAGTGAACTACTCTGGAATTTAAATCAATTGTCCTAGCGCTAAACACTTACAGAGACATAAGAAGTCAGCACTTGGTGTTTTAGTTCCTAAAGTTCAATTAATTCATCAGAACAATTGGCTACTGTCTCCAATATGTTCTCATATATATATATATTTCTTAACCAGCAAGGTTTTTTCAATAATGCATGGAGGTTTTCAGTGTCAAGCAAACGCACTGCAAAACACGCAGCTTGCAAATGAATGCAGTACAGCCTTGAGCATGAATTGTTTTATCACAGATGCTCACCCCATGGTGGGAAGTCTTTATGGAAAGCAAAAAAAAAAAAAAAAAACACATGGTCTGACAAACCATAACAGTTTAAAATGACACAGGAGTGAATCTTTCATGTAAGAAATAAGACGATTTAAAACAAACGTTTATAAAATGATGGGCGTGAACTCCAACGCTTTTTCACAAAGGAATACAAAGATTCCTTTGTTCCCAGATCTGTATTTTGTTCCCAGATCTGTATTTTGACCATATGAGCCAAATTCTGAAAGAGTTAGTGTCTTGCAAAGCCAGCAGGGACCATTAGATCATCTAATCTGACCTCCTATATACCACAGGCCAGAGAATTTCAACCAGTTACTCTTGAATTGAGCCCAGTGAATTGTGTTTGGCTAAAGCATATTTTCCAGCAAGGCATCCAGTCTTGCTTTGAAGACCTCAAGAGATGAAGACTCCACCACTTCCTCTGATAGTTTGTTCCAATGGTTAATCATCCTCACTGTTTAAAAAAAAAATGTGCCTTATTTCTCATTTTAATTTGTCAACCATGGGTTCTTTTTATGCCTTTCCAGGGTAGGTTAAAGGGCCCTTCAGTAACTGGTATTTTCTTCCCAGGAAGGTTCTTATATAAACAACAGAGATGTTGAGGGAGGGGGATGTTAATTTGCATTTTCCTAAGTAAGGAGCTAGTGATTTGGCCTTGTATTAATTACAAAGAACGGGCAAAGAACCAGTCCAGAGCCAATTAGAAAGGGAAACCAAATGCTGAACTCTCTTAATACTGGCAAAACTCCCATTGATTCCAGTAGGAGTTTTGCTTAACTAATGACTAAGGCCCAATTCCTCAAAGGTATTTAGGGGCCTAACTCCCATTGAAAGTGATGTCAACAAACTCTGGCTATTTCACATCAAAAAGTGGGGAGAGGGTGTAGAATCATGCATAGGGTATATTCTCTCCCATTGAAATCAATGGGAGTTAGGTCCCTAAACACTACTCAGGGGGGAGGGATAGCTCAGTGGTTTGAGCATTGGCCTGCTAAATCCAGCATTGTGAATTCAATTCGTAAGGGGGCCATTTAGGGATCTAGGGCAAAAATCTGTCTGAGGATTGGTCCTGCTTTGAGCAAGGGGGTGGACTAGAGCTCCTGAGATCTGGCCTAAAGATGGGTCAGAACCAGAAACTCAGATCTAAATGCACCCAAGTTTTAGCAAGTTTTGACCTAGATCCACTTTTTGCAGCGGGGAGCCGTCTCTAATCAGACCCAGGCATGGGTGAACCTCAGAGTGTCTGTTTCAGTTTAGAAGCCAGACGTTGGGGTGCCTGGCGGAGGCTGAAGTATCTAAAGCAAAGGCTGTGTGCAAAACTTTGCTGGGCAGTTGACAGCAAAGGCTTCCAGAGATTTCTAACTGAGCTAGCCTCAGCACAGGAGGAATCTTTGGGGGTAGAGGGCATCAGTGTCAGAGCCAAGACTGTGTGTTGGAACTGTAGAGATGCTTGGAAATGAAATAGAATGGAGGAGAAGCTAACTGACCCCTTTGTGGAACCTCAAAGCTGAGGCTTTGTTGGGTCAGAGATTCGGATTTTATTTCCCTGCTGGTTTGTCCAGCTGACTTTGGTTGACCCCGTGGTTCACTTCCCAGCACAAATACAAACAGAGAGAAAATAAAAAGGAGAGCTGTCCAGGCAGCTGAAGCAATGGGGTCAAAGGTGCCAGGTCTCAACAGTTGGGTGTTGTGTTGCCAAAAACCACCCAGACGTTTGGTCTCATAGAATCATAGAACATCAGGGCTGGAAGGGACCTTAAGAGGTCATCTAGTCCAACCCCCTGCTCAAAGCAGGACCAATTGTGCCAAGCAGGGAGTTGTGCCATCGATTTCAATGAGATCAGAATTTGGCCTGTTTACTTCCACAGGACGCAAGGGGGGAGGTACAGAGGTCAGTACTTAGCCCAGGTTTCATCATCATCACAGCCCTTGTGAGTTGTTTGAGTACTGGACAGGGGGAAATCGTCAGCCAACTAACTTCTCTATTTTCTTCACTCCTACAGCTTGTAAACATCCAAAGCAATTTCAGCTACAAACATTTAACCCAGGCATCCCAAAGAAGTTATTAGAAGCCAGCTAAGAAGTGTCATTTCCAATAGAAACAATGGCACAGCTCCGGCAGCAGCACTTCTGCCAAGGCGCCGGCTGTAATAAAGAAGTAATCTCTGCAGACTTTGAACTTTCCAAGTGCCAAATGAACAGTAAAAGCAAAAGCTTTATTCTCACAAAAACCTTTCTCCTCCCCACGAGCAGCCACCAAACTCAGAGGGACCCGCTTGGGGCACTGGGCCCAGCAGCCTCCACGTGGGAAACAACTGCAGCAACCAGAAGGAACGTGCATCTTCCCCCACCCTCAGAGAGCATGGCTGATGGGTGGCGTGTGCCACTACAGAACCCCTGCCCTTGTGGGTGGACTTCTCTCTGCCTGGGAGCTACAGGCGCCACCTGTGCAGTAAACAGGGCCAAAACTGACTCTTATTCTGTCTTTTATCTAAAAATCTTGGCGGAGCTGACCATACTATTTCCCAGTGCTTTTCCTACATTTGCACAGCTCATCGCCTCCCGAAAGATCCCAAGCATCCCTCGTACGGCCACACACCTGCTGAAATCGGTGAAAATCTGAGTGTATGGAATGCAGGACCAGCACCACACCCACCCACACGGACAAAGATTGGGCTGGATGAATCATGGGTCTTCTCCAGGGTAGCAATTTCCACATTCCTGCTGGAGGAACTCATCACATGGCATCTCTCTGAACAGTCCTGGACAAGCACCTGACAACATTGCAAGGCCTGTTTCTCTGACAGCACCAACCCCACCTGCTGCTTGAGACAGTGGGTATGTCTACACTGAATCACAGGATACGTCCCGCTCTCATCGGGCAAAGCAATGACATGCGGCCTCTTTCCCAGGGCTCACCATGATTTAAACCTTCTCTGCTGTTGATTAGCAGACACAGGGTGTGACTGCAGCACTCGCTGGCATACCTGAGCTAATCTTAGCTGGCTCGGGTACCAACTAGTGAAGCTGTGACAGCAGAGCCTTCAGTGTGGGCTGTACAAACCCCCATGGGACCCCAGGGAATTACTCACAGAGCTGGCCTGCCTCGAAGTCCAGGCTGCTACAGCTGCCCTGGTCCAGAACCCACATTCACAGCCCTACCAATTGCTATCGCTGGTCACCACCTTGGTTGCCTCTGGGTCGTATTATTTAGGGAAGGGAAGATAAAAGGCGATCAGGGTTATCAGAGCAGTGGGGCAAACTATGTCAAGGCCCCCCCAACTTCTCCAGCTCCCAGGAAGTGCTGTAGCATCTCAACCAAGGCCATTCTGGGCGGGCTCAATAGCTGTGCCCAGCCAGCGATTTTGTTTGCCCTGGAAATGCCCTTTCCCCCTGGGATGAGAAGGTTCATAGTGGGGAAGCTGATATCTCCCATATAAAAGGAACAGTAGATGCTACAGCAGTTCAATAACATCAGGACAGGGTTTTGATCACTGGGATTTTCATTTTACACAGGGCTTTTGCAGGCATCAGTGCTGCCTGTTTTCTCCCTGGATCCACACCCCCATATCATTGGCATACCTACCTCTCCTTATTCCTTCTCCATTGCTCCCCTTCCTTCCCTCTGTCTCTCACGAGATTCACCTTACGCTGACAGTGGGGCATTAAGAATTTGAAAATTGCACTTCAGCTCTTCCTCTCTCCAGCTTTATTCCAGCTTGGAGGCTTACCAAGGGAAAATCGAGTCTTCACCCGGCTGAGGGAGCTGCGTTACCTGTAGCAGCAGGCCCCCAAAGCTCATCAGTGATTCGTTCACAAAGCCATGTGAAGTATCAGAGGGGTAGCCGGGTTAGTCTGAATCTGTAAAAAGCAACAGAGGGTCCTGGGGCACCTTCAAGACTAACAGAAGTACTGGGAGCATAAGCTTTCGTGGGTAAGAACCTCACTTCTTCTTGCATCTTAAGAAGTGAGGTTCTTACCCACGAAAGCTTATGCTCCCAAAGCCATGTTAGCCACTCTATGTTCTTTTGTTTGCTTATCTTATTTTTATAAAACAAACAAACGACGAAGCCAAGTTAGGAATGATTTGGGGGTTCCTATACTGAGGTCCTGGCTTTCAGAAGTGCGCTGCACCCAAACTCCAGCTGACAGCAATGGAAGCTGTAGCTGTTCAACACCTCTGAAAACCAGGCTCCTTTTGGAAGGTGCCGGTTGAGCACCCAAAAACAGACAGCTGAAATCAGCAGCCACTTTTCAAATTGTCAATTTTGAGGACCCCTGATGCTGCAAACATTTATGCACATCTTTAACTATAAGCAGGTGAGTAGCCCTATTGACTCCATGTGAGCAAAGCAAAGTACATGCGTAAGTCTTTGCCAGATTGGTGCTTTAAGGCACCAATCTCTTTGGGGCAGAGATTGTGCAAGGTGCTGTACAAACATAAATGACAATGCTTAATTCTGATTGAGTTCTCTAAGTGTTACTGTGATACAGATAATAACTTAACAACATCATGTTAAACCAGGGAAAGTTGTTCTTTCATTTTTTTCTTGACTCTGGGAAAAGGTCAAGGTTTACCAGAGTCACTTTTATGGGCACATCAGCCTGCTCCCAAGAGACTTAAAACAAACAAACAAAATCTCTTTCGGAAGAGTGGCTGTTGTCTTTTATAACATGAAATGCAATTCAGCTAAACCCAATGGTTATAATCTCCTGGTTTTATTTCTAGTTGCGTTTATGACCTAATTATTTAGCACCCTGGCTGTTGTTTGTAAATACTGCACCACACAGATATTTCTACTAAGAGGGGAAAAGGTATTGATAAGCTAACGAAGCAAATCTCACAGTGTAACCCTAAATCCAGTTCTTTAAGAAGCACATGAATGCTCATACTGTGGCATGAGAAAAGAAAGCAGCATATCAAGGATTCATTATGTCACTGCACTCTGAACTAAACCATTGTTTAGCATTAGGTATAGCAATGCCTTTTGGAAAACACACGTGACTCTTCCGATGACAACACTTACGGAGCCTAAGCCTGCAGCTGATGGAGAGTTTTGAAACTTGTGAACTGTTGAAAGTACTGATAACAGAATATTCATTCAAGTTTATTTCACATGTAATCTGTAAACTTTTTTATTTAATAAAAATCCATTATAGCAACTGCTGCTGACTTTTTACTTTTAAAAGGTAAAGGAAAGCTCTCTTTTTTTCTCACCTCTCAAGGATTCAGCTTTGAAAACTTATGTGGATGTAAACATTGGTGTCCAACTCCCATAATTCACCATGGGACCTTTGGAGTTAAATACATCAAAAACAAGAGTAAAAGGAATAAAACACTCTTGGAAATAAAAGGCTCTCTTTCTCCTTTAAGTCTGCTACTGTACATTTGACAGCTGCTGTCCAGTCAAATTTCAGTTTACAATGGAGTGATTTAAACAAACGTTTCGTCTTCCACATCATTTCTGTGACCTGTCAGTATTTAAACGAAGCTGTTGTTATAATGTTAAAAGGTTTCCCCATCGTTTATTGTGAATGGCAAAGAAGTTTTTCCTTTTTAATATTCTTCTGGAAGTTTTCCTCATGGCACGAGGACGTTATAAACAACAAACCTAATAGATACTTATGAAAAGGTGGTATTTTAATATTAACTCTTTCTTTCCCATTCCAACATAATGATATTTACACATTTAAAAAAAAAAAAAAGTATAATTACACTATAAAATATAGGAGAAACTGTATGTAAGTTTCTCCTCTTTTAAAGAGTTGTCCTGTATAAGATTCAGATCAAAACCAGACCGTTCACCAGTCTCCACTGAAGATGAAACTAGAAAATTAAAAACTTAAATCTTATCAGGTTACTCAAAAAGGCAGAATTGCTTTGGTGCATGAAACCTGGTTTCTTGTGCAGGAAACCCAGCAGGAATTAAAATGTCAAAAATCAATACAAATCAGATAACATGGTATATGTAACCCTGATATTTACTTTAAAATGTTATCTATTTACAATCAGGGGTGGAGAAAACAAGTTAGCATTGAACAGATTTCCGTGCTGTAAGGTAAGGGGATATTACTTTCTATTAACTCTTTAAGAACTTGATTGTTCTCGAGCATCACATTGCAAGCAAAATGAGCTCATTGTTCTCAATCTTTTGGATCATTTCTGATTGCATTGTGAAACGGTTAGTCTTTTTATTTTTTCCCCCCTTCAAGTTAGCAGAAAGAGGAATGTTACCTTTTCAGCAATACTAAATAATAGAGAGCAAAAAAGGAAACAGAAGCAGGTACATAAAAAAAATCCTCCAATATGGTCAGGTCTGCACTTACAAGCTTTACGGCCAAAAAATCCAATAACACATTGGAAATCTTGGTAATACTATCAAACCACAAAGTTGATGAGATGGCTCCAATTGTTTTTATGCTTCAAGTTGTCAAGACTATTTAAAGCATTCTTAGTTTCAAAGCTGACTGCCTTACAAAAATTAAGACAGATCTCAGGGACTGAACACTATTTTTACAAGGAGTTTAAAGTTCATTACACATCCAAAAAATAGCTCATGTGGGCCTGTATATTTTCTCTTTGTTGTTGATTTCTGAATTTCATTTAAGTTTTTAAAGAGTCAAGCTTATAAGTCATGAACCCATCCAAAGCCAGAAATGCAGAGGCTGTGTGTTTCCTTTGCTTGCTTTGTTGTTGCTTGGTGTTTTAATAGTTTCATCTCAGTTTTTAAAGGGGTCCCACCTGCACGTCAGAGGAAACTATTCACTTGCAAATCCAGCCCAAGGCAGCTGTGCATCACCCTCACATGGTAGAGCCTTTAGTCACCAGTCATGCTGACAGAGAAGGGTCTGTTCATCAAACAATCCTTTTCCTGTCTATCCTGCAGAGGATCTTTTTGAAGGCCCTCCTGAAGTCCTGGTTGAAGATGGTGTAGATGACAGGGTTCAGAGAGCTGTTGCAGTAACCAAACCAGAAGAAAAACTTGAAGAGGGGGAGAGGCACAGAGCAGCTCTTGCAGACAGCGGTGAGTGTGTAGGTGAAGAAAAAGGGAAACCAGCATACGACGAAGACCCCGATCACCACTGCCAGCACAAAGGTAAAGCGCTTCTCCCGGTTCTGCCTGCCCCTCCAGCGGGACGCTTTGGCATTCCTCTCCTCCTCCTCCATCCTCCTGGGCAAGCTGTCTCCAGGCTTGATCTGGCTCAATTTGGTCTTGCCCTTGCATCTCTGGGGCCTCCCCTGCTTCCTGCACTGGTGGGTCTCATTGTGCTCTGAGGAGGAAGTCTCCTCCATGTCTATGCCATTTAGCTCCCTCTCCTGCCCTCCTTCCCCTCCTCCCTCTGTCACCTTCTCCCCATTGAGCTTGGCTGCTGCTGGCAGCTCCTCCTTGTCTGCCAAGCCATTTTGCCTCTTATTGGGGTGTTCTCCTCTCTTGCTGGGGGGCACCCGGGTTCGCCTCTTGGCAATCTGATAGATACGTATATAGACCAGGATCATGATGAGGCAGGGGGCGAAGAAGGAGCCAATGCAGGAGGAGATGATGTACCACTTCTCATCGTTGATCTTGCACCCACCTGCCCGCTTGTCAGCCTGCTGCCCGTTCTTCTTCTCGATGGAGATGAGGGGCGGGAATGAGATGACGGCCGAGATGACCCAGACGATGAAGATGATGCACTTGATGCGGCGCGGCGTGCGCTTGAGGTTATACTCGATGGCCTGGGTGATGGACCAGTAGCGGTCCAGGCTGATGGCGCACAGATGCACGATGGAGGAGGTGCAGAACAGCACGTCCAAGGCCAGGTAGATCTCGCACCAGACCTTGCCAAAGTACCAGTAGTCCATCACCTCGTTGGCCAGTGAGAAAGGGATGACCAGCGTGGCCACCAGGATGTCAGCGGAGGCCAGGGAGACCAGGAAGAGGTTCTGGGGAGCCTTGAGCCCACGGCTGGTGAAGACGGCGATGATGACCAGCACGTTGCCGAAGATGGTGACGAGCATGAGCAGCCCCGCCAGGCTGATGAGGGTGACAGTGGTGGGGAGAGGGTAAGGTGTACCTCCTCTAGACCCGGCCTCGCTCTCATTCAGGCTCCCGTTGCTGCCAGGAGGCGGGTAACCCTCCTCTTCCAGCTGGTGCTGGTACTCCATGGAAGAGAAGAAGCGCCCCCTCTCCGTGAACGGGTTCTCCAGGTTAAACATCAACCCCAGCGGCCCTGCTCCCTGCTAGGAGTCACCCAGAAACCCAAGGGCCGGCTGCTGGACCTGGCAGGTCTGTAGCCTCCTGCCAGCGGAGCTAGTGGCAAACCTTAATTCAATCAGCACCAGCAGCCGCCTCTCTCTCCCATGACTTCTGTTTACTAGAGCGACAGAAGCAGCGCAGGGGGGGGGGGGGGGGGGGCAGCGTCTCTGTCCTTTGTTTTGTTTGGGTCTTTTATAAGCAGCTGATCCTCCCTCCCCGTGTCGAAGTCTACTTCATTTCCAGCCGGCTGGCGGGGGGGACAGAGGATTTCCCCCCACGCTCCACGCCCAGAGCAGGTTCTGCACGGCTGGGAGGAGGTCTGAGGTACTGTTCAAGGCTCCGAAATAAAGTTCATCTTACCTGTGCGGAGAGGGCAGGCGGGGGAGGGTCTGACATGCTAACCAAAGGGTCCAGCTAAGGGGGCGAGCGATGGGGGGATTGTCCAGGTGGAAGCGAGTGGCGGGATCGCCCCACCCCGGGTCCAGCAGGAAAGCAAATCCGAGGCAATCAAACGGGCTGAGTCTGCACGGCAAGGAGGGGACACCGCTTGTGGGGGGTCTGGCCGGTGTCGCTGTCCCTCCGGCTGCAGGCGGCTCGGAGCAGGAGCAGCAGCCGCCGCTTGCCGGAGCCCGGGCAGCTCGGAGCGGCGCGAGCCGGAGCCGGAGCCGGAGCCGGAGCGTGCGGGGGTCTGGAGCCGCGTCTGCCGCCGCTCTGCCGCCCTCGCCGCGGACTCGCTTTATAGCCCCGGGATCAATCCGGTGCTACTGAGCAGCCGGCGTCAGCCCCACGTGGGAAACTGCCCTCCCCGCGCGGGTACACACAGCCCTCCCTGGTCACCACACACACACACCCCACACAGCCCTCCCTGGTCACCACACACACACACCCCTCCCTGGTCACCACACACACACACACACACCCCTCCCTGGTCACCACACACACACACACCCCACACACCCCTCCCTGGTCACCACACACACACACCCCTCCCTGGTCACCACACACACACACACCACACACCCCTCCCTGGTCACCACACACACACACCCCTCCCTGGTCACCACACACACACACACACCACACAGCCCTCCCTGGTCACCACACACGCACACACACACACACACACCCCACACAGCCCTCCCTGGTCACCACACACACACACCCCTCCCTGGTCACCACACACGCACACACACACACCCCTCCCTGGTCACCACACACACACACACACACACACCCCTCCCTGGTCACCACTCACACACACCCCACACAGCCCTCCCTGGTCACCCCCCCACACACACCCCTCCCTGGTCACCACACACACCCCTCCCTGGTCACCACTCACACACACACACACACACACCCCTCCCTGGTCACCACACACACACACACCCCTCCCTGGTCACCACTCACCCCACACACACACACCTCTCCCTGGTCACCACACACACACACCCCTCCCTGGTCACCACTCACCCCCCACACACACACCTCTCCCTGGTCACCACACACACACACACACACACCCCTCCCTGGTCACCACTCACACACACCCCACACAGCCCTCCCCGGTCACCACACACACACACACCCCTCCCTGGTCACCACTCACCCCCACACACACCCCTCCCTGGTCACCACTCACCCCCCCACACACACACACCCCTCCCTGGTCACCACTCACCCCCCCACACACACACACCCCTCCCTGGTCACCACTCACCCCCCCACACACACACACCCCTCCCTGGTCACCACTCACCCCCCCGACACACACACACCTCCCTGGTCACCACTCACCCCCACACACACACACACCCCTCCCTGGTCACCACTCACCCCCCCCATACACACACACCCCTCCCTGGTCACCACTCACCCCCCCGACACACACACACCTCCCTGGTCACCACTCACCCTCCACACACACACACACCCCTCCCTGGTCACCACTCACCCCCCACACACACACCTCTCCCTGGTCACCACACACACACACACCCCTCCCTGGTCACCACACACACACACACACCCCTCCCTGGTCACCACTCACCCCCCACACACACACCTCTCCCTGGTCACCACACACACACACACCCCTCCCTGGTCACCACTCACACACACCCCACACAGCCCTCCCCGGTCACCACACACACACACACCCCTCCCTGGTCACCACTCACCCCCACACACACCCCTCCCTGGTCACCACTCACCCCCCCCACACACACACACCCCTCCCTGGTCACCACTCACCCCCCCGACACACACACACCTCCCTGGTCACCACTCACCCCCACACACACACACACCCCTCCCTGGTCACCACTCACCCCCCCGACACACACACACCTCCCTGGTCACCACTCACCCTCCACACACACACACACCCCTCCCTGGTCACCACTCACACACACCCCACACAGTCCTTCCTGGTCACCACACACACACCCCACACACACCCCTCCCTGGTCACCACACACACAAACACCCCTCCCTGGTCACCATTCACCCCACCACACACACACACACACGCCTCCCTGGTCACCACTCACCCCACCACACACACACACACACACACACACACGCCTCCCTGGTCACCACTCACCCCCACCACACACACACACACGCCTCCCTGGTCACCACTCACCCCCCCACACACACACCCCTCCCTGGTTACCACTCACAGACACACACACACACACACACGTCTCCCTGGTCACCACTCATCCCTACCACACACACACGCCTCCCTGGTCACCACACACACACCCCTCCCTGGTCACCGCTCTCTCTCTCTCTCTCTCTCACACACACACACCCCTCCCTCCCTGGTCACCATTCACACACACACACACGTCCCTTCCTGTTCACCATTCACACCACACACACCACTCACACCCCTCCCTGCTCACCATTCACACCACACACACCCCTCCCTGGTCACTATTTGCACACATCCCCTGCACACACCCCTCCCTGGTCACCACACACACACACATCCCTCCCTGGTCACCACTCACCCCACACACAAACACACAGCCCTCCCTGGTCACCCCTCCCCCCCCCACACACACACCTCTCCGTGGTCACCACACACACCCTCCCTGGTAACCACACACACACACATTCAGACACACAGCCCTCCCTGGTCACCACTCACCCCCTCCCTGGTCACCACACACACACACACATATTCAGACACACAGCCCTCCCTGGTCACCACTCACCCCACCCCCACCCCCCACACACACACACCCCTCCCTGGTCACCACTCACAGACACACACACACACACAGCCCTCCCTGGTCACCACTCTCTCTCTCACACACACATACACCCCCCTCCCTCCCTGGTCATCACACACGCACACACACACCCCTCCCTGGTCACCACACACACACGTCCCTCCCTGGTCATCACTCACACACACCCCCACACAGTCCTCCCTGGTCACCACTCACACACCCCTCCCTGGTCACCATTCACTCCCCACACACACCCCTCCCTGGTCACCACTCACACACACCCCACTGTGGTCACCACTCACACACACACCACCCTCCCTGGTCAACATTCACACACACACATCCATCCCTGGTCAACACTCTCTCTCTCTACACCCCTCCCTGGTCACCTCTCTCTCTCTCTCTCTCTCACACACACACACACACCTCCCTCCCTGATCACCACTCACCCCCACACACACACACCCCTCCCTGGTAACCACTCACACACACACCCCTGGTCACCATTCACACACACACACACACACACACACACACACATGCCCTTCCCTGCTCACCATTCACACACACACTCGCCTCCCTGGTGACCACTCACATACATACACAGGCACTCCCCTGGTCACCATTCTCTCTCTCTCACACACACACACACACCCCTCTCTGGTCACCACTCACTCATACACACCCCTCCCAAGTCACCCTCTCCCCCCCACACACACACCCTGGTCACCAGTCACACACACACACACACACACACACACACACACACCCCTCCCCAGTCACCATTCACACACACACACACACACACACATGTTCCTGGTCACCTTTCACACCCGCACACCCCTTGTTGGACTAACGTAATCATTGATACACTTATGTTATGGGAAAGCATGAGAAGAACAGACTCCAGATTTGGCCTGACAATTAGAAAGAAATATGCCTCTCAAGCGTGCTGAATCTGTGCTACCTGAAATATGCCAGTCAGTTTACAAGGTCTGTGTTAGTTGTAAAACCGCACCCCAAAACAAAAAGGCTGTTCTAAAGAGATAAGATTCAGTTTCCCTGAGCCCAGGAAGATTTGTTAATACCCACTCCCTGCACTCTTGGATTCTTATCTTGCTTGTTTTCTTTTCATGTCTAGCAAGGGGTATGAATAGGCTTATTGAAGGCTGTCATGTCCCCAATGATTTGAGAGTGGTTATGTTAAAGAATGAACAGGTAATAAAATGTAGATGTAATAGAATATTTGTTACGTGAAATGGAGTATGATTGCGGTCCTGTGATTGAATGGGTACTAAAAGGTTGAGGCACCAGTCTTAGGATACCTAGGACCATTTGGCAGAAGAATGCGCTGGGTAAGATAACCGGATAATCGTGAGGGCACACCCAACTCCACCCCCAACCACCCCAAGGACAGGGAGGCCGAAGAACCAGATAACAACAAATGATCATTGCTGTGCCAGCTACGTGATTGACTATCACTTCAAATGTGAGAACAGCATGCCCCCATGGACTTGTATGAAGATGAATTCCTATAAAGACAGCCCCAAAAGACTTTAAGGACTTTGGGTCTGGTTCTGCAACCAATTTCCAGGAGCATCAAATGCGCATCTGAAAAGGCCCAGCTCCATCCTCATGTCCAGGCCACCTGCCGAGTGACTTGGCACGAGCAACTCCTAAGCTGGTAACTATAACAACAACTTTGCAGAAATTGTGTGTGTGTGTGTGTGAATGAATTGTGTGAGTAAGTGGAATGTTATAGCTATAACTGCTTGCTTACTCTGATTCTCGTATTCTTTCTGTATTCACAATAAACATGGCCTATTGCCTTATCCCCCTGAAAGATCCTGTCGATTTTCATTTTCTAGTGTAACACCCTCCCTGGCCACCATTCACACTCTCTTTCACACATACACACCGCTCCCTGCTCACCATTCACATTCACACACACACTCCTCCCTAGTCATCATTCACCCTCTCACACACATGCACACATATCACTGGTTAGCATGCACAGTCAAGCGCACACACTCACACCACTGTTCATCATTCACACTCACACACACACACACACGAGTCCCTGATCACCACACACACACACACACACACCTCCATGGTCATCATTCACACACACCCATCTCTGGTCACCACTCACACTCTCACACACTTGACCCTCATTAGCATTCACACACACCCCTATTCACCATTCACATTCTCTCTCTCACACACACTCCCTGGTGACCATTCACACACACACACACACACACACAGTCGTCCCTGGTCACCATTCACATTCTCTCTCAGTCACACACCAGTGCCTGGTCACCAGTCACACTAACACACACACCTCACTGGTCACCATTCACACACACACACCGCCCTACTCCCGCTCCATTTAGCCCCTTCACACACCGCATTGCATCCCTCCCTCTGACACCCCCAAGCCGCCGCCGCTGCAGACACCTACTGCCCCCACCCCCGCTACAGCTACAGCCCAGCCCCCCGTCTGCAGACGGGTAGCGCCTCTCCCCATGGGCCCGAAGCCGGGGGGCGCCCCGAGTCCTCCAGGGCCACTGGCAGACAGCCCGGTTAGGAGAGGCGCTACCCGCCTGCAGAGGGGCGGCTGGATGGGAACTACCGGAGGGGGCGGGGAGGCGCTGGGGGTCATTCATCACCTGTGTGTGTGTTGGAGGCTGTTCATCCCGCATGTGCTGGGCCGGGGGTGTGTGGAACGTGTGCGCGCGCCCTCTGCGGGTTGTTAATCGTGTGTGTGTGTGTGTGTGTGTGTGTGTGTCCTGCACATGCTCCAGAGAGTGCTGGAAGGGTTGTAACGTGTGTGCGCGCGAGAGAGCGGGGAGATGAGTAATCCCGTGGGAGGGGGGGAGGGAGCACTGGAAATTGTTAATCCCATTTGTGTTGGGGGCTGGGGTGCTGCTCTCCTGTCTCTGTGCTGGGGATTGTTGATCTCCAGTGGGGGGCGTGCGTGTTGAGATCCTGTGTGGGGGTGGGGGGGGGCATGCTTGCCTGTGTCAGTGCTGAGGGGGTGTTGATCCCTGTGTGTGTCGAGCGGGGGTGTGGAGATCCTGGGGGGGGGGGTGCTCACCTGTGTCTGTGCTGAGGGGTGTTGATCCGTGTGTGTGTGTCAGGCGGGGGTGTTGTCCATCTCCTGAGGGGCCCAGCACAGCCCAGGCAGGTGTTTCACCCCAGGGCAGGTGCCGCAACCACTTCCTTTTTTTAACCCTGTACAACAAGGAGCTGGAGAACAAACAGGGGTTCCCGACCAGAGCCCCCCTCTCGCTGTGTCTGCCACCACCCCTTTGCCAGGCAGGCAGCCCGATGTGCCCTGCAGGGCTGGTTGATGTAGCTGTCATGCCGTGAAAGCAGCTTTTGCAATGCGGGGAACGGGCAGCATTTCTCAGGTGCTGCCTGACGGCACTAAATGATTCCACTCAGACGCCCAGGGATAGCAGGTGTGAGAAGCTGCTTTGCGCCAACCACGACCCAGGGAGGTTGTGGGGGGAGAGAATTTTACTCTGGGGTATTTGCTCTGTGTCGTGATGTGTGGGCGAGCTTGGGTAATACTTGCATGTAGATTGCAAACTGTTCAGGGCGGGGGGAGGGTGTTTTAGGGTCCATCTACGCAGCAGCTGGGAGGTGTAATTCCCAGCTCAGGAAGACATACACATGCCAGCTCTGCTTTAGCTAGTGCCTCCAAACAGCAGTGTGGCTGCAGCAACATGGGTGAGGTCTTGGGTTAGCGACCCAGTACAGTCCCCCCACCCCCCCACCACCTACTGGGGAGGCTAGACCCAGCCACTGCTCCAGCAAAGCAAGCGTGTCTGTCTCTGACTGGGACTTATGAGCATTGGCCTGCTAAACCCAGGGTTGTGAGTTCAATCCTTGAGGGGGCCATTTAGAGATCTGGGGCAAAAATCTGTCTGGGGTTTGGTCCTGCTTTGAGCAGGGGGTTGGACGAGATGACCTCCTGAGGTCCCTTCCAACCCTGATAGTCTATGATTCTACCTCCAGGCTGTTGTAATGTAGACACAGGTAACCTTACTGTGAATTTCTACAGTGCCTAGCACAACAAGCCTGGGAGTGGGGCCTTTTAGTGCTACAGTAATACAAATGATTACTAATAATAGTCATTGTTTCCATAGGTGCTGGCACTAGGGGTGCTGCCACACCCCCTGCCTGGTAGTGGTTTCCATCATAGACAGGATTTACTGTTTGGTTCAATGGCTCTCAGCACCCCCACAATACAAGTTGTTCCAGCATCCCTGATTGTTTCAGTGACTTCTTATGAACAAGTTTAGTTAACAAGGCACATGGAACCAAAGGACGGAGATTCATGTTAGGCTCCTTCCTTCTGTTGAATCCAGCAGTTTGCTTATGCGGGGGATGGAATGGAAACCAGCTTTTAAACTAAAGAGTCCAGCATGTCCAACAAATCCTGGGCTAGAGCAATATTCATCCAGCCGGTGCTGGTTGCCCAGTGGACACAGGGCTGGGGGAGAACTTACAGAACATAAGAACGGCCCTAGTGGGTCAGACCAATGGTCCATCTAGCCCAGTATCCTGTCTTCTGACAGTGGCCAGTGCCAGGTGCTTCAGAGGGAGCAAACAGAACAGTGCAGTTTAGTTTGGTTTTTAAAGGACTCCAGCGTAGCTTGTGCTGAATTAGTGCATGTGTATTACTGGATATTGTGTAAGCAGTGCTGGGCTGACTTGAGCAAGGCAGCACCAAGGACAGAGTGAGGGTGCAGTGGCACCTACTGGCCGCATTACATTATTGTAGGTAAAATTTCAGCATTTTTTTTTTTTTTTAAATAAGTCTAAATCCCAGCTAGCCTGCAACCTGAGGAAACTCTGATTTCTGATTTTTTGGTACTATGGGGATGTGACAACTGTAAGCTTTATATTTTTGAAGAGCAGGTGCAGAGCAAAAACTTGTACCTCTAAGAATTTCAGTGAAAGGTGGGAGACTCAATTCCTTTGAGGATCTGGGCTTAGAGACTAAAATTTCTAGTTCACATGTACGTGTAATATTCAAGAGGGAAGAGAACTTAAAAAAGCCATAGAGATATGAACTAAGCTGCATCTCTCTCTCATATTTTAATGGGCAACCAGAGCAACATTATGACTTTCTCAGCCATAAATGAAAATGCCTTCAGTTTATCACTATTTGCACTAATTTAAAGAGCTTAGCCATCTCAGATAAGATGAAGGCCTTATTGTACTACCTACACACACACACACACACACACACACACACACACACAAAGAGGCAGCTCCCTGCGCCAAAGAGCTTACAATCTAAATAGCTAAGGCAAACAGAGAAAGTGAAGCTGGTCAGAACATTTTTGATGAAACATTTTGACATTAAAAATAGTATTTTACTGATGCTGAAACATTCCCACTTCGTGGAGACGTCGATTTGCAACCAAGTTTTCGACAGAAGGTATCTGAGGTCCGGGGTGGACTCTCCAATCACTGAGGGAGTGCGAGACCTGCATGGAAAACCTGACTTTGTCAATCTGATAATGATTGTTTTGACACCATTCCATTTCACAAACACATTTGAGCGGTTTTTGTCTTAGCTCCAGTGGGAAGTATGATTATCCACATTTTCACAGATGGGGAACTGAAACCCAGAAAATTTAAGTGGTTAGCTCATGGTCACACAGGAGATTTGTGACAGAGCAGGGTATTAAACCCAGAGTCCCAGTCTAGGTCCTTAACCACAGCAACATACAGTTCACGTAATTTCCTACAAACAGAGATGCTATTGCTGGTATGGTTCATGGTTGCACAAGTGTTTGTGGTGCATTACAAATAAAATGCCTGCCACAAGGAACTTGCGATTTAAACAAAGCCATAACCCAGGAAAAGGTGACAACAAATACAGGGAGAAGGAGAGAGCATGTGGAAGACCACGTAGAAAGATCAGAAGATATGTTTATTGTTACATACGCTCCTTGCTAAGCCCTGTGTTATTTTAAAAATTAATATATTCAAAGGTGGGATGTATTGATCTAGGCATTCGCATCATGCTCTTTGCTTGATAAAGGAGGGTTGTGGAGGCTGATATTGAAATCTTTCCACACCTTTATTATTTATTTATAATACAGGAACACCTAGAGGTCCAGATGAGCATACAGCTCCATTTTACTAGGCAGTGTAGAAATACATAGTAAAAGACAGTCCATACCGCAATATCTGATAGTATCAATAGAGGTGATGGATAAGGTTTGAGAGAAAGGGAGGATAATGCCATTTTACAGCTGGGGAAACCAAGGCACCGTGTTTTGGTTTGGGTTTTTTCCAAGTGACTTGCCCTAGGCCACACAGGAAGGCCGGCTGAGATTCTGTGAAGCGTTGCCTGAGCGACACAACACAGAAGGCCCAGCCTGGAGAGCTGGGAGCAAAGGTGGCTTTATGCCACCAGTCTGATGGCCAGATTCTGGGCTGCTGCAGAGGTCACGATTTCCAAAAATGTAACTGTGACGTTGTGCAGTCTATATGGTTTTATAAAAACATGATAATAAGTGAATATAATGTAACTGGGATAGTTTTATAAAGATTTGATAATAAATGACTATAATGCAACTGGGATATGCTTTGTGCAAAAGATCTCTTGTAAGGTATCATTATAAAGCTTATAATCTACTGAGTGTGATCATCCTATTTGTAGAAATGTACCACTCTTGTATCTAAAACTAGAAATATAAAATATAACTCTGAGGGCCTATTGTAATTATGTAAAGTGTGAGCCAGTAATGATGGTTTGGAATCTTGATGACTCCCATTAACAAGGACCATTGTCTGCAGATGGCTGTGTTTACCTGTTAGTCTTCCTGTATATGTGTGTGCTGACAAGTGGGCAATGAAGTCTTGCAGTGACATGTGATCATGTCACCTGAACTGGAATCCATCTTTAACCTGGTGCTTTTCCAGTGAGGGGGGGTGGAAACCCAGAGGGACAAAGGGTTCCCGCCTTATGCAAAAGATATATAAAGGCGTGGAAGAGAACAAGGGGGAGAGGAGCCATCATGAAGAATCCCCTAGCTATCACCTGAACTGCAACAAGAGCTGTACCAGGGGAAAGAATTGTGCCCAGGCCTGGAAGGTGTCCAGTCTGAGAAAAAGCTTACTGAAGCATCTCTGAGGGTGAGGTTATCTGTATTCAGTTTGATTAGACATAGATTTGCGCATTTTATTTTATTTTGCTTGGTGACTTACTTTGTTCTGTCTGTTACTACTTGGAACCACTTAAATCCTATTTTCTGTATTTAATAAATTCACTTTTTATTTAGTAATTTACTCAGAGTATGTATTAATAGCTGAGGGAGCAAACAACTGTGGATCTCTCTCTATCAGTGTTATAGAGGGCGAACAATTTATGAGTGCACCCTGCATAAGCTTTATGCAGGGTAAAACGGATTTATCTGGGTTTAGACCCCATTGGGAGTTGGACATCTGAGTGCTAGAGACAAGCACACTACTGTGAGCTGTTTTCAGGTAAACTTGCAGCTTTGGGGCAAGTGATTCAGACCCTGGGTCTGTGTTGGAGCAGACGGGAGTGTCTGGCTCAGCAAGACAGGGTGCTGGAGTCCTGAGCTGGCAGGGAAAACAGGAGCAGGGGTAGTCTTGGTACGTCAGGTGACAGCTCCCAAGGGGGTTTCTGTGATCCAACCCGTCACAGTAACGTAGAGCAACTCCAGAAACTGCTCAAAATGAGGCAGCCTCTCACTGTAGCCGAGGGGTGACATTGCAGCCCAGAATCTCCATAAGGGCCCAGCCTTATGGCCACTTGCCTTCCTTCCCTGACATGTGCCATCCTGGCACAACCTGCCCAGTGGGGCTTGCCAGTGGGTGGAGAGGGACAGCATCAGGGGGATGCTTATGTTACACTGCACTGGCGAGCTCTCTGCTGGCCTTATGCAGCTGATCTAGAATCTAGTAGGGCAAGAGCGGGGCCCAGACTCAACCCCTCTGGAGCTATGCTATTAACTCAGTGGATCTTCCCCTCCTGGAAAAAGCAACAATGACCTCCCAGGAAGCTGTCCGTCCTCTGGTCCAAGCGCACGCAAGTGACTCAGAGCCAGGCATAGTTCCTCCATCCCTGCCCTTTTTAGTTGTTCATTTCATCCTGTTCAGATTGATTTAGTGCCGCTCTGCTAGCGATACTGCGTAATGCAGTTTTAATTTAATTGACATGCTGAACACATGGGACAGTGAATCCATTTCCTTTGTGATGCCCAGGCAACACTGGAGTCCTTTCCCTAGATCACGCACAAGCGTCATAAATCACACCCCTCCCTGCGGCATGGGAACATGGGGGTGAAATTCCAAAAGGGCGAGATTTTGACAGCAAGAGCTTCCAGAAGGCGGCAAAGGAAATCCCATCGCATGGGACGATGCAAGCACCAGGAAGTGAACACTGGGGAACTAAGGCCACGTTCACAATTGAACTTAGGAACCTAACACCCATTGAAATCAATGAGTTGGGTCACAGTCTCCTAGACATAAAGACATAGGCGCCGACTCCTTGGGTGCTGCACAGGCCACCACAGGGAAAAACTGGTGGGTGCTCATGCGGCCACCAATCAGCTCCCCCATAGCCCCCCAGTGTTTGCCACCCGCCGGTAGCCCTGCTGATCAACGCCTCCCCCCCACCCCGCCGCCGCGATCTGCTGTTTTGCGGCATGCAGAAGGCTTTGGAAGGGAGGGGGAGGAGCAAGGGCACAGTGCGCTGGGGGAGGGGCTGGAACGGGGTGGGAAGAAGCGGGGCGAAGGCAGAGCCTTGGAAGAAGGGGTGGAGTGGGAGACGGGCCTGGGGCAGAGTCGGTGGTCAAGCACCCCCTGGCACATGGGAAAGTCGGCGCCTGTGCATAAAGCTGAAGACCAGAAGGTACCACCAGTCTGACCTCCTGTATATCACCCCACATCCGCACACTAAGCGTGAGTGCCCTTGTGCAGCTGGGCCAAAGTATACAACTGGGAATCTCCCAGCACTTGCAGGGAGATGGCCGAGGCCACCTGCTAATATCAGTGATTCAATGGGACTTGAACATTACTGCTACTAATCGAATGGCAGTCACATTGTCCAAGCACTAGCTAGCCTAGCAGGTAGGAAGCCTTAAAGCATAATTTTCAGCGTCTTTTCAGGCCTGAAAATTGCTCAGTAAAGGCTGAGATTTTCAAAGGGGATGAAGCAGTTAGGTGCCCAACTCCCATAGACATTCAAAGAGAATTGGGAAGGAGGGTCTAAGTCTCTGGGTATGTCTACACGGCACACTAAGCCCAGGCTCAGTCTCCGATTTCAGCCCAAGCCTCTGTCTGTTCACACACAAATCAGTCTGACTTGGGTCAGCATGCGGGCCCTGTGTCCTAGCTAGGATCCAAGTCCCGCGGCAATTCGGTTCCAAGTCTTGTCATTTGGCAGTGTGGACACAGCTCAAGCCACAGATCCAAGTCAGAAGGTTGCGTAGTGGATGCGTTAGCATAACGGAGAGGCCCAGGTCCAGCAACTGTAAGACCAGGTTCACAGTGCAGTGCGGATGCTCAAGTGCAGGTTTGGAAACATCAAATCCACGAGCCTGGGTCCCACAGCCCTAGGCTAACTGCACTGTAGACAGACTCTTCGGTGCCACTGAAATTCCCAGCCTAATTTTTTCCCATTAACTGCTGTTATCTGAACCAGTTTTTCAATACAGTATGCGCAGGGCCTGGTCTCATGAGATGGGCTCCCTCACCTCCCATCCAAACCAGAGATTGGCTTGACAACAGAGTCAGAGGATGAGAACAGGATCAAGGCCTGGGACATCAAGAGCTGCAAAGGCAGGTCTGCCTTTCTAGGAGCATGAACGCAGTTTGGCTGTTGTGAGCCCATCACCAGTTGGCCTGGTTCTCCTGCTAAAGTATTAGGAATCGAAGGCTGAGTCATATGCCCCGAAGCAGTCATCTCCCCTCCACTTGCAATAAGAGCTCAGATTTGATCTATGAACTCACTCTCTGGCAATACAGAGGTGGGAAACAGCGCATGGTGGAGTCTTCACAGGAATGCACAAGGTGTGGCCAGCCATAAAGGACAGTGGGGAGCAGGAGCTGTATGCAGCATGTTCCCATGGAAACGGGACAAAATTCAGTATCCAAGTGTCACGATGGTTATTAATCAGGATGCTTTGCCCTTGAGCAGCGCCTTCCTACTGACGATGTAAGTGAATTAAAACTCCTCTCTCTCCAGGGATGTGTCATAATCCCCGTTTAACACAGGTGGAAACCGAGCCACAGAAAGATGAAATGACTTGCCCAAATCTCTGGCAAAGCCAGCGATGGAGTCAGGAGAGCTGAACTTTAGCCACATTTTTTTCACAGCCTCTGAGCAACACAGGCCTTGGCTACACTTACGAGTTACAGCGCTGTGAAACCGCCCCCAGCGCTGTAACTCACTCCCCGTCCACACAGGCAGGGCACTTACAGCGCTGTATCTCCCTGGGTACACCGCTGCAGGTACTCCACCTCCCCGAGAAGCATAAGAGATACAGCGGAGTGGCTACGACTCTCCCTTGTGAGTGTGTACCAGGAATCAACCTGCAGCGCTGTACTGATCACCTTGTCAAGTGGCCAATCCCCTCCATTGTTGTGACCGGCTGCAGGAATGCGGAAGTGCCAGTTTCAAATCTCGTACCACAGAGAAAAAGCAAACAGTTTGCTGTTTGCTTTGAGTGAGTGAATGAATGAGCAGGGGGCCGGGAGTTCGGAACTTGCAAAATAGAGAGCTGACACGCTCCAAAAAGCACTCTCTCTCCCCCCACACTCCCTGTCACACTCCACCCACCTCGCCCCCGTTTTGAAAAGCACGTTGCAGCCACGTGAATGCTGGGATAGCTGCCCATAATGCACCACTCCCAACACAGCTGCAAATGTTGCAAGTGTGGCCACGCCACTGCGCTGGCAGCTGTCAGTGTGGACAGACAGCAGTGCTTTTCCCTACTCAGCTGTATGAAGACAGGTTTACCTCACAGCGCTGTACAGCTGCAAGTGTAGCCAAGGCCACAGTTAATGTCAACCTAAATTTTAAGTGTAGACTAGGCCTCAGAGTAACATGGACGGATTTAAGCTGCCAGGGCCCGGATCCACAGCCTACAAAGCCCCACGCTCACTGCTATCATGGAAGCCCTCAGTGCATGGAGAGCGTGACGCAGTGGAGAAAGCGCCTTGTGGATGCTAGAAATAAGTTTCACCCTTCCACATCCAGGAGGATCAAAGACAAAATAATGTAGCTATTTAGAAACCATAAATCATGTATTTAAGTCTATTTGCTCCAGAATTGGTTTAATGTTAATACACTGATGGAAACACCCAAACACACCCAGGTGTGACTACTCTCTGTAACGCTAAACTAGTTTCCATCTGGAAGAATACATTTAGAAGAGTTAATCGCTTACTTGTTTTTGGTGGTTCCCTTTGGCAGGTACCCGATTGCCTCCGATAGGCCCTGAACTCATACCAGCCAACAAAACAGCTCCACTCCCAGCCATGCCACAACTTCATGCAATCAGGAGCTTCCATTTTTCATTCAGATAAAACTACTTGACAGAGATAAGCATGGACAGACCAGCAGCCAGAATATGGTTTGTTCTAAGTGCAGAACTGGAATGTGCGCTCTTCTGCAAGCTAGGGACACCTGTCATGTCCTTACATTCCTATATTTGAGAGGAAAAGCTAGAGAGAAAAGTTCCACCACATCAAAGACTCCATCCTAGTCCTGTTTTTCTCCTTTGCTTTTGTGAGGTTTCTTTGTTGTTTTATTGACACCATTATAACTGAGAGCAGAATTTTGCTCTGAGTCTGTAAAGGGACTCTATAATATTGAATCCACTTTTTATTCTCTCTCAGTGACATATCTCAGATTTGTTCAATTTACAAGACAAAAGGTAGTTGTGAACTGCGAGTGCTGTAAAGAAACCTTGGGCTATGAAAGGTAATCTGGGTTCTTTCTGGCTCATCCATCAGTACGATAGTGTCATCAATGCTCACAGTTCTATCTCAAGTTTCATGATATCTGGTGTTTTTCTTAAAGCCTCACCTCCACGGAGTCATGGGATTAGGTGAGACTCTCAAACTTTGTTTAAAAAAAAAAAAAAAGTTTCCAGTCCTCATGGAGAAAAGCTAGAAGACGTGAAGTGCATTCTAAGAATCAAAAACCTGAAGGGAGAGAAAAAAAGAACCATAAATGTAGGATTGTTTTAGAAAAATGTCATGATTTTTATAGCAGTGGCATAATATTTTGGAACCAGACTCATGATCCATGAAGGTTTGGGGCTGGCAATATTAATATTAATAGTAAAGATACTGCAGTTGGAACTTAGCAGGCAGCTTGGGGCTGATGCACAAGGCAGACCAGAATCCAGCTCGCTCTCCCATAGCTGTAGTGGTGCCATACAGCTAACAGGCAAAAGAGCTTGATTTTATCAGTAAGCAGATCTCTCCCACAAAGACACCCACGGAGCAGACCTGTGGAGGAAGGCGATTCTGAACACGTTCTTGTTTACGCTCATGAATGAAATCAAAGATTATTGATTGCTCATGGCTGCAGAAAGCGGTTTGCCATCAGCTGACTCCTTCTCCCCCGTCTCATTCCAATGGCATTTGTTTTGTATATATAACGCACCCCTTACAAGGGAGCTGGGGAAAGGTGAGTCCTTTGAACACATAACCCTTCAGCCAGGTGGAGCCGGCAGCGACCAGGGCTGGGTTCCAAATTTAGGGGTTCTTCTTCAACAATACAACACAGAACGAGCTCTAGCCCCCACCCAGTACCCTGGGAGAATTACACACCACGCCTGGGTGCTTCTGAGAGGCAATACTTCCCCACTCGCAAGCACAGAGTCTGAGTGTTGAAAAGAAACTTTTAACGAAAGGCAGGAAGTCACCCAACATTAATTAGGGAAAATGCCACAAGCAGGATTCATCAGCATAAAACTGTGAGCAGGACACCCACACCAGAGTGCGTGGGGCAGAGCCTTCCGCCTCATGTTCCTCAGTTCTACAACCAAAAGTTCCTTTTCTGTGCCTCTTTCTGCTCCCTCACCATACCCCACTCACAGCGGTTGTCCTTGGTCAGTGAGGACCCAGGGTTGAGAGGTGAATCTGTGTGAGGTCACCTCCCACCCGGGGAAGAAGGCACCTGGCTTGCTCTGCCATCTGAGCACTTGCTTTGGCTGGCCACCCCACCAGCCACTGTTCCTCTCTGCTGGCCGCCCTGGCAGCTGCTCATTCTGCTCCGTTCACCGCCTTGCCAGTTGCCGTTCTACTCGCTGGTCACCTTCTACCACGACCTCTGCAGGTCAGTCTCTTGAGGTTCTACCCTGGTCTTCAGGGCCATCTCTACCCATATGCAAAGTACACAGGTGCGTAGGGCACCAGGAAATTTGGGGCACCAAATTTCCTGGTGCCCTACACAGCTGTGTGCTGCTCCAGCCCTTGTTCCACCCCAGCCCCGCCCCCGCTCCACCCCTTCCCCAAAGACCCTGCCCCTGCTCCGCCCCAGGCTTGTTCCCACTCCCCCGAGGACTGCAGCAGGAGTCGGGCCTGCACTCACCAGCAGCGGGAAGTGTAGCGACCCAGCCACGCTGCTGGTGAGTGCTAGGGGATGGTTCTCCCCTGTGCCCCAAGCCCCAAGGCTGGGAGCCAGGGGAGCAGAGCAGAGCAGGCTGGGGCCAGGTCACTCCACTTCCTGCTGCCCCATGAGTGGGGGGTCGGGCCTTCCCTGCAATCACCGGGTGGCAGGAAGTGGAGCGACCCGGCCCCAATCCACTCTGCTGGCTCGTGCAGGAGGGCGGTTCCCCCCTCCCTCCCAAGTTTGCTCCTGCCCCCCCGCAGAGGCCTGGACTCCCCCATACACCTCCTTTTCAAGGGGGCGGGGGCTGCATAGTGCACCAGAATGGCTAGGGATGGCCCTGGAGGTCTTAATGATTTTCAGCTCTTAACTGGGCAGAGACGCTGTCCCATCACAAGTGATCGGCAGCAACTTTGAGCACTTAAAATAACAAAAAGGCTCCTCATGGAGCCTGTTTAGCTCTATCTTTGAACAGTGGGGAGGAACAGTTTAAACCAGACCGGGGACCCTTAGGGAGAGTTTCCTATTTTCACAGGAGTCTGGCATTCAAGGCCCTGGCTTAACAAGGTCCTTTCAGCGGAGGGTGACCCCCTCATTTGGGACAGATTAAGCACAGTTCTGCTCCCCTTTACTCATACAATAAAGACAACAACATTAATAACATTTCACTACCCTGGCATTCAGTACTAAAGTGATTTGTAACCCAACACCAGTCAAAGTTTCTCACTTTGAGCAACACCACTCTATCTGCTAGATATCTAGGCAGCGTTGGTGTGTTCATGTAAATACAGTTTGCTCCGGAAGTCTCTCCTCCTCCCCAACTAGCTGTCAGGGGAGAGTTCATTTAGACCCTTCTTACAAACATAAGATCAACTTCTCTGCCTACATCCTGCTGCAGAACACATGCGTTTACATGCCTCACAACCAAGGTGAACAGTTGCTACTGATTCCAGTTGCTTAATTAGGCAAGCAGCTTCAGGGAACATATGTCTCCTCCATGAACTATGTCAGGAGGTTGTTTCTAAAGAATACAGGTGAATTGGGGCCATTGGCCTGCTTTTGAGCTCTAAACCTGGATTATAATAAATGAAAACACTCCACCTGTCTTCCATCTATTAACCTAATGCTATAGAGAAAATCATGAATGGTAAGATATTCCATGGAAACAATAGTTATGACAACATGTACACAAAATATATGCTGTCTGTACGATCAGTTCCAGGAAATATTTGTTTCCAGAATTACCACGTGATTGTGGAATAAGGGAACATGACAATCGATAGTTAAGGGTTCAAATCTATTCTGTTTTCCAGACATTTGGTACAAATCAGGTCTTAGCCATAGGGGGAAACAGTGTTATTACAGATGGGAGAATGGCCTTCGGACTTTTGATGGGGAGCCAGAATTTATCTGAAGAGAGCAGTGTGACATTCTGTATATCAGGGGAACACTCTATATCCCCATGTTCAACCTTATAAAATGATTGTGTGATATCCAATGCAAAGTTTGTCATGTCGGGTGTCTTTGGGAGGCTCATGATGCACTGAGCATTGTTGTTATAGTAATGTTATAGATTGTAATTTCATGTATATAGTTATGAGGCTGAAAATGTGTCCTCATGGCTTAAAACAAGCCCAGACAAAAACTCTCCAAGAGCAGTGGGGCAGTTCACACCTCATCAGGGCATGTATGGGGCAAACCCAGCCCAGCCTCACAGGAACAAAGGACACTGGCCTAGGCAACAACAAAGGATCTGTTGGACTCTCGAGTGAATCACCCCCCTTCCCTTGGTCAGTTTGGGACTGCGATGAGGTAATGCTCACCTGACTCTGAAGGGGGGGAAGCAAAGCCAAGAGGGAAGAAAGAACATGATAAAAGGGAGAGACATTTGCCAGGCTCTTCCTCTCTCTTCCACCTCTATCTATAGACGTCACAACCAAGCGACTGAAGCACTGATCAAAGGGGAGAGCCTGGCTGAAGGGCAACCAGCCAGCCATGTGGTGAGAAGCATCCAAGTTTGTAAGGGCATTGAAAGTGTTAAGATCAGCTTAGAATGCGTTTTCCTTTTATTTCATTTGACCAAATCCAACTTCTTGTGCTTTGACTTATAACCACTTAAAATCGATCTTTTGTTGTTAATAAATTTGTTTGTTTATTCAACCTGATGCAGTGCGTTTGGTTTGAAGTGTATCAGAGGCTCCCCTTGGGATAACAAGCCTGGTACATATCAATTTCTTTGTTAAATTGACGAACCCATATAAATTTGCAGCGACCAGCGGGCATGACTGGACACTGCAAGATGGAGTTGTGTCAGGGTCCAGAGATATTGGCTAGCGTCATTCAGTTGCACAATCCAAGGAGCACCTTACACGCCAGAGGCTGTGTGTGAACAGCCCAGGAGTGGGGGTTCTCAGAGCAGAGCAGAGCAGGGTAAGGCTGGCTCACAGAGTCGAGGACTGGAGTGACCTAGCAGATCACCGGTCCAGATAACACCAGGGGAACATCACAGGCAGACATTAGACAAGATGTAGAAAACGTTCAAGATTGCTAAGACATGTTTTATGAATGATTAGCCATTGGAGCAAACTACCAAGGGAAGGTGTAGATTTTCCATTGTTTGAAATCGTCATCTGAAAAGACCAGCTGCCTTTCTGGGATATGTGCTTTAGTCAAACTCAATAAAGGCTCAATAAAGGGGTAACTGGATGGACTTCTCTGGTCTGTGTTATACAGGAGGTCAGGCTAGATGATCACAATGGTCCCTTTGCCCTTCAAATCTATGACTAGGATGAATGTTCCATTCAGTCCTCCAGCCATAAGATAGATGGGGCAAGGTACACGCAGGCAATCACAGTTCTGGCCCCACTCTTTCTCCTGTGGAAGTCCATGGGAAAAGGAACAGGGGGGCTCCTTTTTGCAAACAGGATTTTTGGGAGCTTTCCCTCCGGGAGCCTGATCCTGCAGCCCATATGCAGGCAAAACTCCAACGGACTTCAACGGGGAACTTCGCTTATGACACGTCAGCAAGATGCCCTGGAGGAAGCAGAGATGGTGTTAATGCAGAGGAACAGTAGAGATTATGATCAGACGATGAAGACTAATGGAAAACTCAACCAGTGATGTAGGTTTTTCCATTCTGACCAGGGCCCGTGTTCAAAGAACATGAGGGGTGTGATGCTTTGGTGGGAAGCTATTGTAATTATCATTTTTAATTTTAAAAAACTTTACATGCTCGTGAACCATCAATCTCTGCACATGTCCTGCTCATGTCATCGGGTGATCTCACTACTGTTAGAAGCTAGTGCCACTGGATTAAGCTAGAGGTGTGCTCTCCAAGCCGTGGTAAACGATATGGTTCTTTCTTGTCACGGTTTGTTATAGCAGTAGATTTGGGTGTGATTCTTTCCTATCGATCTTACACTATTTGCTTATTCATGTCTAGACACTGAGCCCTATTTGTAGCTGTGTATTTCCACCATGCTTGGTTGTTTAGCTGCTGGCTGTACTTTATACGTTACTTGAATAAATCAGTACAAAAATACAGTTTCAATGTAGTGTTCTGTGCTGATGCCTAATCTCTTTGTTTTGATGTTCAAGCCGGGAAACTGTCTCCGACCTGCGTACATCTGGAGACTAGATCAGGTTGCAGGGATGCCATGTTGAATATTACCTACTCCTTTGAGTATGTTGACCATTGCGTTGAAAAAAGCTGAATACAGGAGCCTACCTGGGACACGTACGCTGAAAGATTGACATCAGTGATTATGTTGCCGCTCTGTATTCTCCCTTTGCATTTTTCTAAATTGCTTTTCTGTTGTCCTGCGCAAGTGTCCTGTATCTGTGGGTTTCTTTTGGCTTTGGTCACCTCTTCTGGCAGGATTCTTACTTGTGCAGGGCTTGCAGGCAGCAGCATGGATTTTCTCAATATAGTGCAGGAGAAGAAACTAGCAGTTGTGTTAGCCAATAGCTCCATAGCAGAGATTAGAGCTCAATGAGGGGAGAAGTGCTAGTGCTGCAGTGTATAGTATTTATTTATTTGATGTATTAGTTATTGATATTTATTTTCTAGTATTATTTCTATCCAACAACTCCAATATGTTTTTTTTTTTTTATTTTTGCTTTAGACCATATGATGGCACAGAACTTTTGACGTGAATAACCTCAGAGGTCAGGGCTAGCTCCATTTGGACCACTATCATGGCTTGTCTACACGGCGGGTGCTACAGTGACATAGTTATGGCGCTGGGGCCCAGTAGCATAGATGCTGTCTACAACAATGGAAGGGGTCTTCCCATCTTTGTAGGCAATCCACCTCTTCATGTGGCAGTAGCTATACTGACAGAATCTTTCTTCCAGTGACCATGGGCTGGTCCACACTAACCCCCCAGTTCGAACTAAGATACGCAACTTCAGCTACGTGAATAACATCGAAGTACCTTAGTTCGAACTACAAGGTACTTACCGTGGGTCCACAAGTGGCAGGCAGGCTCCCCCGTTGACTCCGCGTACTCCTCTCGGGGAGGAGTACCAGCGTCGATGGCGAGCACTTCCGGGATCAATTTATCGCGTCTAGACAAGACGTGATAAATCGATCCCAGAAGATCGATTGCTTACCGCCGGACCCGGAGGTAAGTATAGACGTACCCCAAGACTACACTGGGGAGATATGTCAGCATAGCTACAGCACTCAGAAGTGTGACTTTACCCGTGATGGACACGGCTGTGTCAATCTAAATTTTAAGTGTAGATCAGGCCTCAGTCTCTCTGAATGCGCGTGCACACAGGGGCCCTTAGCCTTCACCTCTCTGGGGAGGAATCCCACCCTTCTCCCACTCTTCCTATGGGGCCCCTGGAGTGCAGCACCCTGTATATGCTCCATGGTTGCTCAGCAGGCCGGACTGGATTCAGCTGCCCTGAGGTTCTTCCGTTGGGGGCGGTGGCCAGGGCATGAGTCGTGTCACAAAAGAGCCTTTCCAAAAACAAAGTGTTATTTAAAGTCACCAGTAGGACGAAGCATAAGAAGAAAGGGTGTTTTAGTTCCAACACAATGAACAATCTGCACCCATTTGTCGTACCTAAGGCTTAGGTAGGCCTCGCTTAACCCAGGCACCCCACTTCTGGGACTCAGGGAGACAATCTGCTGCACCCCCTGCAGTCCCTGATTGTCTCTCCCCTGAGCTCAGGTTTTTAATCCACTTGTTTTCCCACTTGGATTCCCTCCTCCCTGCTCTAAAGCCAGAGCGCTGAACTCACCATGGCCAGAGGTTAACTTTCAAAAGCTCAGCAGCACCTGTATTGCCTCTTTTAAGTAGCAGTGAATGATGCTACCTGAAGCTTGTGCTCTCCCTTTCTGCAAGACAGCGCCTGCTGGAATGAACCCTCGGGAACTGCATAGCCAACACCACAAGAAAAATTAAACTAGCAGATGGAACATGGAATATTGGACGGGCATCGTCCATGGGCGCCACAACTAGTCTTTTCCATTGGCATCAGCATGACCACTTGCATGAGCCAGACTGGATCCCCAGGCTGTCAATCTTGCATGAGTAATCACTGGTGAATTTTATGCAACCAGGGTTATGGAGGAGAGCAAAACTAGATAATTGTAATGGTCCTTTCTGGCTTACAGAGGCAATTCATTTGGTTATAAACCAGACAGTCCCATTTTGGTCGGTTTGTCCCCATCTGGTACTGGTCCTGTGCTCAAAGATGATGACCGTGGATCAGGAGATCTGAGCTCTAGGCCCCGTTCTGCCATAACCTTCATTTGTGACCTTCTCTAAGTCCTTTATTTTCGCCATTGCTCAGGGTTTGTCCACCCATAGCTGCAGCACTGCTGGGGCACTTCAGTGCACATACGCGCTACGCTGATGCTTGGCGTAGGTAATGCACCTCCCTGAGAGGCGGTAGCTAGGTCGATGAAATTGACCTAGTACTTTCTAGATCAGGGGTTAGGTTGGCTTAACTGCTTCACTCAGGGGTGTGGCTTATTCACACCCCTGAGTGACGTAGCTGGGTCAACCTAACTTTTTAGTGTAAATCAGGCCTCCATTTTTCCACCTGTGAAATGAAGATGACAACACCTACCTATTGCTTAGGAGCCGAGGTTGTGAATATTCATTCAATTACTAGCAAGAGCCAAAATATTTCAAACTTAGAAATTTTCCAGGACATTTTCCCATTTTTTTTTTCCCAGCCAGCTCTGTCCAGTCCATGCTTGTAAAAATGCCACATTCCAAGAGCAACGTATCAGGTGTAAATATCTTTGAAGTGAGAGCGGGAAAGAGAACAGATTCACAGAAGGGACCCTCATGATCCTCTTGTCTGAGGTTCTGAATAACACAGGCCATAGAACTCCTCCCAAATAATTCCTAGAGCAGATCTTTTTTAAAAAAAAAAAAAAAAAAAAAAAAACCTCCACTCTTGATTTAAAAATTGCTCGTGATGGAAAATCAACCATCACCCTTGGTAAATTGTTTCCCTGGTTAAGTACTCACTGTTAACAATTTACGTCTTATTGCCCGTTTGAATTGGTCTAGCTTCAACTTCCAGCCATTGGATCGTGTTCCATCTATCTCTGGCTAGATCAAAGAGCCCATTATTAAATACTTGGTCCCGGGGTGTAGGTACTTATAGACTAAGTCACCCCCTTAACCTTTCCTTTGTTAAGCTAAATCGATATGGTGGCAAAGGCTGAAACGTGACCGTGTTGAGGGGTAGCAATTGAAAACACGCCGGAGTCCCATCCTGCAATGGGATCCTGGCACCTCTGTACTCTCCCAGTGGCTCCACCCACATGATGCTAATTACAGGACCATGTCCCAAGAACGGATCCCCACTGAAAGGGGGTGGGGGATAACATATGCCCTGTATAAATGGCCTCAGAACCACTTCACTGAAAGGCAGAAAGACACCCTGTTACTATTAACTCTTTAAAACAAGCATGAAGCGATAGATTGAAAGCAGCAGTCATTTCACACCGGTTTTCTATCCACATTTATCCATTTCACTAGCTCAAGCCTGGCAGCTTCAGGATGACAAAGATCAAAGAGCCAGGTGGGTTGCTGAGGCAGCAGCAGATGAGACATCTGAAACATCAGAGGATAATTGGCTGAAATTGCAGGTTCCCAGAGAGCAGAGCACATCGGAGTCATTTCACAAGCCAGGAGGCTCTGCAGCAGACTGTTGGGTGCCTGCCTGGATTACTTATTTCACCATCTAGTGGCAAAAGCAAATAATGCTAAGGGATCAGCCAGCCGTCAAACCCTGCTTGTAAAACTTCCCTTAGTGCCCAGCCCTTCGTTGTTATCCTTTCTGAGGTGAGGATGTATTTTAAACGCACCAAGTGGAGGCAACTAAATTGTGGTTTGCACTGGGAAGGAAAAGATGCCAGTTGTGATCTGAGCTTGATCAGCAGGGTAGACAGGCTGGCAATCCATCCCCAGCCCATACGAGCGTCCCCAGTGGGCACTCGAACACCACAACAATGTGCACCATCAAAGAAGAGAGGTGATACGGACGAAGGAGAGTGAGGGGCAGGGAGGCTGGTGAGGAAGAAAGGATCAATGCAATGATCCCATGCCTGCATTTCCCTGATGCCACATACCACAGCCTGTGGTATCATGACTCTGTGCACACGCTACTGCATATGGGCCTGATTCTGTGAGGTGATAGGCACCCTGAATGTCCACGGACACCACCAGCATTCAGAATCTGGCCGCATTTGGCCCTAATAGGATTCCACCCGTAGCATATAAACGGTGAGTGAGGGTGGGTCTTCCTCTGTTTAAGAGTCATTCCGACTTGAACAAGGTTTTTCCCCTGCTGTTCTCACTTCCTTTACTCTCCTCCAGTGCTGGGGTTTACGAGTACCGCACAAAAGGGACATGGGTCGTGATGACTTTTTACAGGTGCTATCGCTGTTCTTGCTGCAAGAAGTTCCCCTGTGTAAAGTGCTTAATTGTGGCCCTGGCTGAAAGGGTGAGTGGGCCTGGGAGGCAGGCAGAACTCTGACACTAGCGCCCCCAGAGGTCACAGCCAGTAGGGCTGAAAGCTGCAAAGGAGGAACAGGCAGGTTGGGGGCAAGGAGAGGGCTCCCCTGTGCACACCCAAGTGCTGTTTTAAAGGAGCAGTGAGCACTGCTGCGGCCTGCCCTCCCCGTCCACATACTTTGTGCCAACCTTTGAACGGGGCAAGCAGAAGGCGTCTGGCCAGTGCCACTCAGGGTGTATCTACACTGCAAAAGCGGGTGTGTTCTCAACTCAGGCTAGCTAAACTGGGTTAAAATAGCAATGAAGATGCAGCAACTCAGCTTAGTGCACAAATTCAACCCCAGGCTCCCTTATAGGCTTTAACTCCAGCTGACAACCCAAGTTTAAAGCCAAGTTGCTGTGTCTTCCAGGGCCGCCCGGGGCGGGGGGGGGGGGGGGAAAGTGGGGCAATTTGCCCCAGGCCCCGGGCCCCACAGGGGCCCCCACAAGAATATAGTATTCTATGGTATTGCAACTTTTTTTTAATGGAATGGGCCCCCAAAATTGCTTTGCCCCAGGCCCCTGAATCCTCTGGGCGGCCCTGGTGTCTTCATTGCTACATTAACCCAGGTTCACTAATCCGAGTTCAGAACACATGTTTTGGGGCGGTATTGACATACCCTCAGACACTACTTACCTCCCCAGGTAGGCTGTAAAGGGGGGGATTCAGCCCAAAGATATTTCAACTAAAGGAACTGCTTTTAAATGTCATTGCTTTGTTTGTGTGTGTAAATAGCTGCCCATCACCTGTTACAGACATAGGCCACTTTCAGGTAGGTCTCAGCCTCACTTTATGGCTCACTATAGGCTCTTTGCGGCAGGAACCAGCTTTTTGTTGCATTTGTACAGCACCTGGCACAAAGGAGTCCTGGTCCCTGAGTAGGGCTCCTAGGGGCTATGGTAATATGAATAATAATGATAATGTTCCCCCTTTACAATGGCATGTGGCCTGTGACCCTACAGAAAGGATAGGTTGGATAAAACCCATCTGTGGTGTACTGAAAACTGTGTTAAATTACAAGGAATCACTAAGTGGTAAGTGGTTTCCTGGTCCTGCTTGCAGGCAAGGGAGCTCTGGAGGGAAGTGTTCACTCTGAGCCTCAAGCAGTCAGGCTGCAGCGACAGCCTAAAGCAAAGTGGGGTGAGTTGTGCCTCGCTCTCTGAGGGAGCAGCCTGCTTTGTCTCTCTCTGGTTTTGGTTCTTGTGTGTCCAAGTTCTGGATTCTAAGAAATAAAGTAGTGTTACGCTGCAACCTTCCCGCAAGAGTATTTTTTGTTTTTATCCATCTTCTTGGCATGTATGCCAGAGACCAGGGATCGGCAACCTTTGGCATGCGGCCCACCAGGGTAAGCACCCTGGCGAGCCGGGACAGTTTGTTTACCTGTGGACACGGCAGGTAAACAAACTGGCCCGGTCCACCAGGGTGCTTACCCTGGTGGGCTGCGTGCCAAAGGTTGCTGATCCCTGCCATAGACATAACAATATCCTCCTCCTTGGAAAACTCAGACATAAAAACAGCTGACATTAATACAGCAGATTGATGATGATGAGGCTCACTTGAACCACAGCTGAAATTCAGCCATCTCTCCAGCAGATGGCATCAGCCTGTCAACCCCTCACAGCAACACACCCCAGAACAGCAAGTGAACAGGGTCTTGCCCAATAGAAACTACAACTGGGAGTTCATGGGGTGACATGATTGCCAGCAGGAACTGCACCAGGCCAATGAGCTCATGTCCTTTCACAATCAAAATCGACATCCTTAAAGGTGATGTCCTTAAAGACCTTACAGTTATTTTGTGGTGTTCCTCTACCCAGACATCTGCCCCACTCTGCTGCTGCTATGTAAATTGCAGTGCAGGGTGCCACAGATCCAGTTGAGCGCCTCCTCTTGGCAACCCTACAGATTGCTGTGAGAGGAATCCAAGCCTCGGGATCCTGGGTGTTTTAAGCCTCCCAGTGTCTGAACCATACACGACCCCGCTCCTGGAGTCACCAGGCACATCTCTTAGAGTGCAGATCCTGTCACCCCTTCCTGAGAGCTTGGATGCTGTAGTCCACCTGCCTAGCCCCTTCCTGACCCCCCTGTAGCTTAAACACATCCTCTCCGAGAACCCCACTTCTGGTTTGCCATTTATCTCTCTCAGGAGGCACATGCTACTGTGAAGCACATTACACACAAGACACTGTGCCCAGAGTTTAACATATGATTCACTCTTATACTTCCTAGTATGAGACACACACAGAGATCCATACAAAAACAACAAACCCTGCCTCAGTTTCCTCTCCATTCCACAGCATCCTTTGGGCTGGAGTCAGAGCCATCCACTTCCCTCCGCTGCAGAGCATGGCTTGGGTTCCTGCAACATGGCGCCAGCTCACTTCTTGTGACCTGGGTCCAGCCATTCCCTTCCCTCTTCCTGCCCCAACTTCCATCTTATTTCACCCCACGCCCCCTTTGTGACTGTGTGGGTCTGTTTACACGGTGTTCCTGCCCTCACCTGTCTTCTTTTGTTCTGTTTCAGGATTGTCCATTGCTCTTCCCTCCCCACCCCCTCCTCTACCAGCCAGATAAGAGGAGGAAGCATCTTCTCCCAGCACATTCCCTTCACAGCTCTCTGAGCAGTTGATAAGAGTTGCTGTCCATTGTCTTCAGTCTGGGGAAGACGTTCTTTTGGGTTGGTCGGGCATGGTGGGCACAGGTACAGACGGGTATTCGTGATACAGCAGTTTTCAGAACAGCAACTCCATAACATTAGCCACAATTCATAAGTTGTAGAACCCAAAATCATCAGAGAAGGCACCCGCCCCAGTCCCCAGCATGCACGGATACATACATAGAGATGACTTCTCAGGGTTTGCAGTGCATCACCTGGACGGACTCCTCAGAGCCAGAGGGGAAAGGCAGCCCCATAGCTCCCTCTGAACACCTCAGCATCTCCTCAGCAAAAGGAGCTGAAAGAACCTCATGGCCAGCAGCAATTCTAGGCCTGGAGTCAACAGTGTGCCTCAGCTTCCAGCAAAAGAGGGAGGCTGTAGTCTGGATCCAAAGTGGCAGAGCTTCTGGGACACTGCTCTCCCAGCAGACACATCTTGGCCTCACCTTGTTCAGCATCTGAATTCACAGGGCTGGCTCTAACCCCCCTATTTACAACCTTTCCACACTGACCTCTGATCGGCTCAGCTCGCAGCTGGTGGCTGCATGGAGTCTGCTAATCTGCTTAACCAAGGTAAAGGAACCCTTTGCATAGCTTCCCAGACAGCTACTAAGCATGCTGTAACTACCACACCCTCTCCTCTAGAGCAGCGGTTCTCAACCAGGAGTACGCATTCTCCTAGGGGTGCGCAGAGATCCTCCAGGGGTACATACATCTAGGTATTTGCTTAGTTTTACAACATGCTACATAAAAAGCATTAGCCAAGTCAGTACAAACTAAAATTTCATACGACTTGTTTATATTGCTCTACATATCATACACTGAAATGTATGTACAATGTTTATATTCCAGTTGATTTATTTTCTAACTATATGGTCAAAATGAGAAAGTAAGCAATTTCTCAGTACTAGTGGCTGTGACACTTGTGTATTATTATGTCTGACTTTGTAAACAAGTGGTTTTTAAATGAGGTGAAATTTGGGGGTACACAAAACAAATCAGACTCCTGAAAGGGGTATAGTGATCTGGAAAGGTTGAGAGCCACTGCCATTGGTCCCCTGCCCATTGCCCTGCCCTGGGCCCGTGTGCAGAGACCAAGAATTCAGCTCAAGTCCACAACTCCTCCCCCCGTTTCTCTTGCCTCTTTAGACTTAAAATAAAAAAAACATCAGTTGCTGCACTACAAGCATGTGGGTTACACATGTGCCCCCTAAGCTGGATCCACACAAAGACCTGAAGGAGCAGCAGGAATTATTCTGTTTTCCGGGCTTGTTCTGTGGATTTTACAAAGGCAATTTTATTATGGCATGTACACTTCCTTCTCCCCGCTGAGCCCCCGTGCACACACACGAGTTTGGGTCCTGTATCCCTCAAAAAGGACAGACCTCTACTGGGTGAACTCAAGGAATAACTCCATTACTTTGCACCAGTGGTACGCTATTCTCCTTTGTGTGAGCCATCTACTGGAGGGACATGTAACATACCCTTGACATGCATATTACCCTAACACTTCCTGTCATTCCCATTGCCACCAGCAGGGGATGCTGGAAGGAAGCAGTATCCATGGGTTTCTATCTTATCACTTAGTCCCTAAATGGAAAATAATTGCCCCCACTCCATGGAAGAGGATGAGCTGTCAGACCCGGGAGGGAAATCCTCTGAGAAGCTATAATAAATGCTGCTGGGTGACACACGCAAAAACAGGAAGCCAAGCAGCTATGCCTGGACCACATCTCTGCAGGAAGGAGGTGGGCCGATGTTTGAACTCTGACTGGCAGACGTTGCCATATAGCTTGCGTGTGCCTGCATGACAATAACCAAGCTACAGCTAAAAACACCAGATCTAATTGGGGAGGAAACCTCCTTACTCAAGCCAGCATCGCCTGTCCTGGTGTTGGTGTGTAGACTCCATAGACATTGTATTTCAGAGAGAAAATATTATTTTTATGCATGCAATTTTTTTGTCTAGTGTTTAAGTTATTACTACGCAGATCTGAGGGGTATTTGTTTTTATAAGATGCTCCGGTGAAGTTTAATGCTGACTTTCAGCGGTATCACTTATTCAGCATTACTAGTTGCTTTCCAATGGTCTAAAACAGCTCCCTGACCCAAAGAGGTGACAGTCTGAGATTCTACAGGAACAGGTGCTTTATGTGTAATGATGTAGACATAATACAGCAAGTGAAGACAAAGAGATGGGGAGGTGGCGGGGAGAAGGGTTACAACAAAGAAAGAGCACTGCCTTGCATTGTAATTTGCACACATTTTGTTGGTTCTGATTTCCACTCCCCCCAGAAATCCTAGGATGAAATTCTGGCCCCATTGAAATCAACAGTAAAACTTCAAGCGGGGGCCAGGATTTCACCTCAGGTCTTTAAATGTCACAGATCAATTATTAAAACTCAAGACGGTGTGTATTAGAGCTAGGTGAAAAAATGGATGTTTTGGTTGGCTGGCCATTCTGAAAAAAATAAATAAATCAGGAAAAAAAAATAATTTCACTTCAGACTAAATGTTTTGTTTAGATTTTGTCCACTTTAAAATGCTTTTGATTTAAAAAAATAAATAAAATTAAAGGAAACTTTGAAATGAAAATTCATTTAGAATCAAATAATCAATAGGTTTCATTTCAAGAGTGTTGAAAAACGAAACATTTCAATTTTTTAGAATTTTTTTAGGGTTTTTTTTATTTTACACTGAAACAATTTGGCAAAATCGATAGAGATTCACCGACTGTTTTCATATTGCCAAATCGGTATTTCCCACCCCTTAAAAAAAAAACTTTAGTGCAAAAAAACTCACCCGCACCAGTGTGTACATCCAGCACATACCAGTCTCTGCTGCTTGGATTAAGTCTCTTTCCTTATTCCTGGGGTGTGCGTTTCTATCCCACCACAGAAGAACTATGCAAAATCCTCCTGCTCCACTTCAGCCTTTGAACATGAGTGAACACCACCTTGAGTGGCTATCCCCATCCATGAATTTTTCACTGTCAACATCGCAAATCATGTTGCTTGTTCTCCCCAAGTCATTCTGGGAGCAATGCCATTTAGGGCTGAAGAGACATATTATTCCTTCACTTATTATTCTGTTATTTACTGTATGTCAGTGTGACTTAAATCTAATGGCAGGAGGATTAAAAGGGAAAATAAACTTCAGGAGAAATGCTTACAACCTCCTACAGCTGGCTACAGCTGAACTTTTCCTGAACTCAGCTTTCCATTTATTGAGCCTGAATGATTTGCTGGGTTACCACTTCATTACTGTTGTAATTGCCATATGGTGTCCAAGTATTACTGAAAACCAAGGGAAAGTAGTAAATGCAACTGAATGCACTGAGAAAAAGAACACCCTAAATCAGGCACAGTGACCTAACAGATCGAAAGCTCACCACCATCCAGAATGTCAGTTCTGGTCAGATTTCAATTTGTTTTAATTTATTCAAAACAAGTCTGTTTTAATTAGGCATTACTTACTGTACTACAAAGCAACCTGCCACCAGACCAGGAGTGGACAATAACGACAAACAGACACAGGGAACAACCCACCCAAGTATGTAACCCTATCCTAAGCAGACATTAAACCATCCTGACAGATACCCTAGGCTAGGGCTCCTACCACTAGTCCAGCTTGTTGGGCAAATAAAATCTGATTGAATTCAATTCACTGCTGAAAATTGTAGTAAATCCCTCACCAATCTATTCTGGGTTTTCAGTCGGGTCGGTGGGAGACGACAGCAAGAAGTAAATGTGGCAAATTTAACAACATCCTACTGTAGAAAAAGCCACGTCTTTCAATGAAGGTCCTCAGGGCTTGGGAGGCGAGAATGAAATGTATGCGTGAATTGACTAGGTTATAGGCTTTGTTAATATTTTTCTAATAAATTACAATTCTTTAGTCGGATTATGGGGAACGTCCTTCAATAAAAGTGATTATAATGATCGAACTATTTGAGAGCTCCGTAAGGAATGGAAAATGTTCTGTATCATTTAAGGTACTAAACCAGCGGTGGCTCCAGGCACCAAGCGCATGCCTGGGGCAGCAAGCCGCGGGGGGCGCCCTGCCAGTCCCTGAGAGGGCGGCAGTCAGGCAGCCTTCGGCGACTTGCCTGCGGGTGGTCCGCCGGTCCCGCGGATTTGGCGGCTTGCCTGCGGGAGGTCCACCGGTCCCGCGGATTCGGCGGCAGGTATGCCGAAGCTGCGGGACCGGCGTACCTCCTGCAGGCATGCCACCGAAGGCAGCCTGCCTGCCGTGGGGCGGCAAAAAAGCTAGAGCCGCCCCTGACTAAAACTAATGTTTGTTCTGATTACTAAGTGGTAGCGGGCAAAGACTGACCATAGAAATAACTAAATAAATAGCTAAAACTCCTCCTTATCCAAATCTTGGCCCCGGTCTACATTACAGTTAGGTCAACATAAGGCAGTTTATGTCAATCTAACTATGTCAGTGTACACACTACAGCCTTGCTCCCACTGATGTAAGTGCCCCACTACACGACATAACTCCACCTCCACAAGAGATATGGGGCTTATGTCGGTGTAGTTAGGGTGACGCTTACTGACAGTGGCTGTTGTTACAGCGGAGCAGTGAAACTGACAAGAAAGCCCGGCTCCTGGTTCCTCAGCTGGGCTGCTGCCGGGTCTCCGCTCCAAGCCGGATTGCCGCCTGGACTCCCTAATGGGAGCCCTGCTGCCCCCCAGGGTCCCCACCGGGAGCATTGCAGTCGACCAAACTCCAGGTGCAGATCTCCCCACCGGAGGTGCGATGCCCCGGGGGTCAGCTGGGTTCCCAGCAGGGGGTGTGCGGAGCGGAGGGCTCTCAGCCCGCCGACACTGCCCCTCTTCATTCTCTGGAAGCGCTCCTGGTGATGATGTGCACCGCCAACAGAAGTGTGGACATCAGCCACCTCAGTAATGAGTAGGTTGACTTAAGATTGTAATGTAGACATGCCCTTAGCTATCTACCCACACTGAATCACTTATTCAGAAAGCCCCAATAATCCAACCCCTCCTGTTTAGCTAAATGTCTATGACATCCCTCACAGTCCAGATCAGCATGGTTGTATGCTATTTTTAAAGGTATTATGATAATCAAGTATCCAATGAAATAACAGCAAAGGTATGAAATCATATGCAAATCCTCTATGCGCCTAACCAGCAAGGTTTTTGCCATGATGCCCATCACTGGCCACCCATCATATAGGTGTGCTAGAGGCAACTCGGAGCTTGTTTCTCAACTATTTTGAGAGTAGGCAGATGGACACCAGGCAGTTTGTTAGGACTGCTGGCTCTAAAGAATAGGCTGGATCATGGCATGTGATTAACAGGAAGCCATGGGAAAAGCTCATAAAATGTCTGCCCCCTTCTTAGCTGTTATGTACTACAGTGCATTTAAAAAGCATCGTGGTTTTGGAATAGATGTTAAATGGGTATAGAATGCATGCATCTATACATCACATTTCGTTAGGTATGTCCTGACTACTGGAAACATTGATTAACAGCTCAAAGAACAAAGAGGACCAGGCCCGCCGTCCTGCCTGCCTCCACTTACCTCCAGCTTCTGGCTGGGGCAGCAAGCCACACCCAGCTGGATTTCATAGCTTTCGTACTGGCTGGCAGGTACGATTAGATCATCTAGTCTGATCTTCTGTATTGCACAGGCCATTACATTTCACCCAGATACCCCTATATTGACTCCATATTAAACTAAAGCATCTGGAGAGTCCTCAGGAGAGTAAATTGTTATTTGTCACAGGCAGAGAACACGAGAGACCAAGGTGCTACCAGTGTCTGAGGCCCCTGACGTGGCAAGGAATTGTGTAGGTCAGATATGCCCAGATGATCCCAGCAGGCAATCTGCATTCCGTAGGAAGGTAAAAAAAATACCAAGGTCCCTGGCAGTCTCACCAGGGGGAAAATGCATTCCTGATGCCAAATCTGGTGACCAGTTTGACCCTGAGCATGTGAGCAAAGCATATCAGCCAGATGTCTAGAAAAAGAATTCTCTGTACCACCTCAGAGCACCAGACCAGTGTCCTGTCTCCACCTATGGCCAATCTCCGATTCTTCAGAGAAAGGGGGGGAAAAAAACAAAAACCCACATCAGATTACATCTTGCCAATTGTGCGTCGGTGGAAAGAATTCCTTCCTGACTCCTACAGATGACTGGCTGAAGCCCTGAAGCATGAGATTTGCTTATAGTCAGAGCTTAACTTAACACAGAGCTGCAAGAGTTATGAGCATATTGAGGGTAAGGCAAGCAAGCTTGTTCTCCCCATGGCCCGTGAAGGAAGTGAATGAAAATGGGGGGGAGGGGTCATAGATTCACAGATTCCAAGAGAAGGAACCACACTAATCATCCAGTCAAACCCCTCACACACACAGGCCATAGAATTTTTCCCAGAAGCTGGACTAAACCATATTCTTTAGAAAGATATCTAACATTGTTTTCAAGACTCCACATAAGGATAAGTCCTCCACCTCCCCTAATGAACTGTTTCAATGTTCAATTACCCCCACAGCTAGGAAACTGTCTTATTTCAAAGTTGAACTTCCAGCCATTGGATCTTGTGATGCCTTTGTCAACAATACTGAAAAGCCCCCCATGATCAGAGCTCTTTTCTGTGTGTAAGAATCTAGACACAGCGATCAACAAACCTCTCAACCTTCTCTTTGATAAGCTGAATAAATTGAGCACATCATGAGGCTTGTTTTCCAGCCCCAGGATAATTTTTTGTGGCCCTGCTTTCAACTTTCTCTGGCATTTCCAACTCCTTCTTAAAGTGTGGACACCAGAACTGGCCACCGTATTCTAATAGCAGTCTTACCAATGCTGTTAACAGAAAGACCGTTTCTCTACTTCTGCTTGATATTATATTCCTCTGTTTAGACAGCCAAGAGTCACATTTGCCCTTTCTGCCCCAGCATCCCACTGAGCACTCCTGTTGACGCAATTATACATGACCACGCCCAAATCCTTCTCTGAGTCATTGATTTCCGGGACAGTATCCATCCACTAGGTGTAACCTGCATTCTTGATTCCCATCTGTCTTACTTGGCATTTGGCTGTATTAAAATGCATTTTGTTGGCTTGTGACCATTTAACCAGGAAGTTCAGATCACTCAGTGGCAGTAACCCTGCCTTTCTCATTATTTACTACCCCACTGATCTGTGGGTCATCTGCAAACGTTACCAGCAAAGATTTTATATGGTCATCCAGATCGCTGATAAAAATATTATATAGAATTGACCAAAAACAGGCCCCTGGGAGAGTCCTCTAGAAACAGCCCCAGTCATTGGTATCTCCCCATTAATACTACATTTGGAGATCAGTGAGCCACTTTTTAATCCTGACCTGTCAATGCCATATAATGCAGGTTTGTAATCAAAATGTTGCATGGTGCTAACTCAAATGCCTTGGAGAAATCCAAGTCTATTATATTAACATAGTGGCAGCAGAGCTGCCTCTAAGACAGAGTTCCACCCTCTCCTGGGAAACAAAGGGCATGTGGGGACCAGGTACTGTCTGCCTCATGCCTCTCCATCTTCAACATGCCTCATTTTCAGTAGCATAGGGCAGCACTCCAGCTGCCCTATACTCTCACTGACCTCCTCAATTTCCAGCTTTATCCCCACTTTCCTTCTCCCTCATCTCATTTCCCCTCCTTCATGTTCCTTGCTTCTGCACCTCTCCAAAGTCCATGTCAAACTCCTGCCCATCCCCCCCGCCCCATTACCTCCTGTCGCTCTCTCCTGTCCTCCTCACTCGACTGCTCTGCTCACACCTTCCCTCTCATTTAGCCCCTACCTTCAGGCACACTAACTTTGGCTTCCATGTTGATGGCTCATCCCACCTTCACTGGGTTTCCTTAACTTCCTTATTGAATCTCCAGTTCTGAACCATTTCTTTTACTCAAGGCCTTGACTTGCACTCATCAAGTCTTGTTCTCTCTCTCGCCCGCAAAACTTTCCAGTTCCTTCCTGCTGCTGTCTTTAATATTGCTCATTGCCATGTCCTTCATTCAGCCTTGCACTGACTTCCAAATCATCAATATCCATGATTTCTCTACAACTCTGTCCCTTAATTCCCTCCATTGATTCCAGGGTGCTTGGACCTTCCCCTCTGTCACCTCTCCATCCATTCCAACACACAAATCTCATTCCTCAGCTCACATTTCCTTCCTCCACTGATATGACTGGAGAAAATCCAAGGAGTTTACAATCTGAAGAGGCAAAAAAGTAAGAGAGGGATGGGACATGTGGAGTCAGGTCACACACTGTTGGTTCAATATTTCTGGCTCTCTCTCCCAGTCCATGTAATTATCACTGCATGGAGAGAAAGGGGATGGGAAAACAGGCCTTGGAGAAGTGTGATCTGAAGCAGGAGAAAATGGAGGCAAAGAACAGGACCAGAAACCATATGGGAAGAGCTTTCAACTAGAGCTGTGCAGAGAAGGTAAATCCATGTTGTGGAAGATTTTGATATGTTGATGTTTGGTTCCATTCCAATTTGGAATGAAACCCCAACATTTCAGAATTCTCCATGAAAGGGAACAGAGCCTCAACCCACCTGACAGACTACCCCAGGGCCACAGACCCAGAAAACCATGGGGTCTTTGTCTCCAATGCAGTCCACTTGGAGGGCTGCCCCACAGCTCCAGACGCAGGAAGCCCAGGAAGTCTCAGAGCTTGAGAGCTAGAGCTTGAGAGCTACAGCTTCCAGGGGAGCTTTTATATTAATTTTGATGGATTACATGGGCCCAAAGAGTCAAAGGCATTAACATGACCCTGAAACTGTTGAATAAACACTTTTAAAGAAGGTTCAGGGTTTAGCATACAAAGACCTCAGACTGTTTAGTACCATAGCAAATCTGTTAAACATCTTTAGTGTTTTATTAAAGGCAGAGAAAAAAGGGGGAAAGGGTTAAAGCATCTGAAACGTAAAGCTTTCATTTTATCATCATCCCTTGTTCCCTTTCCCTGGAGAGGGTTTTTAGATGGAACCCTCCCCTTACCACCTCTTGGATGCTATTAACGATGGCAATAGCTGCTCTTTTGCAAAAAAAAAAGAAGTTGGTTGAGGTGGGCTGGTGGTGTCAGTGTTTCTGTGATTGTTAAAGTACGATTCCCTTTCCTAGAAGACAAAACAAAACAATTACACACAAAAGGTGAAAGCAAAGACAGAAACTGCATTTTCTAGCTCTGGTGTTGACTCTCACTGGCAACCTCACTGCTGAAAAACCAAAAGGCACAGCACTCAGTCTTAGCCACTTTGAGACTTGCCAAACTTGTACCAGCGTCAGGCTGTTTAGGGAGGGTGGGTAATGCTTTTAACTGCCTCTTTCTGGTCACAGCAATGTTGTAAAATATAAAAGAGTAAAAGAGTCTGGCAAACTGAGCCAGACTCTTATTAAACAGAAGACAAAAGGAGGATAGGATAGAGAAGAAAATAGGCGGGGAAAGAAAAAGGACACACAAAGTATGTGAGGACAAAAAGTGTCAGATCTCAGCTGATCGTGAGAATTTAGCTGGAGCTGGTGGAGGTGGCAGTGATCTTCAATCTGTCACTTTCTTGCATCTCTTTCCCTCAGCATTTGTTGTTATAGGTTATTGTGACATTTTATTAACTTTCACTCACTTTTCACAGTTGAGCTCACAATTAGGGTACATTTGTAGGCCCAATTATCACAGACACCCAGGCTTTGTGGCAGCCTGCCAGGTGAGCGGAAGAGACACTTAGGAGGATAATTAACATCACGGTGCAGGGTGCCGGGCTGGTCTCACAAACTGTTGTTATACTCTTATTCCAAACCATCATCACTGTACACTGCCAATCTAATTACCTCCTCCTCTCAAGATTTTCTCTTCCTGCAGAAGTTGACTAAGATGACTGGTTTAGCTTTGGTGCCATCTGATTTGCTTGACCCATGGGTATAAGTCCAGCTATGGTTAGGAGACTCTTTTTTCCCCCTTGATGCTCTCTACTCCTGGTGACAGACAGTGGTCAGCTGTCCATGGTTTTATTTCTAGGTCTGCAATCTTTGATACAGGTGATCATGTCCTGCCCGACTATGGTGCAGCGGAAGAGACTCCTTATTCAGTGGTTCTGCTCTTTCCTACTTGATGTGTTCGAAAGAGTAGCAGTGGTGTATTTCTCATGCTCACCAAGCTCTCTCTCGGGTGTTGCTGTGCAATTTTCCATTCTGTTGCCCCTTTTATTTTATTGTCTACGCACCAACAACATGCCTTGTCTTGTACAATTTTTTTTAAAATCCCATTAGGCACCTATTGACATTTTTAGTTGCCAAAATACATTTAAATATCTGGCTCAGGGTTACTTAAGACCTCGATTGGGTAATGAACCGTGTATGAGTACTGGGTCCTAGATAATCCTCTCACCCCACATTCCTTCCTAGCATTTGGGATCACCAAAAGGAACTCATTTAAGAGATCCAAACTTCAGACTTGCAGGCCAATGATATAGTGTTTATGATGGAGGATGCCAGAAACTGGAACTTTATTCATTTTTCACACCAGGCAATTTCTTGAAATTCAGGACCTGGCACAATGCCCATCAGTTCACTTTACCCAAAAATTATTTGAAGCAGCAGCAGATCACAATTGGTTGGGGATACTGCTTCTGAGTTTCATTAAGTCTCCGTGGTTACTGAGGATAGTCTAGCAGATGCCAATTATCATCAGTTTGTTACTAATTCCAGTGGGGCATGTCTTAAATACAAAATTTTTCTGAGAGGGATCCAGTAACTAAGGAAAATGTAAAACTAAAGTGATGTCCTGTGAGAAACCACCCCCACAGAAAAGGAAAGCAAGAGCATTTCAAGAAAAAGAACACAACAAAAGTGGAGATTTGTAAATGGTTTCAGAAAATTCTGAACATCAAAAGCATAAGAAAGGCCAATTAAAATATTAATAGCTCTCCCGTCAAGCAATGTTAAAGCCATATCTTCCAGCACCGTGGATTTCTCCAATAGCATGAAAAAGTGCTTCTACTACTAGTATAGATATTTCCTCTCATTGTGTTTAATCAATGAACTCTTTTAATAAGCTGAAGTTGTTTAAAATGAGGGCAATTTCTATTTGTCTCCAAATTAACTGCAGGAGATAGTGTGATTCTTGCTATTATGGCTAATTCAATAAAGCATAGCAACTGCTGCAGTAGTTTCTATATAACAGATTTAACCCAAAATGGATCATTTTGTAATGGGATCATTTTCCATGAATATAATACTTGACGTTTATCTTCAGAGCCCATTACGTGCTTTAACTAATTCATTTTCACGAAATTCCTGTATGATCCCTATTTTACAGGTGGGGAAGTTGACACACTAAGAGGTGAAGTGACCTGCCAAAGGCCACCATGGATGGGAAAGAAGATCAGAGCTGGGATTAGAACACAGGAGTCCCTGGCTCAGGTTGCTAAATCACTCATAGTATAAAGACTGACATACAAGTGAAAGATGTAATACGATAATTATCAGACACTTTGGCCAGGTCCTCAGCTGGTGTAAACTGGCATAGCTCCATTGACTTCAGTGCAGCAGGGCTCAAATACTACAGTGACGAGTGGCAGAGATACCTTTATGCTAGTTGAGAATCTGGCTCACTATTTTAAAAAGATTCAACTATGATAAGCATTTTGATGAGGAGAGCGGCAGGGGTTGCATCAAAGTTGAACCCTTAAGATGTTCTCATTTCAAACAAGTATTAAGCACTCTCTTTTTGGTTTGCAGAACATGATGTAAATATTTACTACTTGAAACACCGAACATGGATCATATGAGCTATGCATACTTGCAAGATAACTTTCAAAGCTACATAAAATCACTTTGAAAATGTTTTCTTTTATTAAATCAAATATTAAATCCAGGTGATTTCTTGTCTCTTAAGAACTATAGTTCCACATCTGTTTTCATGTATGTGGTTATTTGGAACTCATTTTGCACTAAAATCCATAGTCACGGTTTCTTTTTCCCTCTAAAGAGAACGATCCTATATTGTTTTCTTTGCGCCTTACTATACAATAATATAACATGAAAGTAAAAGGTTTTACCAACATTTGCTTTATAAAGGTGTGCAATTTACATTTTTATGTTTAGAGCAGTTACTGTCATGCAGTTTTTGAAGTATAAGTTTCCTGAAATCAGTATACATTAAACTTCATATTTTACTTGGAAAAACATCTTCAAAAGAGTGAAGAGGTATATAATGAAAATGCAGTTCTCAATCATTTTTGTGACACTGCGAAAGTATGATTTACATCCAGGTTAAGTTAGATTTTAACACTAGAAAACTTTCAAAAGACTCAGTGGCAGCTCATTTACAAATATACTATTTATAATGAATGCATTGATACAGAATGACACTTATAAAAAAGCAAGGCAATCTTTTATATTATAGACATAACAATCAACATTACAATAATTCAGATTAAAAGTACATTTTTTGTAGACCGTTTACACTTTTGTTTAGCTTTTGACCACAAATTAACGTGGGCAGGTATTTTTCCACAGCAAAAATCCTGTGCGGACCTGTTTAAGACCTAAACATCAGAATAATAAACATAGTCTTCTGATCGCTAGAATAAAAACAAAAACCGTTAGATACTGTTTGTAGATACTATCATTTGTTTGTAATTGTCCTAACTGTGCCTTTTAAGTTCGTGTGTTGTGCAAATTACTGCCAACAGTACGTCTAATTAAAAGCAAGTTCTGGCATGCCGATTAAAGATACAATTGAGGTGCAATATTGACTATACAAAAATACTCTGCTGCATTCAGATTCCTTAATAATACAAAAGACATGTCCCTCCCTTGATATGTTATGATTTTGTATTGATCCTTAAGAGAGAAACAAGGAAAGGAAGAAACGTCTGATAAAAGGTTTTCCATTAAAAAAGGTATTCTGCACACTTTCAGGATTACAGATGGTGTTTGAAGTTTTTGCTTTTTAGGCTCTGCAATTACTAACCAGCTGGACAATGTTTCTAAGTCCTGTTTTTTAAAACCATTTAAGTGAACAAACTTTATTGTTCTTTCAAGAAGCTTGAGCACATGATTTCTTACACAACGTTAAACAAAACTGCACAAAAAACCTAAAACCAAAAGAGGCACTGAAGCATCAAATATTCTACAATACTAAGTTGTTTTAAAATAAAGTAAGATGGATTTAAGAGTTTCCAATAGCATCGGGCAAGTTAAAAGAGGCTAGGTGTGCAACCATATGACCAAACTGCACGGGGTGTGTTCAGCTAGATGTTTTTGTTTAGGAAATTAAATGTGAGGTGGCCAGAGAGGGAACATTATTATTTTTATAGTGTTTATGAAAACCAAGCATTTTCAAAGCCAAGAGTTAGCAGCCAAATTTCTATTTAGTCAATTTAAACACAATATAATTTGTTTCAAAACTAAAAGTCGTATTGCCAGTTATTCTTCCTTTACATTTAATCAGTGTTTTAAAAAAGACAACCCTTATGATCAGTTTTATACTTATCAGAGTACCATAATACTATACTCTGTAGCATGGTATTTTGCTTGTGTTAATCAAGGCATAGTTCATGATAGTGTCCTATAAATACAAGGGCTGATATTTCCACAGGCAGGCAATAGAGGTCATGATTTGATTTGCACCCAGATTTCTAAAGATTGTCACACTTTTTATAATCTCTTCTTATTTATTTCAGAGATAGCACTACCCAGAACAGTATCGCAAGGGACAAAAGTTTTAACAGAAATCTGGCTCACCCCCCTTTGACCATCCTAGTCTTAAAAAGTACCCACAGAACTTTTTTACTCCATCTTGCTCATGCTTCAATACCATATATTTGTCTGGACTGAGTTCTTTCTTCTCATTTTTAATTTAATCCGCATGATCCAAAAGTTCTTAAACATATATACAAACGAACACAAATCCCACTGAATGGCATTGGGCATTAGAGACAACCTAAAAACTGTACTTAGTTAACAGATGCAAAATGCAACATCCTGGAAAATTAAAAAAAGTTGTCAGGTTATAGAATTGTTTTAAATGATCAAGGTGTTAGATAAATAGCTGAGGGACTAATAACATTTATACATTAAAGCTTATTCCAAACAATGATACTCACCCATTTAACACCAAAATTAAATAACTCATTTCATAAGGAAACGTCTTTGAATTCTTTGCACCAGAACTTAATATCTCACGTTGTTTTACTCACACTCCCTCTAGACATTGCAAGAAGGATTCACTTCAAAAAGTACAAAATTAAATTCCCAAACAAGACTCAGGAGTATTTGGCATTGAAGTTACTATTTTAGCACAAGGATACATTGAAAAATATCCTGTTGTGAACACAGCTATGTTTTAATTCATTACTTTACTCTTACAAGTGTAATGGAGACTTTTTTTTTTTTTTAAAGAGTGTAAAAAGTATTTTTGGTAAGCCAACTTCTCATCCAACCAAGTTTTTGGAAGAGGGGGTCAGCTCCAATTGTACATGTACCTCAACAAGATGAATAAACCAGATTAAAATATTTACATACTAAACAATCTTAATTCCATAAATGCAGCCCAACAGCACCTATACCTGACTGTCTAACAGTGGCAATGGAAACACTTCAGGAGGAGGCAGCCTGCTATTAGATGCCCTATTATTTGAAACTTTTAAGAAGCATCTAAAATGACTCCTCTTGGGCTAGTTTCCTACTGTAATACACACCTAAAATCTTGCTCTATTGTAACAGATTGAGACATGAGTTGTCTTATAAATTAAAGGGCAAATTCTCTCATCAAAAATGGGATTGGGGTGCAAATGGGGAACACAACTGATATGCTTTGAGACACAGGGGCAGCCACCTTTGTTTTAAGGAATCGTATTAATCAAAAACTGTTTTCCCAAGTGAACTGAGGGAGCAAGAAGTAGGTTTCAGCAGTAAATTCAGAAGTTAGATTACAGTCTTCAAAGCTACACATTTCAGCATTCATATTTTAACACTTTACTGATGAAAAAGATTATCTCCAGGCAGAGCTGTAATAACTAGTTTCTTTTATAAACTAAAATCTAAACTGAAAAGCTACAGTAGATGTAAAAAATAAGGGAGGGGAATGGACATTACTTGGTAAAATCCAGTGACATCTACAATAGTTTTACAGCACGTTTGAGCCCTCTACGGTTTTATATCTCCACCTGCCTTCCATTTAAAAGTTGTTCCTTGTTAATGAAAAAACATCAGACAAAACAGAATGCAAGTTACTGTTAATGCTGGAAAAACTAGACCAAAGGCAGTACATAAAATTAAGCTTGTCTAAAAGCCAAAAATTATACTCCCCCAAACTTCTGCATGTGAAATAGATTTTTTCTGACATCAATTGATTTAATTTTGTTAAAAGATACAGTCATCTCTAAAGCACAATAATCCAGCAGCAATTCCATTATAATGAGTATAAATTGGACAGTTTAGCCAACATCTGAAATGTAACTGCCTTTAGAGTTTCCATCTTCTTAAAGAAAAGGTCATCTTAAACTGGCAATGCAAGTGGAGTGACAGTATCTCTTTCACTGCAGCATCTTTAGCTTTCTAAGCAGCCAAGCAAATTCAAATAAAATCGCATGTGAACCACTTACAGTATTTCTACTGAGCTATCAACATCTGTGCACAAATGAAAAGGTGCCTCTTCTTAACAGAACGTTCTTTAATACTGAAATTGACAGGATGAGATTAAAAAAAAAATAGATGTGGCACTGAACTGAATATTTTGAAGCAAGTGCCCCAGCTGTGGGGAAAAGTGCATTTAGTTCAGCAGCAAAACAGCACAGTGTGAAGCAATTGTGCTTGGACAGAGAAGTTCCATAATGGAAGGAGGTACAAGGCAAGTCAAGATATAAAACCATAGTACGTTGTTAACCAACCTTAAAACTTACATATATTGCAGTGTTTAAAAGTAAGACATTCATTTATTGTACAAGGACTATGAGGAATCCTTAAAATTGCCTGTTGTCGTTTATGACCCAACACTATAACAAAAAAAAGATAATATATATTATTTCCTTGCCATTCAACTATACTGTTAGACCTTATGAATCTGTAACTTCACAAAACAAAAACTGCTCTTCACTGAGACTATTCAATATTTTTACCAATCTGAAAAGGTTACTTGTGCTAGAAAAGACCAACAACAAAAGGCTCAGTTCAGATATGTTATGCCCACAACTGATAACTCAGGGAAGCAAGACTTACAAGAATTCAAGCTTTTTTGACTGCATCTTTTCCACCTACCAGTTGTTTTGATGAGTAAGTATTTTTAGTATACAAACCAGCTGATAAAAATTCTTCAACAGAAGCATATAAATTCTAGATTGATTAAAACAGAGCAAATCAAAACAAAACAAAATCCAGTGATTTACTCTGACTGTAAACAATATAAAAACACCGCTTGTTTCAAATCTCAAAATAAATTAAAGAAAATCCCACCAACTTCAGGATGTGTGACCCTACCAGGTTTTGACACACAGGAGAGGGAGGAAAACAGAAAAGAAAAGTTCACCATAAAAGATTGCGCATTTTTTGCTAACTGAAAGTAGATCTAAGTAAAAACTACTCTTGTCCCTTAAATTTAACAACTTTTGAATTCGCTGGCAATTGCTTTAAGTGAACTGGCATTTCCAGATTACTCAGACAAACATCCACCAAATTCAGCAAAGAAAACTTACACAAGCATTTTTACAGAATAAAAAAAATCTAAATGGCTATGATTCCTCTATTAGCAGAAACACATAATGCAGTCTTAAATTTGCCTTTTTATATTATTTATATATTTTTATATATAATATAATATATGTATATATTATATTATATTATATATAATGACAACATTAATGCAGTTTGTATTTTGTACAGTGTATGGGACAATCCAATTTACATCAGACCATGGCACGATATGGTCCCTGCATTTTTAGGAACTGAATGATGAACGAGGGTCCCCCAGCAACGATCTGAGGTGGAAGGTGGCTGAGTGGGCAGTTCTCAATACTCATTATTGACAGTTTGCTGCAGAGCGCCAGCTCAAAGGGAAGGCTGTGCAGATTGGGGTTGTCATTCAAATACAGTTCTTCCAGATTCTCCAGTGTACCTGGTTAAAATAAAACATTCATAAATATAAAAGTAAATATCCCTTTTGTTTCACATGGCTTATAACATGTGAGTAGAAGCTTTCAAACTCACAAGGGAAATTCAATTGCAAATTCTCTACCAGGGAAACAACCCATGTCCACTTCTATTTTTAAGCATACCAATCCCCTTGCCCACAGGTGTCTAAGTAAGAGTCATTCAGCTCAATTCTCTGTAGTGATGGTCACTGCAAGGTTTCCACTCAAAGTGTGATTGCTACATAAATCAACCAATATGATATGTAGAGAGCAGAGTAACATTCTCTTTCTTGCCAATGCTTACCTATCTTGAACGCCAAACAGCCAAACTAGATAACTGTATATCCCTATATATAGATTGTATTCCCTACAGATCATGTATCAAAGGGGTAGCTGTGTTAGTCTGGATCTGTAAAAGCAGCAAAGAGTCCTGTGGCACCTTACAGACTAACAGACGTATAGGAGCATGAGCTTTCATGGGTGAATACCCACTTCTTCGGATGCAGAAGTGGGTATTCACCCACGAAAGTGCATGCTCCTATACCTCTGTTAGTCTATAAGGTGCCACAGGACTGTCTGCTGCTCCTATAGATCAGGTATACCATAAGCACTGCTCCTGTTCTGAGGGCCAGCTCCACTTTAGATTAATGAAAATGGTTAAAAAAAAAGTTCATTATGGCAGGATAGTATTGCACTATCGGTTTGTCAAAGCTTCCAAGTGATGTTGAATTGGGGACATTGGCGGGAGCATTAACTAAGCAAAGACAGGTTTACACAGAGTAATTCTTTAAGGTGACGTGTGGAAAATGAGGTACTTGGACACATACCGCAAAATACTGGTAAGAGTTTCAATGCTAATTGGAAGTAGGTATTGTTAGAATTCTTTTACTATTATTTGTATTACTGTAGTTATGATTAGCAGAATTTTTTCTATCATGTAACAGTTCACAGTCGCAGAGTCAGTAATGAGAATATGTAAATCTCTATTGAATACTCCTGTTGCCTTACAACACTCACCTCTTGGTGAAACATCAACGACCTAGAGGAGAAGCAGAGAGGGTAACAGGAGTATTAGAGGGTTAAAGAGCGTGTTGAGGAAGGAAAGGTTTCAGGACCACTGGTGGACTGGGAGAGTATGCGAAAGGTTCAGAGTACAAGCGGGGAACCACATGTAGAATCTGAGGAAGATTGGGGAGCCAGGGTGAGAGACTGCAAAGCAGAAAGGGCAGAGTTGGGCAGAACTTGAGCACTATCTGATGATTCTACATGAGGCAATCAAATTTGAAAACTTTAATAACCAGTCTCTACACTTCACTAGAGTGCTTTAAACATAGTAATTTATTTTAACTCTATAGATTAGAGCATAAGGCACCTGAGCGCGACTAATTTATGATCTAGAATGCATAGGGCCAGGTTTAGCTGAGATTTGGCCCTTCTGACTCCAACACATGTGCAAGATTTGCACTGGCTGTGATGGTGTTTCACTGGAGGTGCTGACACAGCTGAAGCATCTCTGTTTCCCTCTTCTCTAGCTGTGTGGCACTGTATTTCTCACATGTTTTCATGGTGTTTAGGTCTCTGTTTTTTTATTCTCTTTCTTCTCCTTTCCCTGTATTTCCTTCTCCCCTTCTCTTGTCTCAGCAAGGCAAGCAGCAGTGTGATGATATGCAAATAGCAAGATCTGTAGAAGGAAAGTGCCTCTCCTAGATTCCTTCTGCAGCCCCTTCCCTCACACAAAATTTTACTTCTGCAGCATGGCCAGAAAGAAAAGTCATAGGATTAGTCTGATTCCTTTCCTACTGAGTCTTTTTACAAGGAAATGGTTGGAAAGGAAAGTTGACTAACACTGACTGGCATTGCACAATCCTATAAATTTCTCTTTAGTACAGTCAGTGAAGAGTTTGATAGAGAAGGAAACTACTTAATCCAAGTCAGTTTCCCTCTACAAGTTCTTCACACACAAGGTAATTAATCAGAAAAAGCTAAGGCATTTCTCTCACGAAAACAGAGAAAGCATGTAATATTGTAGTGCTGGCAGAAATTTCAAGCAGGGTTGCATACCTCCTCACAATAAAAGTTTCTCCTTGAATTTTGTGGCCTGTTTCTGAATACAATAAATTCCTATCATTTTGTGTATCCCAGAGGTATTTGGAGGTTATTGTTTAACCATACCGTATATTTATATTTATCAGAAATAGCACCTTACCAATTTCTTCAGGAAGGTGTGTGAGAAGATTCTCTCCTAGCCCAAGATGTGTTAGATTGATGAGGTGACCAATTCCTCTTGGAAGGGTGGTCAACTGATTATTAGTCAAGACCAATTTCTGGTGGAGAAATGAATTCTTAAAATTACTAACAGTGCCTTCAAACAGTTGAGTAACATCAGAAAATGTAGCTATTGAATTGACAGATTGTATTTCTAGCATAAGGAGGGAAATCTCTAGTTCTCTATGGCATTCAAATTCTCTCTTAAATATTATTAAACTTAATAAACAACATGCACTTTTAACCAAGGATATAAAAGGCACTTCATAAGCTTTACTGAAACCTCAGGACAATTCTGCGAAGTCTATTATTTTATTCATTTTATACATGGTCAAATTGGGGCAGAGAAGAGAAGTTACTAACTGTAACTGGAGGTTCTTTGAGATGTGTGGTCCCTATCTGTATTCCACACATAGGCACACATGTACCTGAGTCTGGAAGTTTTTCCAAGCAGTGTCTGTTGATCTGCACACACACAATATCTCCACTCGTGCTCCTGACCTAGGGTATGAAGGGTCAATGCCACTCTATTTCCTCTTGTTACTGCAATGTAATCAAGTCCAAAGCAGAGGAGATGGAGGGTGGGTAGTGGAATACAGATAGGGACCACACATCTTGAAGAACCTCCAGTTACAGTAAGTAACCTCGTCTTTTTCCTGTGCAGCTCCCCATATGTATTCCACACGTGAGTGACTTGCAAGCAGTGATCAACATGGAGGTGGGTGCAAGGAGGCTGGCAGCAGAGCTGTTTGTAAGATGGTCCTTCCTACTGCCAAATCCATGGCTGTCTCGAGTTAGGGAATAGTGTGCCGTAAATGTGCGGCCAGATTGCCAAGTCACAGCTTTGTAAGTGTCCCACAATGGGATGCCAGATAAGAATGCCATGGAGGCTGCTTGCAGTCATGTGGAGCGAGCTGTAACACTCCCGAGAGGGGGAAGTTTTGCTATCTTATAGCATTTTAGCATGCATCCCCACTTAGAAATTCTCTGTGAGGATATGGCTTGCCCCTTAATATTTCTACTACGGTGACAAAGAGTCGATTTTCTAGTGGGCTTGGTTCTTTGCAGGTAGAACGCCAGGGCACGTCTGATATCAAGGGAGTATAGTTTCTTGTCCTCAGGAGATGAGGTTTTGGAAAAATATAGGTAAGTGAATTGATTGGCTGATATGGAATTGGGACACAATTTTGGGGAGGAATTTGGGGTGTAGCCAGAGGGAGACCACCTTCTTGTGGAATATTGTGTAGGGAGGGTCTGCCATCATGGCCCCTAGCTTACTGATCCTTCCGGCCAAAGTGATGGCTACCAAGAATGCCACTTCCATGCAGAGGTGGGTCATGGCACAGGCTGCCATAGGTTCGAAGAGCAGCCCTGTGAGAGCTGACCTTAACCTCATCCTGTCATGATCAAACCTGGGGTGTGGGTTTGATGACTGGTGAGAAGGTTCTGATCAAGCCTTTCATAAACCGCACTGTCGTCAGGTGCGTGAAGATATAGCATCCCTCTACTGGGGAAGGAAAGCGCTAATCGCTGCTAGGTGTGCACGCAGTGAGCTAAGGGCTAAACCTGATGTCTGCAGGGCGAGGAGATAGTTGAGGATAACCTGAATGCCCAAGCTGAGAAGTGGCGCCATTTAACCCAGTAGCACATTCTGGTTGATTCTTTCCTGCTTCGGTTAAGGATCTCCTGGACCGAGGCAGAGCATGAGTGTTCCATGTCTGATGCCCATCCAAACACTGGGCCGTGAAGTGGAGTGAGCGTGGATTGGGGGTGCCTGAGCCTGTTCTGCTAATGAGCAGATCCTGATGGGTGGGTGTATGGACGGCTTTAGGAGATCCGTGAACCAGAACTGTTTGGGTCAACAGGGTGCTAGAAGGATAACGGTGGTTGCGTCTCAGTGAATCTTCTGAAGAACTTGCGGTATGAGGAGAATAGGGGGAAAAATTTATTGGAGGTCGCCCCTGGGAGCAGCAGAATGTCACTCAGAGTCACTGCTGATGGGCCCCTCTGGAACTGTACATGAGATGCTTTCTGTTAATCTGGGATGCAAAGAGGTCCCATAGGAGATTACCCAACTGTGCAAAGATGATGGTCAAAACTGTGTGGTGTATTTCCCATTCATGGTCTACATGGGGGGAAGGGATGGCTCAATGGTTTGCTCAAAGGGATAGCTAAACTCAGGGTTGTGAGTTCAATCCTTGAGGGGGCCATTTAGGGATCTGGGGCAAAAATCTGTCTGGGGATTGGTCCTGCTTTGAGCAGGGGGTTGGAGTAGATGACCTCCTGAGGTCCCTTCCAACCCTGATATTCAATGATTCTGCTTAGTCTGTCCGTTACAGAGTTCTGAGCGCCTGGGAGATATACGGCCTGTAAGGAAACCTGATTTCTGATATACCAGATCCACAGTCTGACTGCCTCCAGGCAGAGGAGACAAGATCTCACTCCTCACTGTTTGTTAATTAGATAGATAAGATATTGTCCAACAGGATTTGCACGTGGAGGAAGCATGTGAGGGGAAAGAAGGCCTTGCAGGCTCTGCAGACTGCTCTCAGTTCCAGCAAGTTTCTAGGCAGCCTGGCTTCCCATGGCGACCATATACCCTGGGCTGCATGGTAGGCCAGGTGAGCACCCCATCCTGTAAGGGAGGCATCCATCACAATGGTGGCCCTCAGTATGGGAGGATTGCAGGGGGTCTCCACCATGGTCTGGGTCGGGTTGGACCACCAAGCAAGAGAGGCGAGAACTCCTGAGGGAACAATAGCTCTGGAGTTGATGTGGTCCTTGGTCAGCAGGTAGGTCGAGTGGAGCTGGGCAAAAGGTGTCACATAGTTGCATGCAGCCATTTGGCCCATGAAGCAGAGGCACCAACACAGCACAGTGCGGGATTTGGGGGTGATGTGCATGATCAGGCCGCTCATCGTGTAAAATCTGTCCACTGGAAGGAAAGCTCATGCCGAGACAGAGTCCAGCCTTGCTCCTATTAAATGTATTGTCTGTGTAGGTAACAAAATGGACCTGTCTTCATTTATTCAGACACCTAGGGAGGCAAGGAGACATTGAAGGCAATCGATTGTGAAGACAACTTCTTGTCGGGAATGTCCCATCAGAAGCTAACGGTCAACAGTGGTGGTGTGCGAGTCTTGATCTGGATATCAAAAGTAGCCTTTGGCTTGCAGTTGGGAGTACATGGACGATGTGGTAGTGGTTGGAGCCAGGAAACAGCCTCTCCGGGATCTCAGTCACTTGCAAGGGGGTTCAGGTGGATGATGGTAGTAAGAGAGATAGGAAGAAGGTGGCCAGGGTCTGAAGGGCTGTTTCTGATGTATTCTCGTGGGGACTGGAGCACAGATCCCAATGATCTCGAGTCACTGAGGGAATGCAAGTCTGCCTTTTCACTGAGAAGATTGGCTTCAGCAAAAGGTAGGTCTTGAATAGTATTTTGGACGTCCCCTGGGAAGCCTGGTGATTGGAGCCCAGAGTTTCTATGCATGACCAGCCCTGTAGCATCCACCGTGACCTGGAAAGCCACCTTTGCCACCAGTCTCCCCTCATCCATCAAGAAATGCAACTGGGCCTGATCTTCCCCAGGGGGTTTGTCTTTGAACTCCGCCAGCGTGGTGTAGGTATTAAAGTTATATTTAGCCAACAATGCCTGGTAATTGGCTATATGAAACTGAAGGCCTGTGGAAGAGAAGGCCTTGCTGCCCACGAGATCCAGCCTCTTTGACACTTTCTATGGCAGGGTGGATGTCTGAGGGTGCTGCTGAGCCCCTTCCACAGTCACTTGCACAACTAGTGAATTAGGGGAAGGGTGTGTAAAAAGGAAATCAGCCCCTTTGGGAAGCACAAAATAGCATCTCTTTGCTTGCTTCCGGGTGGGGGTGCACAATGCAGGTATGTGCCAAACCGTTCTGGCCAGTTGTAGTATGCCTCGTTTATGTAAAGGGCCACCCTGGATGGCCCCTAGGGCTGTAAGATGTCCAGGAGATGGTGCTGGGGGTCCTGGACCTCCTCCAATGGGATTTACAAGTCAGTAGGCACCCTTTGGAGAAGATCTTCATATTGCCAATGGTCACCTGGCAGAGAGGGTGGCAAAAGGGATGAACATGTCATCCAATGATGAGGAAGCTCCGGTCGGAACCAGCAGTACTGGCTCAGTGTCTTCCTCCTCGTACACTGACGGAACCAGCTGATGAGAAGGTGACAAGTGGCAGGACTCCTGCAACAGTGCCAATGTCTGCTATAAGGGTGCTCAGTATGGCCAGAAGGAGGGATCTATTAGTCATGGTGGGCCCATGGATCAATGGATGCTGCTTGGAAAACTGCTGGACTCAGGGGCATGGCACACGTGTATACCCACCTGTGGAACACAAATAAGGACCAGCACACTTGAAGAAGAATCAAATTGTTTTCTCAAGGTCAACCAGGGAATCAATGGCAGAACCCGGAATAAAACTCAAGAATCCTGATTCTTTATACTCTTCGCTAATAATAAATGCCTTCCGTTAACTTTCCTTAAAGATACAAATTAGCCTGTTGAAAGTAAAAGCTTGGTATGTTTATCTCTTCTCATCATTGTTTTACCTGCAGATCCTTAAGGTAAGCGATTTCATTTGGCAAGGATTCCAGTTTGTTCTCCTCTAAATCCAACTCTCTTATTTTCCGTAGGTTTCCAATGCCATGGGGAAGTTTCTTCAGAAGATTATTTGACAAGATAAGAACCTGAAGAAAAAACAGAGAAAATTTTAAGTAATGCAGCAAGTGCCAACTAAAATAGAATCCCTTTAGACTTCAGAATTAACTAGCATTCCATAGAATGCAAAATACTGTTTTACAAGTTTTGTAAAACTCCTGTGAAACTGAACTAAAGGATAAAGTTAAACTTAACTCAGTAATCAAAACTAACACCACGTTACAAAATGGAGCTTAACAGAAGTGAAGTTTAAATTCAGAACAACAGATTTCAGATTAATAGGACTATTTAAAAAATGTATACATTTTTAAAATGAACAGTGGAGAAACAAAGAGCTAAGAGCCCATTTTAACCCAATGACTCAAGAAAAACAGACAGACAACTTCCTACTACATAACTTCCCTATCATTTGTATTCTTTCACATGCCCGCCTCAGTGCCATCTGCCTTGCTGTCCCTTATGTTGACAATCCATCTCTGACCCAATCTGCCAAACTTCCCCACTTCCTCTTACTTTTTATACCACCTTCAAGAAGTTGGTTTTGGGAAGGGACTAATATAACAAAATACTTGGCTACTCTACACACATGCATTGGTCTCCTATAATGACCTCCCTCACCAGTCCCCTTTTTTAATCTTCTGCTGCTCTCAGTTACATTTTAAATTAGGGCTTGCTTACAGGGGGACATGCAGGGAAATTAATCCAAATTAACTGAAGGTGTGAATTTAAAGAGGATTAGTTAAACTGCATTAAATCCCTGTGTGGGCATTCTTATTGAGAATTCAAGTGTCATTAATTCAATTTAGATTAATTCACTTCCAAAGTACATCAAATTAAGCCCACTTTAATTCTGAATAAGTGTATCCACACAGGCATTTTCTCCACTTTAACTAATCCACTTAAAAATTATTTTGATTAACTTTCTTGAGTGTCTCCATGTAGACAAGACCTCAGATTATAAACTCTTCCAAGTAGAAAATCTGTCTTTTCTCTGCTGTAAAGTACCATGCTTATGTTCTTATGCTCATCTATGAAGCCAAGTAATTCATTCAAGAATAGTTTGCAGTAATATAGCACCTTTCTCCAGAGCAACTCAAAGTTGCTTACAAGCAACTCTCAACATCTCAGTGAGGTAGGTAATGGGCAAGATGAGGCACAAATGTGAAGGGCTGCATTTTTAGTGGTGTTGAGTACCCACAAATCCCTGTTAAATCAACAGGGCTGCAGGTGCTTAGATCCTGATAATCCATGCTCTAAAGCAAGGGTGGGCAAACTACGGTCCATGGGCTGCATCCGGCCTGCCAGCTGTTTTAATCCGACCCTTGAGCTCCCACTGGGGAGCAGGGTCTGGGGCTTGCCTCGTTCCGGTACTCCAGCTGGGGAGCAGAGTCGGGGGTCACTCCGGGCAGCTCCCACAAGCAGCGGCATGTGCCCCCTCCAGCTCCTACGCATAGGGGCAGCCACAGGGCTCTGCTCCACACAATGCCCCTGCCCCAAATGCCGCCCCTGCATCTCCCATTGGCCAGGAACCACGGCCAATGGGAGCTGCAGGAGCAGCCCCTGAGGATGGGACAGCACGCAGAGCTGCCTGGCGATGCCTCTGCGTAGGAGCCGGAGGGGGGACATGTTGCTACTTCTAGAAGTTCCTTGAGGTAAGCGCCAGCTGGAGCCTGCACCCCTGAGCCACCCCCCCTCCAACCATCTGCCCCAGCCCTGATCCCCCTCCCGCCCTCCAAACCCCTCAGTCCCAGTCCAGAGCACCCTCCTACACCCCAAACCCCTCATCCCCAGCCCCGCCCCAGAGCCCACACCCCCTCCCACAATTCCATGAGCATTCATGGCCCGCCATACAATTTCTATACCCAGATGTGGCCCTCAGGCCAAAAGGTTTGCTCACCCCTCCTCTAAAGGCTATGTCTACATTGCAGCTGGCAGCGAGCCTCCCAGCCCAGGCAGACAGACTGACAGATTTGTGCTAATGGGGCTCCAGCTAGTGCACAGTAAAAAGAGCAATGTGGATGCTGCAGCTCCCGTGGAGACTCGGGCAAGTGACCCAATCTCAGACCTGGGGGACTGGGCAGGCTCGAGAGCCCAAGCTGACATCCAAGCCACAACTTCCACACTGCTACTTTTAACGTGCTACCTCAAGACCCGCTAGCACAAGTCTGCCCAACTAGACTGGGAGGCAGGCGCGCGCCCTGCTGCAGTGTAGACATACCCTTAGTGACATCACTAAGCTCTGGAGGGGTGTCCGGCTGGCTTTGGATAGTTAAGATCTTCCAGCTAACCCCAATAGGGTCTGGGAATTGATCCTAGCACTGTGCTAGAATTGCTAGATATTTCTCCTTTCCAATCCTACCATGTTATTGTTTTGCGATATTAAAACATACACACAAAAGTGAGTAGTTCAACAGTTAATGCAAAATTCTACAACAATGCATCGTTAGGGTTGTATGCAGAATTGCTGGAGCTGTGTCGGTCCTGGATATTAGAGAGACAAGGTGAGGGAGGTAATGTCTTTTATTGGACCAAGTTCTGTTGGTGAGAGAGACAAGCTTTCAAGCTTACACAGAGCTCTTCTTCAGGTCTGAGAAACTTAACCAGGTTAGGGTTGCACAGTTAAAGTCAGGAAATGCCAAAGTTAAGGTTAGCATGTCAATAATAATGTGGTTTTGTTGCATATCCTGTGTATTTTAAGGCACATACTAAACAATATGAATAGTAACTTATTAAACTACATATCTAAAAGAAAAACCGAACAGAAAATATTACTGTGACACAGGGCCAGAAAGGGTTACACAATTAGCCGGCTAACTGACCCAGATTCAACCTTTAGAGACATATTAAAGGATATGGTAAATGGTAATTAGGGCCATTTCATGTTAAATAGACTAGAGTTTGAAATGCAAACCTGTACGGTTAGAGAATTAGAGGTAATGCTAAGTACTCCTGTTATAATTGTAAGTGTTTGCTTATATCTTGTTAGGTGTTAGCCATGTAACCAAACAGTTCCTGTGTATTGCTGAATTCTGTTAATTCAGAGATCAAAAGAAAATGTTAACATTTAAATGAACTGTGAATGTACTGATATCACTGTCAATTTCTCTTTGAAGTATGTAGCAAATTACCTGTAAATAAAGGGAGATAGGCATTGCCTTACGTTAATCCAGGTAGCTAATTATCGTTGATGGTTAGGACATAGGTGGTTTACTTCAAAGATAGGATAATTGCCAACTGTTCACCCAAGTACTGCATGGTGTCAAGAGGCTGCCTGGGAACTGTTTAAAGGGCTCTTGGAACCTGATCCTTTCATCTCAGATGTGCTTAAGCTTCATCAGGGGGAAGAAGTTTGAGTCACAAAACTGAGGTCTCCAATCCCATCTGGATCACCCTGATATTGGACATTGGACTAAAACTATGGACTAATTCTGAAAGAACTCTTTGCAACTCTAAAGTTCACCATATCTACTATGAAACTGATCTAAAAACTCTTAGTCTGTCTGTATGTATAATGATCTTTTAACCAATACACTCTTCTTTTTTAATAAGCTTTAGATTATTTAATAAGAATTGGCTGTAAGCATGTATTTCGGTAAGATCTGAAATATTCAGTGACCTGGAGGGTAATGTGTCTGATCCTTTGGGATTGGTAGAACTTTTTATATGAACAACAAGATTTTCAGTAATCCTCTTCATATCTGACTTGCCAGTCTGGGAAGAAGTCCAAAGCTGGGTTGCTTTATGGGATCTGTGTTTTTGGCTTCTGGGTAACCAGTAAGGTATTGTGGAAGCTGTTTTGTTTCTGGCTTGGTGAATCTAAGTATTAGAATAACCACCAGTTTTGGGGATTGTCTGCTCCATTCTTCGCAGTTTGCCCTAATTGAGCAATCTCAGCGTGGTACCCCCGTGACCAGTCCACAATTACCTATGTGCAATGTGGCTGAGTTAAAATTGCTGTAAGAACTTCCACTTTTGCATGAACATTGCATAAGCAGTTCTTTCTGTTTAATTCCCTAGTGTTTTACTTAGTTGTAAAATTACCTAATTTTACAACATAAATATGCCCTTTCCTATTGGCACTCTCTCTAACAATAAAATCTGTTTAATGGGCCAACTTGGTTCCTGGAGTCCATCTATAGAACCTTCTCTTTAATCACTTGGTGGCTGGTTTCGAGGCCCAGTTCAATGCTTTCTAACTGAACTCAGTCCACTTTGTCATTCTTTTGTTGGAATATTTTGGCCCACTTTGTATGCTGGTCCCTCTGGGTGTTCTGCCCAGTTTTAATTCATTTTATTTTCTGCACTGTACATTTTGTGATGTGGGGTTGTCTATAGGTTAATAAATGAAATAGACACACAGGCTTAAGGAACGAAACATTTAAAAAGCTATTAATGAAAGTCATAAACTTATAAAACACTCATATGTTCGGTTAGCACACTTATTATGGGGACATACTTTTTTTTAAGTTCATTTCTGAGGATTTGCTTAGTCAGACGTTCACTGTATTTCTCTCACCTCAAGGGAAACTAGCCCAGACACATCCTCAGGAATTTTTGTGAGCTGATTAGTGGCTAAATTCAGTTCCACCATGCTGGTCCAAGTCCCAAAGTCCAAGGGGAGCGAGGTTAGCTGATTGTCCTGCAATTTAACAAAGAAAATATGTAGGCTTTGGCATGAAAAAACAGCAAGGTAGCTTGGAGATTAAATAAGATGAAACATTTAGATAAATCAAAAATTTGATTGGTTCTCATATAAACCAATAGAAAAATCTTTGCTAAATGGTTGAATCTTTAAAATGCATTCCCAAAATGTAATGAACACTACCCAATCTAGACATGTGGAGCTGGATTTGTATTACCAATGTGATGGACTGAAATGGAAACAACATATTACAAAGGCAATAACTCATGAAATTTCCAAGGTCTCAATAGTTAATTTTGACTTCTTACGCTTTTCAACATTGCGTACTGTTGGATAGGATGTGAACACTTAAGACATGAATAAAAAAAAAAACACAACAAACACCACATCATGTAAAGAACCTAGCAACAATTCTGCTATCCTAAAAATATGGAGGGTGTAAAGTAAACAAAAAAACCCTAATAAAAGGTCAAGTACCATGACAAAACAACTTAAGTGTCAGACATTATTTCAGGATCTGGCCTATGACAGGCAGTTGGAACAGATATCAGCCAGCAGTGCCCACAGGCTCTATGTTTGCTGACATTGGGGTAATTTTTAAAATAGCAAATACATCCAAATTGCTTATGTAGTAAAAAAACTGGAATGAAGTCAGACACACTCACTATTTAGAGTGCTAGTAATATAATTTGGTCTAGAGTGGACACAGTAAATTCTAAGAAATCAGGCTGTTCAAACTACTAGTTCATGTGTGACATTAAAGAGTGATTGGTACCTTTAGAGAATTTTTTTTCTAATTTAAGGACCCATCTAGATTACAAAAAGGAAGATGTTGCCTCTTTTGTCTGATTTTTCCACATTGCCCTTACACCTGAAAAACTCTTTCCAAATAATGTACCAGACACTATCCTCTCACCATTCAAATCCTTCCCCGGACTAATTTCTGTTGTGAGGTCAACAAAAATTCAGTCATCTAATAATAGATGTATTGGAGGACAGTTAAACATAAGTTTTTACAATAAAATAAAAATTTTAACCCCCTTAAAATGACTAAAACATGCACCAGCCACTTTACTTTTATGTTGCGCCCTCTTCATCTGGTTCAGACTGGAAATAAAGCATAAATTTTTAACAGTGTAAGTAATTAACCATTAAAATAATTTACCAAGGGTTTTAGTGGATTCTCCATCAGTGACCATTTTTAAAACAAGATTGAGTGTTTTTCTAAAAGATCTGCTCTATAAATTATTTTGGGAAAATTCTATTGACCTTTGTTAAACATGAGCTCAGACTAGATAATCACAATGGTCCCTTCTGGCCTCGGTATCTATGAATCTATTTTTGTATTTCAGAATGCAAGCTCTTCAGGGAAGAGACTATCTTACATAGCTTGAAAGTGCCTTGTACATCGTAGGTGCTGTCACAATTAGTAATAAATAATAATTGTTATCATTTATTGATAAATACATTTTCTATAATGTAATTATATCAAGACACGGGAGGGGCTATTTGTCGAGTTTCAAGAGAGATTGAAAATCTCTGAATATGTATTCTGTTACATATTAAACTAAACCCACTGTTACACTATTATCCCTCATGGCTATTTTCTCCACCTGTAATCTGTCATCATATGCTTATATTGTGATCTTTAGGGGATGTAAAGCGTCTCTTTAAAAATATACAATATCTAACACAATGGGACATGAGTTCTTACTGTGGTCTCTGGGCTACCTCAATGCAAAAGTAATAGTAATAACAAGGTCTCAATTTTAGATTTTGCAAAAATAAACTTTAAAAAGGCGATAGATATTTCTTTCCATGATTCTGTTTTTAATTGAAATAAACTTGTTTTAAAACAAAATTTTCCCCTCCAATGTTTGCAATTCAACCATTCAGATTCCTGAACATGCAAAGCACAAACAGCTTCACTGAATTTCACTGTCCAAATGTGAAGGCAATGTGAAAGAGCTAACAGAATAAATAGTGAAAAATGAAATGGATCAGTAACACAGGTAAAGGATGTGTGTCTGTGATATCTGAGTAAGGTGACAAAGTATCCCTTTCATATGCTACAAGTTTATTCTTTGTATCATTAAATTTGTTACAGTTCACAGAATCTGCTGTGGATGTTACAAACAGTGGCGCGTTCCTGTGGCTCACCTTCATGTTCAGCTTACTTAACACTTTAGCTCTAGAGAAAATTCCAAACGGGATTTTGCTGATGCGGTTGTGTTCCATGTTGAGAGAGTAGATTGTGGAGAACTGTGATGGACCACCCACTGGATATGACTGGAAGCAGTTCCTGGCCAATGTTAAACTAGTCAGGTTCACAAGACTCGATAAAAGACCCTAGAAAGGGAGAGAGGGGGGGAGAGAACCTTGAGCTGTGCATTTAAATTTATTTGAACATATATTCTTTCACTGTATTGGGTCTCAATAAAAACTAGCTTCCCCCCAGGGCATCCAACAAGATAAGTTAAGAGTTGCAATATATAAACGAGTCTTAACTTCAGAAAAAGCTCTCTCATCCATACATTCTCATCCACAATCACTAGGAGAGAACTGTATTCCTCTCTTCCCACACATACATGGTGCCAGTATATAAAAAGTACCAACATTTAAAATTTAGACTATAAGGTCCTTTAGGCAGGAATCTCAGGTTTGTACCTGTCAATAAAGCACCCAGACACACTATTGGCACCATAGAAATAAATAATGAGTGCCAAATTAATGCTGAAATTTCATCTTTCGCTCATTACAATGCCAACCTTAATTCAGCCCTATTTGTTTAGGTACTGCAGGGATTAAAGATTTATGCACGATGTTACATACCAGAAATATTAAAGTACCTACAATCACAGACTGAATAGCAGCAAGCTCTCAAAACTTTCAATCAACTTCAAATATCTTTACTTTTCCCGAGGTACAGTTTTAATATTACAATTACAATAAAATTTTTATAGTGTTGTTTCAGGAATGAAAGTTTTTTTTTTTTTTTTTTTTAAATTAAGGGCCACTTCACATTCATTATATAATAAACCATCAAATTGCAACTTGCTCTGCTTCATGTCATGGCTCAACAAATTTGCAGGTATTTGAACACAAGAAAAAAAAAGTTTTATCTCAGAAAAATCAGTGCAGCCATTTTTTTTTCCTAACTGTAAACAATCAAACTAAGTTGCAGAGATATTCGTCGTATTAAAATCTCATTGTTATTTAGCACAATCTTTTAAGAGGAAATCCTGCCTTTAGTGATTTTATTATTTAGCTGCAATTTTTGGTTCTGCACTTCGCAATAGTACTTTGGGGGTGCCTAACACCTTATTGTTTCAAACTGACCTTGGAATTTGCAGAGGCTGGTTTTTAAGTCTGGGACTATACATAAATGTTGATAATAATGTGTGTATTAGCTGGTGCATATAATTTTTCTAACAGCTCACAAGTAACTAACAATTAAAATGCTTTGGAGGGGAAGATGCAGAGTTTAGTTACACACAGTCTAAAGAAAAACAATGCACTCAATATTTATGAAAGCTGTGGGATTGCTGCCTTTCCCAACCGATCCTTTTAAGATACAATATTTATTAGGCATTGCATCATGAGCTCTGGGCTCATTTTGCATTTCAGCAATTTCTTTGCAAATGAATTTTCTTTCTATTGCAGCCAAGAATGCTTAATTTTAAATGGATTACACTACTACATTAACATCTAGCTACTTCTTTGTCGCAACATAACTTATTGTTAGACTAACACATTTAGGTAAGGTCGCACTATTTGGTAAGGGCGTTTTTGATTAGGAGTCAACTTATTTTAGGATAAGCAATCAGTTCTCCAGTCAATTGCTTTTCTATGTGTAATCACATTGTAGTTACTTTCATTACATGCCTGGGTGGGGTGATTCGGCTTTGTTCTTAAAAGCAGCTGAGCAACTTTCTCTGTACAGCATTTTTTTAAAGCACAAGCCTACCTCAATATTTAATCATCTTTTGTTTCCAGTCAGTTGTTGCTGAATTTAATAATTCAGACAATTATTAATTATTTATACAATTACTGTACTTGGGTGCTTTCAATGGTCCTCTAATTTATGTTCACATCTTTTTCCTTTTTTCCCCTGCATACATGTTCTCGCTTTTCTCATTAGGTAGATTTTAATTATATGATATTTGCAATATAATTTTAGATGTAGTTCTTCGGAGAACAGGTTAGGTAGACTGAACAAAATAGTAGTAATGTTTGGATCACTCACTGAAACAAAGCAGAATAAACTCTGTGCATTTTATCATGAAGCCTAAAACTCTCACAAGTTCTACAGGGTTGAGGAGGGTGGAGTATCCTGTGACTTGGCTGAGGCAGGAGGGAACAGCATAGGACTAGCAAATGCAATAGCAGAGGCAGGAAGCAAGACAGCTGGCCCCTGCACTGTCCTAACTACCACAGGATTCTGCAGATTTTTTTACCTTTTGTAGCTAGTGGGTGATGTGCTACCCAACTGAGGGATGCACTGGTAGCGAAACATTGTTGTAAATTGCAAACTCCTACATTACATTATTATGGCAATGTTAACGTTAAGCAGCTATGACAAACATAGTGGCTTTTTGTCCACCTGTTTATCAAAACAGAACAGTCCTGTTTCAATTGGAAGCGGACAGAGAGATCCCTCTTAGTTTTCTGTCTCCTTTCCCCCTTAGCATCTGCAACAGGAACCTCATGTCCAGCTAAAATGATGGGCTCCTGGCTTCGTCGTTTAATTGTGTCATAAGAACATTTAGAAAATGGATAAAATGAGTTAGTGTCTTGTTGCCTGATGATTCGTCAATTGAATTACTGTCTAACTGGTTAGATATACATGTCAATGTGGCAGGCTCGTTCCTTAAAGCTTTTCATGTAAAAATCAATCTGCAATATTTTGATGTGCTCACAAAACTAAAAAAAAATCTATTACTTTTCCCCCCAAGTGAACACCTTGTGCCTCTCACCTCTGGTAAAGTAGAAATGTTGTTGTTCTCCAAATTCAGTTCATCAAGTTCACTACATTTTGCTAAAGACTTCGGGATTGCCGACAGTCTATTGTACCTTAGGCCAAGACGACTTAGACTGGACAAATTTCCTACAAAAGCAAAACAAAGTGTTATTAATATATGTCATTTAGGGGTTAGGGCACAGGACTGATAATACGGAATCTTGTTCTATTTCTGATTCTTCCACTGTGTGCGCTTAGTCAAGAAACAACCTCTCTGAGGCTCAAGTTTCCCATCTGTAAAATGGAATGACCACACCCTTCACCAGGACACTGAAAGTATTAGCTGATGTTCACAAAGTACTGTATTTTCAGATCCTTAGATGAAATACGCAATAGAAGCATAATATGCATATGTTTTTCTATAAGTTTCACAACAGAGACACACACTGAGCAATCAACAAATCAATTTTTTAGATGTTCCTCCATTCTGGTGGTCTTTTCACCAGGAAGTCCAGCTTTTACCCGAAGTTTTCCAGTTTTTCCCAAAATAACTTATCAAAAATTACAGTATTTTTACTATACGCAGTGTTGTAGTCATTATACTACATTATTATTACAAACTATTACAGTGGTACACAAAACATGATTAAATGTAAAGAGATGAAGTTAAGTCAAAGGAAAGGGAGGCTGAACATCAGGGAAAGTATAACCAACAGTGAGATCTGTTAGCTGGGGAATAGTTTCCCCATGGAACATGGTGAAAGCCCCATTGCCTTGAACTTTTGAAACCAGACTGGACAAAGTGTATTATAAGGACCCCTCCCTGTATCATTAAGGGGATAGACTGAATGATCTAATAGGTCTTTCCCATCTGTAATCTCTGATTCAGCATAGTTTCTATAGAGACTTTCTGATGAGTGTCTTAATAAGGCAGGAAACACTCAGTGCAGTAGAAATATCTGCCCTGCAGATATTGAGCTTAAGTCCCAAAGAACCAGAGGGCACGTCTGCAATGGATATCTCTGGCATTTTGCCCAAGAGCATGGGAAAGTGTTTAATTTATTGCCGATGAAGACAAAGCAAAAATTAGGGAAATGAAAGCAACAGTGGCTGAGCTGGTGGCACATGTTTATAATTATTACTATTATAACTAAAATTGTTAACTACATGCAAAGTTAGTATGTCCTAACTTCATTTATAACATAAAATATAGGAAACATCTCATTTCATTGTGCCCATATTCACAAAGATCTTCAGGGTGAAACATTCTAGGGATGAGTCAAAACATTCTAACAGCACTTCTCAGAAATGAAATAGCATTTAACAATCTAGTCTATAAATGAACAACAGGCAAACATCACACAAAACGTAAAAATCCATCACTTGTTCTTTGCTCTCCGACATGCTTCTTGAATCCTGAGTTATGTCATCAGGCACTATGCAATATGAAGTAGCAGAGTAAAGGATATACATTGCCAACTGTTGTTTAGCAATACAAATGTAGGCTATGTCAATGACAAGATTGTAAACAAAGTGTACTATGTCTAATCACACCAGCAATTTGGGAAAAAATGGAACCTCAATGCAGCTGCTGTCAGAGGGTCAGAATTATATACACCTCTATCCCGATATAACGTGACCCGATATAACATGAATTCGGAAATAACGCGGTAAAGCAGTGCTCCGGGAGGGTGTGGGGGAGACTGCACACTCCGGCAGATCAAAGCAAGTTCGATATAACGCGGTTTCACTTGTAACGCGGTAAGATTTTTTGGCTCCCGAGGACAGCATTATATCAGGGTAGAGATGTAGTATTTTCCAGAAAATAAAGGTACATTGGAAAATAATTTTTAAATTATCAAAAGTATAAATACCACCTCTCAAACCATCTCCACATCTCATCTTTGTTTCTACCCCTTTCCATTAATCTCTCTCCTCCTAATGAAAGAGGCTTACTAGTGGCTGCAATACATCATACACTAGTACTGAGCCTGCGGTGCACAATATGCCTACTGCATCAGCAGTAAGTGTCAAACCATAAGTGGTTCTTCTAGCATTTGCACCAGTCTGCTAAAGCTTTTTTCAATCCAAGCAGGTTGATAACAGACCTTAAACATCACATTTTTATTACCTATCTCCCCCCCCCCCTTTCATTTCCATTCCAAAATTTAATTCAGCAGCAGATCGCATGAATGGCTGGAGTTATAGGGCTTGACTTTCAGAGATGTTGAGCATGCAGAGCTCCCATCAACTAAAACTGCAGTTGTGGGTGCTCAGAACCTCTGAAAATAAGGTCCTAATGCTTTGCACTCCTATTTTAGCATTTTTACCATGCTCATTGAGACAGTCTCTAAACTCATACTAGAATTGAAGTGGGATTGGGGAGCAACTTGTCCACAAGAGAAATTTCTTCCCAACTCCTCTCAATTAGTGTCTGACTTGTGTTGGGAGTATGAGGGTTTATATCCCTTCTAAAGACAAAAATGGGGGAGACTGCAGACAGGCTAACATCTGACGTGATCACTAACAATAGGCAAACCAAAAACAGCATGTGTCCACTTGATTTATTTGGCATGAGTATGTAAAACGGACAGCAACTATAGAACGATTAGGTTCACATTCAGTTGTATTTTTGCCATTAGAACTATACCTCAACAATTCTTCTAGGCATGACCCTGCCGACGTGCAGGCAGAATGTCTCAAAGGAGAGCAGCATTAGATACTTATGAGCATGTCAGTTTCGCATCAAACTGAAGAGAAGTATTAGATAGGAAAAGCAGCAAGCTAGCAATAAACAAGTAAAGATACCTCCAACTCCTCTCCACAGCAAATGTCTTTTAATGATATTTATACTCCCAATTTTGTGATTCTTTGATACAACTTTTGCTAAGCATGATTTGCAAGCCATGTTAAGCCTCAGCTTATTTTTCTTCTAACGGAAGATGCTGACCCTAACAAAACCCCTGCAAAATTATTTTTCTTAACTTTCTTCATGCAAGATTCAGATTGCCTTGGGGGAAATCAGATTTTAGACATCCACCTTTGTACCAGTTATTTCAGTTCTGTTTTACTAAATGCGAATTTGGTCAATATTAGAGCACTACATTCTTCTTAGCAGGCTCCACTCCTTTTCAGGAGATGTACCTTTCATGGGGTCCTAGTTTTGCAGCAGCTGAAGCACAGAATTCCCAACCACTTCATTAGGGTGGCTAGAAAACCAGGTACTACATGCTTCACAAAGATAATTTATACAAAACTGAATTTAAAAACTGCTTGGGAGAACACAGAAAAAATTCCACAAATTATTTCAATTCAATGCATGTTACTATAAACAGAAATCTAAATAGAATATTATAAAATAAATTCTCTGTTAAGGACATTTTCAGATGCTTAGAGGGGAAAAAAGATTGATTGCTGCTGTCCGCCAATTGCTCTGAGGGAAGGACCAAAAAGAAAGAAGAAATGCACACATGCAGAAATATTACTGATCTGCAGAAAGACCATTTAAGGGTGGTTTTTCCATTTCTCCCATATTATCAGTTTCTCTTTGAGAGAGGAGAAAATACCTCTTCTACTCAGAATATTTCAAAATCTGAAGAGATATGGTCTAGCAGTCTCAACACAGAACTAGGAACTCCTGAATTTACTTCCAGCTCTACTACTGACTCTAAGGGACTGAGTAAGGTCCCTCTTTACGGCAGCTTCACCATACTCCCCTCTCCCCTACCTTCAGTTATTTTAAGCCCTTTGAGACTCTTCAGCGAAGAGTACTACGGAAGTGTAAAGCATTACAACAAAATGGGTAATGATTACTCTGCACTATGTAATTTAATGCATTATAGGTTAGCTTGCGATCCAGCTGGAATTTTTTTTTAATGTTATGGAAGCACTCAGACCAAAATAAAATAAAATAAGTTCACCGGAACAAGTGGCTTTCGTATAATTATATTAAAATACAAAGCTTTTTACATTTATAAAACTTGTGCATTAAAAAGTCTTTCCATTATAGTTCTCTCCCCTTTTATGATTTATTTGTTATCAGAGGATTTAAAGTCTTCAGCAGTTTGTAATAGATAATTGCAACAATACATCACAGAGAACATTGAAGTCTATTAAACAAAATTGTTAAAGGGGCACATTACAAATTCTACATTTTTTATAGACATTTTGCACCAAATGTTGATATCACACTCTAAGTAGTCTTGTGTTAGAATGTGTATTTGCATTATTATGCATTGTTACCTTGTCCTAGTTCACTCATAGATCATTTTCTACTGAGTGTTTATTGCTATCACATGTATGAAAGGGCAACTGATGCCATCTTTAACATAATAGGGAATTGTGGGCACAGATTAAATCAAACTGCATGGCATTTTTCAGATGTAGTATGAAAAAACTACAAAAAAAATGTAGTATGCTTAATATGACATCTGGACTTAATTCAGTGAACAAAATGTGAGGTTGCAGCATGGAAGAAAAGGAACCCAGGTTCAGTCAGTATAAGATGCTACAATTGAATACAAAACCTAAAGCAGACAAGACCTAAGTGTTTCTAAAAAGTTGAGAAATGGTGTTTAGCACCTTCTAGCAGAGGTTGGGTAGTCTTAGGCCTAGTCTTCACTTACCGGCTGGTCCGGAGGCACGCCATCGATGTTCTGGGATCGATTTATCGCGTCTGGTTAAGACGCGATAAATCGATCCCGGATCGATCCCGGAAGTGCTCACAATCGGCGCCGGTACTCCAGCTCGCCGAGAGGAGTACGCGGCGTCGACGGGGGGAGACTTCCGGCCGCGTCTGGACCGCGGTAAGTCCGGAGTAAGGTACTTCGAATTCAGCTACGTTATTAACGTAGCTGAATTCGCGTACCTTAGTCCGAAGTCCGGACTAAGTGTGGACCAGCCCTTATAGGTAACCGTCAATCCACTTGATCATGGTGAAGTGTAAAGGGTCTAGTCAGGTTTCTGATGAATAAAAAGGTAGCCTAACGCATACATAGGCTACAGTACTTTGTTTAAAAATGGTTAAGATGTTCCTAGTCAAGGTTAGGCACACTGTGTAGTATAGAAGCTGCCTAAAGCTTACTTACTCTGTAGATATCAGACTTTAGTCTTTGCAGATGTCAATCAGGCACAATCCACAATCACTAAATGTTACTTCAAGGAATACAGCAAAAGGCTACTCTTCCCCATATTTTTAAGCCAATGACATAGACCAAATAATCTTAATTTTGAAATAAGGAAGGAAGAGAGCAAACCCATGAACTGATCACCAGTTTATAACTTTCATTAATGACTGCTACCGTCAAAGTGTGTGCACATGCAGTGGATATCAGCAAGCTGCTCACAAATAATTAAGCACCCCAAAATTGGACTGAATGGCATGCAGCTGATCGTAGAAGTGACATGTCTGGGGCTCTGACCAGGAGCAACTGTATGCCGCCTTCATCTTTTGGTAGGCTTGCCTGAGTGCCTTTTCACGCGGCACTGCTGTGCATCCCTGGTGTAGCCTCTCTCCACCAGACCCTGTGCGATTTTGACATATATATTAGCATTTCTTCTGCTGGATCTGAGTTCTGCCTGCACAGATTCTTCTCCCATACAGCAATTGGATCCAGGGTCTCCCATTCACTCCATGCTGGAGCTCATTTGTGATTCTGCTGAACTCGCCACGCTGACCAAACAGGAAATAGAAGAACAGGAGTACTTGTGGCACCTTAGAGACTAACAAATTTATTAGAGCATAAGCTTTCGTGGACTACAGCCCACTTCTTCGGATGCATATAGAATGGAACATATAATGAGGAGATATATATACACACATACAGAGAGCATAAACAGGTGGGAGTTGTCTTACCAACTCTGAGAGGCCAATTAATTAAGAGGAAAAGAAAAAACTTTTGAAGTGATAATCAAGCTAGTCGAGTACAGACAGTGTGATAAGAAGTGTGAGAGTACTTACAAGGGGAGATAGAGTCAACGTTTGTAATGGCTCAGCCATTCCCAGTCCTTATTCAAACCGGAGTTGATTGTGTCTAGTTTGCATATCAATTCTAGCTCTGTAGTCTCTCTTTGGAGTCTGTTTTTGAAGTTTTTCTGTTGTAATATAGCCACCCGCAGGTCTGTCACTGAATGACCAGACAGGTTAAAGTGTTCTCCCACTGGTTTTTGAGTATTTTGATTCCTGATGTCAGATTTGTGTCCATTAATTCTTTTGCGTAGAGACTGTCCGGTTTGGCCAATGTACATGGCAGAGGGGCATTGCTGGCACATGATGGCATATATCACATTGGTAGATGTGCAGGTGAACGAGCCCCTGATGGTATGGCTGATGTGATTAGGTCCTATGATGATGTCACTTGAATAGATATGTGGACAGAGTTGGCATCGGGGTTTGTTACAAGGATAGGTTCCTGGGTTAGTGGTTTTGTTCAGTGATGTGTGGTTGCTGGTGAGTATTTGCTTTAGGTTGGGGGGTTGTCTGTAAGCGAGGACAGGTCTGTCTCCCAAGATCTGTGAGAGTAAAGGATCATCTTTCAGGATGGGTTGTAGATCTCTGATGATGCGGTGGAGAGGTTTTAGTTGGGGGCTGAAGGTGACAGCTAGTGGTGTTCTGTTATTTTCTTTGTTGGGCCTGTCTTGTAGGAGGTGACTTCTGGGTACTCGTCTGGCTCTGTCAATCTGTTTTTTCACTTCAGCAGGTGGGTATTGTAGTTTTAAGAATGCTTGATAGAGATCTTGTAGGTGCTTGTCTCTATCCGAGGGATTGGAGCAAATGCGGTTATATCTTAGAGCTTGGCTGTAGACAATGGATCGTGTGGTGTGTCCTGGATGGAAGCTGGAGGCATGTAGGTAAGTGTAGCGGTCAGTAGGTTTCCGGTATAGGGTGGTATTGATGTGACCATCGCTTATTAGCACAGTAGTGTCCAGGAAATGGACCGCTTGTGTGGATTGATCTAGGCTGAGGTTGATGGTGGGATGGAAATTATTGAAATCATGGTGAAATTCCTCAAGGGCTTCTTTTCCATGGGTCCAGATGATGAAGATGTCATCAATGTAGCGCAAGTAGAGTAGGGGCGTTAGGGGACGAGAGCTAAGGAAGCGTTGTTCTAAGTCAGCCATAAAAATGTTGGCATATTGTGGGGCCATGCGGGTACCCATAGCAGTGCCGCTACAGGAAATGAAATTCAGAAGTTCCCAGTGCTTTTCCTGTGTACCTGGCTAGTGCATCAGAGTTGAAACTCACATTGGAGCACTCTGGGATAGCTCCCAGAGGCCAATACCATTGAATTGCACAACGCTGCGTCTACACTACCCCAAATTCGACCCAGGAAGGTCGATTTTAGCACTACTCCCCTCGTCAGGGAGGAGTATAGCAGTCGATTTTAAGGGCCCTTTAGGCCGGCGGAACAGGGTTGGTTGTGCAGAGCATTCATTATAAATGACTAACGCGGCTAAATTTGACTTAATCTCGTAGTGCAGATCAGGCCTGAGTGACCAACATGAATACTATGGGAAATAAAGAATGTTAAAAACATATACACACAAAGCAAATGAAATCCAGAGTTAGTATACCACAGTTAAGACACCAGAAGTCAATCTGATATATACAAAAGATCAGTATGCAAGTATTCACTCTATTTAATTTGTTTGCATTGGGAGATTCCTTTTAGATAAAATATGGAAAGTTTAATTTTTCCATTTCAAAGTTGTGGGTGATGGATGCAATAACAAAATGCTTTAGAATATACATGATGGTGTTCTGCAGCAAATTGTAAAACACAAGCCAGGACTTCTTCCTCTTAGCATTTCAAATGAATTAATAATTATTAAAATTTAGTAAAACCTATTTCATACCCCACAGTGAAGTAATTCAATTTTGTTTCTCTGTATTTTTACTTGGTATTCACTCATCCCTCTTATTTAATCAAGGTGCAACAGGGAGTGTTAGAGGTAAAATCTGAGGTTAAAACTTTAACAGCCTGAAGTAACTTCCAGCAGAATTTCAACGATCTCCCATGCTGATGCCTCTTCCTGAAATATTTGGTTTCATGTGAGTTGCCATTTTAGCACTGGGCTCAAATACAATGGAGTAGGGCATGGAGTCTAATTTCAGAACCTCTCTCTTTTTATTCCTGGACCAGCGTTCAGAAATCACACCAGTATCAGAAAACGGAAAATGTGTTCAGCAATGTCTCTTTTGATGCTATTAATTAAAGAATCATTTTGGAGCTACTGCTACTACGCTTACAACTCACTATCCTTTTCCTATTAAAAAGGCTGTTGCTCTAAATATTCATAAATATAAGACATATCTGACTATGATCAAACTAAACACATTTTAGAAGAACATGTACAAAACTGTAGAATGACGACAGTAGGTGAGAAAGCTTGTAGATATAGAAAAATAATTTAAAATGATTTCTTACCTGAATTCTAATGTTACCTGTTGAATTTCTCCCTCAGATAACTTTTTTACCTTTTTTAAAAATAAGAAAACTATTAAATTTACATTAGGGGATGAAACTATTTAAGTTTGCTGAAGAGAAATTATAATTGTAATGTGGTATTTAGTGAACAATTTAAAAAAAATCTTTTAATCCGATGGCCAATTTAAACACTTTACTTCTCTCGGTCTCAAATGTCTACTAAATTGTTCTTTACCTCATTTTATGTCTCTTTTGGATGCTTCCCCCAAGTTAACATTAGCTGTACTGCAAGTTGGCATAAGGCATTTAATAACTAAAAGTAGATAAACTGTATATTTCCCAAATATTTCTTCAGAACAAAACATTGGCTCATATTAAAAAAAAAAATCACATTGTATCATAACTATTTTAATTTTGACTCTAGACTCTCTCTCTTTTTTGCTTTATGGTACTTGGAAAATGCTAGGCTATTACACAAAGCACATTTTTCTTACAGGAAGTGATCTACATGTAAAGTAATTTACTATTTTCAATCAACAGAAAATACTGATATGACTGCATTAAGCCAATATCTGTAGAACAAGACATTAAGTCATTTCCTGATAACTAATATCTAAATTGCCGTTTGTTATAGTACAAAAGTGCACTTAGAAGAAAGCGTTACTTGAAACAAAACTATACACTTATACACAGTGACTAAATTGGCTTTGCTGTCCTTTTAATCTTGGATGTTGCATAGTTCCTTCCCTACCATGCCTCTCACTCTCCATTACAATTATGCCCTTTCGCTAGCAACTCCTCAACATTCCAGTACAGTCCTATTAATCTGTGAGGAAACATTCCTTTAAAGTTTTCTGTTTTTATTAGAAATCTTACAGCACACCCAGAAAGCTGTCTGAGGTAAGACAAGGCTCAGCTAACTAATCAAGCAGTAAATGCTTCTTACCCAAGAAACACCCAGCAAGGAAACACAAAACTTGACAAACATTCCCTCTTATAAACAAAATCGGATTTCATTAAAAGAGGTTTCCTGGGGGGAGGAGGGGGGGGAGAAGAGAGAGAGAGAGAGAGACAGGCCTAGCAAACTGGAAAGGCAAAATAAATTGTTACAAGAACAGATTGATTCTAAATTAGTTATTTGTGATTAACAGATGTCTTCGGTTAGGTTTTTTGCACTGACTAAATCAGTGAAATTTCAACTGTGCTTAGACATCAAACATGCTGGAACCTGGCAATGTGTAGATGTTGCAAGAAACACTCATCACACCCAACCACAGGTAAGTGTCACAGTGGGGGGGGGGGGAAGGGGGGGATAACTAAGAAAAAGAGGAGAGATCAAAAAGTTGGAAAGAAAATTCTCCAGCCTAGGGAAAAAAAAAAACATCTGAAACAAAGCAAGCCAGACTTTGGATTCCATAGACGCATCTCCATCTCCGTGCTAAAACTCTCTCACTGAACTATTCTAACCACAAAACAAGCTATAATCTAAAAATCAAGCCACAACTTGCTTTAATGTTGTACCAAAACCGTCATGACTAAGAAATAAAGCCACTGTTGCTGAACTGGCTAAGACTGCCTCTTTTGTACTATGCATAAATGTAGGTCGATCATTATCAATCAATGGAGTTTCGTTCCCCCCACCACTACCCCCAGGACTTATGGACTTATTCTGAACTTTATTTTATATAGCAACAAATAATGCATTCTGAAAGACAGATTCATCCTCGATCAGTAATACTTTTTTTGGTGCAAAAATATAATCAGACTAAAATCAACGACAGTTAGCACAGTGCAATGTTATCTTCCACCAGTCAGCATCTGACTTGGCAGATTGTAGAGCTGCAAAGCATTGATGTTCTGTAGAGATAAGCACCATGCAGGTACAGCTATATGTTTAGAGAAAGAACATAAGTAACTTTAAAAGGCTACAAAAATGTCTTTAAAAGCGAAAAGTATGCCATTGCAAAACAATCAAGAAAATGTACAGAAAAACCATCTTTGGCAGATGAGGAGTTGATTCACTGACAGCAACATACTAAAGATTACTACAGTATCACTTTTTCAGTAAATCGCATGCCTACAAGAGGCCCAAGCTATTTCAACTGCATTGCCAGTAATTTCCCACTTCTATTAACTTATAAACTGATTATCTAAAAGTTGTGTGATTCTTTCATATCCTCTTAAGACAATCTTCTGTAAGCATGGTCTTTCCACGTAGTCTATTCTAAAGTAAGTTTTACACACTGCTTTGAGAAATTTAATGATTGCCTTTCAACAGATCTCTCAATATAGTGTATCAATATTTTGCACAGAAATTAACACAAATGGCCTAGAACAGCTACCTGGCAAGGGAAGGTGTTCACCTATAACACATAGGTATTAGCCCATTTAATTGGAGACATTTCTTTCCATAGTTCTCTAGGTGGTAAGCTGCTAATAACCCTTACAAATAGTTTCCGTCAGGCTGCTAAGGCAGAAAAAAATTTATCTTAAATAGAACTCCACTCAGCAACCTTTCTAACACACTCTTTATATTTACGAAATCAAAGGCTAAAAAAAGAATGAATACATTATTTTATTTTAATTCTTTCTAAAGAATGAACCACATACTTAAGGCTAGAGAATCACAAATACATTAGAAGTACTAAATGACAAGTTTCTATTAGGGTGATGTGAAGAAAGGAACTTTAAGATATCCAAGCTCGTTTTCTGGAATTTATGTGTCAGTTAAAATTTCTAAGATCTGTGTAGAAATCTTTGAGACATATTTGATGTTAATTAGAAGAGCATTTATTGGTAGAAAGTGCAAAAATAATACAACAAGATAAAGGTAGTCTATTGGGCACACATACATAAAAATGTTAAATCAAACAGCAACATCTGTTTACTGGCCACATACTTAAGGGACAGAGGTGTAGTTACAAAGAAGAGCAACGGAAAGGGGGGGAAAACAAAAACTTTTTCCTGAAACATTCATATATTTTTTAAAAAGAAATGGACAGAGCCCTCTCCCACAAAAAAGTCCACCAAACAGGAAAATTATAAATATAATAGCTTTGAGAAACACCAGAAAACCTTGTTAGTAAAAAGAGAATTTCTGTAGTAGTGCAGAAATAATACTTATATTTACAGAACATGTTTCATTATCTTGAAGTGTTTTACATAGGCAAATATTTTTTATTCCTTTTACAAAGGAGGAAAGTTAGACACAGAGCACTTATGTGACTTTCCCAAGGTCACATCCAGTCAGTAGCAGAAGCAGGAACAGAATCCAGGTTTCCTGACTCCTATGTGTTTCCACTACAAAAGAGCAGGTCTATGGGAAAAATGCTAAAAATTCAAAGAAACCGTAAATTAGAGAGCATATTAAGTGCTTATCTACACAAGAAAGTTGAACCAGTTTAACTTAAGGTGTGATTTTAAAGCAATTTAGTTAAACTACTTCAAAAGGCTTTATTTACACTTATTTTGGTTTATCTTAAATCAATTAAAAATCAATTTAATAAACTGAAATAAACTCTTATTCTGAAACAAGTGTTTATACAGGGATTTGCACTGTTTTAAAAAACAATTTACGTTAAACGAGTGCACCTTTCTCATGTAGACAAGGCCTAGGTCATCTCAATCATCCTCTGTTAATGCAGAATAGTTTCATATAGTACATTTTCTAGTGCTCTGTCTAGCCCTAGCTTCACATGTCCTAGGATATGAGGTTTCCACCCTCTCGCTTGGGAGATTATGCCTATAATTCTCATTGTCAGGAATTTTTCCTAATATTCATCCTAATTTTCCTGTCTGAGGCTCTGATCCTGAAAAGCATTAAGTTTAAGTACCAATTTAAATGGGATTACTGATGTGTTTAAATTTAAATACCTGCCTATGTGTTTGGTGGATTGAGGCCTTAATTTAATCTGATGCTCTTACTTTAGCTGAGACTGCAAGTCCATATACTCAGTTTAATGGCATTTCTCTGTTTGTAACTCTTTAACTTTTAAACTTTTAACTTAAACTTAAACCTTAAACTTTTAACTAACTTTTTAACTCTATTTGTAACTTTTTAATACTGCATCTGATCAATTCCAAAATCAATTACCAGAACCCTACTGATTTTGGGAAAAGTCGGAAAACTAAAAAAGGAAAAATGGAGACACATGGCGCCCTGGCCATCTGTTTAATACTGCCACAGCCTCAAGCATCTCTGCAATGGCCTACAGATCAAACAATTGGTGGACAGCACCCATGAATGCCTTCCAGCATAACAATACTCTTATCTTAGCTCAGACCAGATTCCCAACAGAGTTTAACATAGTGATTCTCAACCTTTTTTTTTTTTTTTTTTTTTTACTAGTGACCCCTTTCATATAGCAAGCATCTGAGTGCAACCCACGCCCCCATCAATTAAAAATGCTTTTTTATATATTTAACACTATAAATGCTGGCAGCAAAGCAGGGTTTGGGGTGGAGGCTGGCACCTTGTGATTCCCCATGTAAGAACCTTGTGACCCCGAAGCGTCCCGACCCCCAGTTTGAGAACCCCTGATTTAACATGTTGACAGCCTAAGACTGTCTACACTGCACTTTTGTTGTTAAAACTTTTGTCTTGGTGTTTATAACCTTCAGATATTTGTAAACGTGTGTACCCTCTTAGTTTCTTTAGTTAACCAAGCTACTTGTATTGGCTATTTTTAATCTTTGACATAAATCAATCCTGGCAGCCTGAAACATTTTTTTGTTTTTCTCTAAATTTCCTCCTGTTCTAAATCACTTTGGCAGCACTTTTTTTCTACTCTAGCCCTTAACAATTTTGAAGACTCGAAGCCTGACCTTTCCAAAATCCTAATTACCTCCCTCATGTAAATTGACAATTTACAAAATCTGATTGACATGAGCAAAGGGCACTATACCTGCAGACTAAAGTTAAGACAATTTTGTTTTGGTAGTGACATTGCCAATCTTGATAAAAAAGAGTTAAAGTTAGAGCTATGCTTACAAATTGTGCATTCGGATGCAAATTCCAGCTGGAAAGATGTCTCCTAGTTTTTAAATATAAAATTAACTGGACATGATGAAATTCAGCAACAGTGGGTATTTCATCCATGTAAGCTCAATTCAGGTAGAGCTCTCTGGGTAAAAAGGCCCAATATCTTCCTGGTCAACAATTTGCTACTAAAAATAGTTGGTGTCTTTCTAAATGGTTCTTCACTCTTCTGCCCCTCATCCCCCCATTTATTTCCCCATTATATTTATTTATATATATATAAATAATACTGAAATGCTCTATTAATTAATATTAGATGTTGCCCAAGTGGTTCAGTTTTGTCTTTTATTTGCCCACTCAACAAGGCTGAAAGCTTACAACCATGATGGGCTGTGTTTTTTTAAACAATATGTTTTATTCCACCATTTGTTCAACAGAGATTTAATTAAATAAGTAAAGTCCTCACCTGTGCAGTCCTATATGAGCTTCTGAAGCCAACTAGGGAAGAATCAGTTTATTTCAGTACTCTCACTCCCAATCCCAACATCAAAACCTGTATTTTACCGACTGAGATAGTACGTTTGGGAACTTGGAAGTGGATTTTCAAATTATATTATTAAAAAGTAGAAAATACAAAGAATAAATTAGTACTTGAAATTGATTCTGTAAGTCTTCTCTATTTTTCCTCTACTCAAAGCAAATACTGAAATACAACTCAGAACGTTATCCTTAAACTAATAATTTTTAGCACTTATGTAGCACCATTCATCTATAAATAGATTTTTCACTATGTGGTGGATAAGCAAACAGTATTCCTATTTTATAAATGGGAAATCTAAGACAGAGGTTAAGTGACTTGCCCCCAAGTCACAGAAAACAGTGGTGTCAGAGCCAGGTTTAGAACCCAGGAATTTCTTGTTCTCAGCCTAATGTTTAGACCACTCTTCTCAGGGTATGTTCCCACTTGCAATGCTATAGTAACTCAGCTGTAGTGTTGACACTACTTACACCAATGGGAGAACCTCAAGAGGTGCTAGCTAGATCAGTGGAAGAATTCTTTTGTTGACCTAGCGATGTCAAGAAGGGGACTTAGGTTGGCATAAGTCCATCACTCGTGGGTTTTTTCACATCCCTGAGCGACATAGCTGGGTACCTAATTTTCAAGTGTAGACCACCCCTTATAGTAGTTAGAATGAACAGTGTTTGGGTTTGAGAGAGATTACATTTTTAGAAAGTGTATATCCCTTTGAGATCTTGATAGTGAAAATGCCAACAACAAAATTCCTATCCCTTCTATAGTTACAGTCTATGTTTTATTCTTAGATTTTCTATTCTTAGTGTTCAGTGACTTGAACATTTGGAAAGCAGTGATTTCTCTCCCCAACCCCACCTTCACATACCTATGGTTTCTGGTAGGTCCAAAAGCTCATTGTGCTGCAAGTCAAGGTTGGTGATTTGTGTGCAATTTCCAATCTCCTTTGGAAGATGTTCAAGCTGATTGTGCGCTACATCCAGAGTTATGAGGTTACACAACTCACCTGTGAACACACCAAAAAACACTTTTTTTTAAATGTCTAGTTTAAAAAATAAAACCACAACATGGAAGTAAAAATAAATGGTCAGATATACACAGCTATGGTTTTAAAACAAAGTATTGTGTGTACCTTAAAATTATGGCTGCAAAATATTTCTGACTTACCAGGATCACAATCTAGTACAGTCAGATTCAAAACCGCATCGGCATCCTTCGAAAGCATAAAGTATAGATTCCAGCTATCTGAATGAGTCTCAGCATATTAAAAAAGACCGCGCCAGCTATCCTTGTTTTTGATTTGGTACTGTGAGAAGTATAAGAGCTTGGTTATTCTCATTATTCATCCCTTTCAGCTTAATTGAAGCTAGGAACATCATGGAGGTAAGCAGTTTGTACTGAATTTTGAAAAATTCATTACAGTAAGTTACATATAGAGAAACCACTTCCTAGAATTACTTTCAGGAAAGAACAAATAGCTTGTGAAACATCAAAACAGAACCAATTATTTTGCTGACAAGCTGGAAAACCAAGAAAACTACTGCTGATTGAGACTTAAAAATGGCACGTTTGTTAAGTTAAACAGGAAACCTATTCCTACAGAATAATGTATTTTAAATACTCAATAATAGCTAAAAATGTAAGGAAGGTTGAAATAAAATTTTATTTGTTAAGTCTTAAAGAAAAAGGGCCTGGATTCTCTTCTGATTTATATCTATCTGTTTTACACCAGCAAAACTTCACACCTGATTTACCCTGATGTATGGGAGGTAAGAATCGAGCACAAATCTCTGCAAGGATAAAGTTTAATTGACTTCAGTGACAGCAACAAAAGATCCAAAATATTTTTAATGCTTTTTTTTGTATGTTTTGATTTCAATGGAGCTGAAATTAACACTGCAGATTTTAATAGCTTCAACTTCTATTTACTGGATAAGTGACAATTTTTGGAACAGTAGTGAATAGATATTGCAGAAATAAAGCCTATTTTAGTAACGTACCCTCTAGTGCTGTTTTATTCACCTCTATCCTTCTAGGGCCTCCTTGCGGATCTCGAGGACTAGCTTGGGGTAAACTCTGATGCCATGAATTATGCTACACAGACTAGAAGGCCATGGATTACATTGTAAGAATGAATGGTAAATTTCATTACAAATTCTAAATACTTATGAATTTTGTTTACTTAACCTCTTCAGATGATAGTATGGTACTTTTTTGAGGTAAAAAAAAAAATTCACACCCATTTACCAAAAGGCTTGCAAAGTTAAACGCATGTTGTCTATTCAGTTTTTTTATTCTGATTTTCTCAGCTTGTATCACTCTTATGGGCTGCAAAGATCTACACAGCTCAGAGGTACATAGTACAAATAGTATTTTGTCACCAAATCCCACACTATACTGTCTATGTTCATTGCACTTCCCTAAAATACTCTCACATCAAGTGTGAAAGTATTGCTTATGGTCAGGGGTGGCCAACATGTGGCTCCGGAGCCACATGCGGCTCTTCAGAAGTTAATATGCGGATCCTTGTACAGGCACTGACTCCGGGGCTGGAGCTACAGGCACCAACTTTCCAATGTGCTGGAGGTGCTCACTGCTCAACCCCTGGCTCTGCCCCAGGCCCTGCCCCCACTCCACCTCTTCCCGCCCCCTCCCCTGAGCCTGCCATGCTCTTGCTCCTCCCCCTCCCCCCTCCAGTGCCTCCTGCACACCATGAAACAACTGATCGGGAGGTGTGGGGACGGAGGGAGGGGGAGGCACGGATCATCGGAGCTGCCAGTGGGCAGGAAGTGCTGGGAACAGGGGTCGGGGGGGAAAAGCTTATGGGGAGCTGCTGACATATTACTGTGGCTCTTTGGCAATGTACATTAGTAAATTCTGGCTCCTTCTCAGTCTCAGGTTGGCCACCCTGGCTTATGGTGCTCCTACATGACTGAATATGCATTCAATTTATACATGTATTATAAGCAATGAGCATTGCAATGGAAACAATCAAGAGAGGAGTGAACCCAGCAATACATGAGCAATGAGCAGCAATCCCACAATACACAGAAGAGAATGAAAGAGCAAGAGGGTAGGCAACAATAACGTCCTACAGTGCCCCAACATTTTGGGAGTCTGTGCCCCTACTAGACTATTGGGACATACAGTTCTTTTTATGACAAAATATAAAGGGGAGGAAGGGAACACTAACCCGTTTTTATACCATATTGCATGTGTTATTAAAGGTAATCTGAGAATTTGGGCAGCATTTTAGGGCACTAGTTCTTAATTTCTGATCAGCAAAGCTTAGGTTTGGAATAAGATTCAAGTTCTGCGGCTATAACTGTACTGTTCTGTCTCAATGACAAAGTCAAGTTCATGCTATGGCACAATTCCATTTCATCATATTTAATTCTCATCCTCCATGGCCAGTTGTGGGAGGGAAGGGTCAGGTATATCTGCTGAAGTTGGAGAAACACTGACTTGGGGAGCAACATTCTCTCCACTCCATTCCTTGCACCTACAGAGAATTGTGGCAACAGACACAGACATGGTTGCAACAACACATACAGACAGTTCATTTTGTTTGGACATGGTTGCCTTGGATGTTAGGAATATTTGAATCTTGAGTCTTGGGAGAAAACTAAGTATCAGTGCCTACCTAGCATTCTAACTCAATTCCAGATAGTTATAGATGAAGATCATGCTGCTTTTGCTTGTGTGGGTTAAATACAGGTTTTATTTTAGACAAACTGTTGGTACAAAAAAATGACACGTGCAACAGATCGTTATTTCAAGGAAGTAAACTGAATCCTAAAACGGAGTGAAGGCTATTGCCCTATATAAATCAGATTTTAAAATAGGACGTGGATGACATCATGATGTTGTTTAGTGACTTGAGGAAAGGAATTTCAAGAGACACAGTATAATGACCAGTGTTAGGCCTTCGGTTTCACATAGCATATCGAGCATGTGGTGAGAAGCTGTCAAACCATGTGATGGTCCAAAATAAAGTGCAACATCATTTTATAGCCTTTTTGGGGGGGAAGGGGTTGCTGAGATGTGAAATTTTTTAATCTTTGTTACATTCTTACTCTTGTCAGTCCATACTGATATACAACTCAGCAGAAAGAGCCTGATGAAGCATCAAAACTAAGGCCTGGTCTACACTGAGAATAGCATAGCTGAAGTAGACGTATCTTAGATCGACTTAGAATCATTTATTTCGCATCCTCGCGGCGCGGGATCAACAGCCGCCACTCCCCCGTTGACTCTGCTTCCGCCTCTCGCCGTGGTGGAGTTCTGGAGTCGACGGCAGAGCGATCAGGGATCGATTTATCGGGTCTACACTAGACGCGATAAATCAATCCCCGATAGATCAATTGCTACCTGCCAATCTGTACATATATCAGTATGTACATATGTATTATATACATACACATCTACAGATTAATATTAAATTAGAGGGAGCAGTCATGTCAATATCAAACAGGCTTCTGTATCTCCTGCCAAAATTCACTGGGGAAAATAACCTTGGGCTGTATACACAATTTGCAATATAGCTCCTTTTCCACTGTATTAAATCTTGTGACTGTCCATTCTCTCTCTCCCCATATTTAAGCAGATTGAAATTCTGAAATCCTTTACTACATGATAAATCCTGGACCAGATGACATAGCAACAGAATAAAGAGCTCTTGTTGGACAGTACAAAGAAGAGGACAGTGCTAATATTAGTGATATCTTTTCATTTTAGCATCAATTAATGTCTTGAAAGCAATACAACTTAATACACTTAAGATTATTTTTTTAAAATGAATCTACATTCACTAGCGCCAGCGACAGATTACAAATATTTTCCATAGCTGTGGTATTTATTAATCCCTCACTAGGTTCACTGACTGTAGAATAAAGCAAAATCATCTAGTCTACCCAGAAAGCTATACGAGATACATTAAAGATAAAAAATGTCCTGACCCTAGAAAGTATTACAAAGTAATTGTATAACTTCAGCACAACATACCCCCCCCCCACCACCACTATTGGATTTGAGTGCATCATTATAGTGGATAGAATGAGCCTTTTACCATTTATTTCTGACCGCCCTAAGGAACAGATAAAAAGTACAAGCTAATGGTTTTGATTAATAAATGTAATTTATGTGGAAAACATACTGAGTAGAAAGAATTTAGCCTTTTAAGGTGAATGGTCACAGTTATAATTGTTTTATCATTTTTCTGCACAATGGTTATAGCATTTGTATAAATGGATTTCATGCATATTTTAAGAGAACTTGAATAATATTTTCTTTGAGTTTAATTTACGATCTTCCTAACTTATAACATGAATTAATTACAGCACTCAACAAGGAGGAAGGACGATACACTAAAACCCCAAAATTGTTTCCCCACCTGAAACCTGAGGTGAAAGGAGCTTGTAGGAGTGCGTCGTGTAACAAAAGAAATCGATTACTTTCAAGTGAAGGTTGAAAAATTCAGGGAAGTTAGGAAATTCTCGGTTAATGTCATCAAACCAATTTCCCAAGGAACATCACACCTTGGTTGCAGTCAGGATTCCTGGAATGGGGTTCCTGTACAGACTTAATACAAACTAAATAAATTCCTCTGTATTGTCAGATCCTCTGAAAGGGGGAAATGAAATGGAAGATAGTACTGGGCAGCCTTTGAACTGAAGTGTCATTGAGTAGTGGGACACAGTATTGAGATGGAGCTGGGAGGATGATTGACTACACCAGTGCAGCTGCTACACCCACTGTCTACACTGGTGGAGACTGAACAGGTGCACGCAGAAATTGCGTGTAAACTAAACACAAAGTGGTGTAAAAACCATAGGATGGTCCCAACATCTTGGTGAATTTTGTGTATGAACAGAAGAGGTATTCCAGGTCTAGAGTAAGCAGTCCCTATGATTCCCAGAACTGCAATCCAAAAATATTTCCCTTGCAGCATAGGCCAGACCAGCTTCAGCCTAGCATAAAGATTGCATTCACAGAGAAAACAATATTTGGTCCCCTTAAGGCGAGAAGCCAGGTAACAGCAATTTCAATTGTGTTGAAAATTTACTATTGATCTGTGTGCTGAACCAAATAGTAGACATTTTATAAAATGCACCATTTTATCTCTGTAAAGATTAATATCAACATTTTTATGCAAGACAGTTCTATACCAGCAACATGGAAAAATGTAATAAAAATGAGATCAAAGGAATGCACAAGGTTAGACTAAGTAACAGACTTGCAAACTGAAATACTTTCTTGACTTCACCACCCCAAGACTTTTCCTCTGGTTCTTCATACTTCTCATGCACACAATCTGACTATCACTTTTGCATTTTTCGATTCCAATATTCATCACAGTGACCTCAATGGAATGGAGATTGCTAGATATGGAGACTAAGCTGGAGTCCCACCTTGGAGGCAGATTTCCACAGTTGTCGATAGAAAGTTTACAGAGCTCAGCATTAGCTATTGGCAGGAATATTTTTTCAGTTGGTCTCTTTCCCAAGGGGGAGGGAACTAATGATTCAACAGCTAGGTGAAAAGAAAAAAAAAAAGCTCTCTTTGGTGTCATCCTCCACGGCAATTTTACTGACCTTCATTTCTTTGGTTTCTGAGGCTAGAGCAGAATATAACTAAAAGCAAGATTTCAAGATTTTCACTAAACCAGGGTAAACCCAGCTGCACCATGAATCTTTAATTGCAATGTAGACCTACCCCCGTATCCTACAAAAAAATGGAAATACAACCCTAGTGAGGGATACAGAAAGGAATATAAATTATAGCAAGTAAAATGTAAGGTGGAAATTTGAAGTTAAGAGTAAATTTGAAGAGCAAGTATCCAAAAGCCTCCTAATTTTATGTCCTTCATAAAAATAAACAAAGCAATCTTTAAGCCTATTTAGTAGACACTGCTGAGTCTGCTGGAGTATAGGAAGCAATTAAGAAAGGACAGTTACCTGTTCCGTAACTGGCGTTCTTCGAGATGTGTTGCTCCTGTCTATTCCACAGTAGGTGTGCGTGCTCTACACGTGCACCGGTGCCGGAAGTTTTTTCCTTAGCAGCATCCGTAGTGGGGGAGCACCGCTGCGACCCCTGGAGTGGAGCTGACAGATCGCGCTATAAAGGGGGCTGCGTGCTCTCCCCACCCTCAGTTCCTTCTTGCCAGACAACTCCGACAGAGGGGAAGGAGGGTGGGATGTGGAATAGACAGGAGCAACACATCTCGAAGAACGCCAGTTATGGAACAGGTAACTGTCCTTTCTTCTTCGAGTGATTGCTCCTGTGTATTCCACAGTAGGTAACTCCAAGCTATACCTCACGGAGGTGGGTAGGAGTTCTAAATGATAAAGGTTAAGGGTTACCAGTGCAGAGCACCGCCCGACCAAACCCGGCGTTGTCCCTTGCTTGGGAGACTATTGCATAGTGCGATGCAAAAGTATGGACAGAGGACCATGTAGCAGCCCTGCAGATGTCCTGAATAGGGACATGAGCCACACAGGCCGCAGACGAGGCCTGGGCTCTCATCGAATGCGCCTTAACAATAGGAGGTGGGGGAACCCCAGCCAGGTCATAACATGTGCGAATGCACGAGGTGATCCAGCGGGAAATCCGCTGGGTGGAAACCGGTTGCTCTCTCGTGCACTCGGCCGTAGCAATGCAAAGCTGAGGGGATGTCGGGAATGGCCTTGTTTGATCTAAGTAAAAGGCCAGCACCCTACGCACATCTAGCATGTGTAGGCGTTGTTCCTCATTGGAGGAATGGGGCTTAGGACACAGGACAGGCAGAAATATGTCCTGGTCCATGTGAAACGCCGAGACCACCTTCGGTAGGAAGGCCGGATGCGGGTGAAGCTGGACCTTCCCCTTATGAAAGACAGTGTACGGGGGTTCCGAGGTCAGCACCCTAAGCTCCGAAACCCTGCGGGCTGAGGTGATAGCCACCAAAAACGCCACTTTCTCAGATAGGTGGGACCAGTAACAAGTGGCCAATGGCTCAAAGGGAGGTCCCATGAGGCGTGACAGTACCAGCTTCAGGTCCGAAGGGGGAACCGTGGGCCTAGCATAAGGGAATGCTTTGTCCAAACCCTTTAAAAACCTGGAAGTCATGTGGTGGGAGAACACTGACTGTCCCGCAACCGGAGGGTGGAAGGCCAAAATGGCCGCCAGGTGCACCCTCCATCGAGGAGGGAGCTAGCCCTTGGGTCCTAAGAGACAGGAGGTAGTCCAGGACCAGCTGGAGCGGAGCGGACGCGGGGGAGGAACCTCTCTCCCTCGCCCATGAGGAGAACCGATACCACTTAGCCAGGTAGGCCCTCTGTGTGGACAGCTTCCTGCTTTCAAGCACGTCTAACAGCCTTGGTACACCTCCCCTCCTCTGCATCTAGCCACGGATCAGCCACGCCGTCAGGTGGAGCGGGGCCAGGTTGGGATGGAGGAGACGACCTCCCTCCTGAGAGAGGAGGTCCAGGTGGAGCTGCAGCCTGCGAGGGTGGGCCGCCAAGAGTTGCAGTAAGGTCCCGTACCAATGTTGACGGGCCCAATCCGGGGCTATCAGGATAATGACTTCACCTTCTGTAGGACCCTGCCTATGAGGGGGAAGGGCGGGAAGGCGTACATCAGGGGCTCCGACCAATCGAGCAGGAAGGCATCCGTCATGGCCCCATCGCCTTCTATCATCCTGGAGCAGAACCTGGGACAGAGGCGGTTCTGAGCGGTGGCGAATAGGTCCACCTGGGGAGTGCTCCACTGAAAGAAAATCCATTCTGCCACCTCCCTGTGCAGGTACCACTCGTGCTGACGTGAACACCCTGCTCAGGCGATCTGCGAGCGTGTTGCTCTCGCCGGGTAGGTGGAATGCTTGGAGGAGAATGTTGTGGGCTATACAGAACTCCCACAGGAACTGGGCTTCCTGGCATAAAGCCCTGAAGCGCATGCCCCCTTGCCTGTTGATGTAATACATTGCGGTGGTGTTGTCCGTGAGGATTCTGACCACGTTCCCTTGTAAGTGCTGGCGAAAGGCCAGGCACGCCAGTCGCACAGCCCTGAGTTCCCTGACATTTATGTGCAGCGTCAGTTCCTCGGGTGACCACATACCCTGGTTCCTGATGTCCCTCACATGGGCTCCCCAGCCCAGGTCTGAGGCATCTGACACTAGATCTAGTGAGGGAGAGGGGTCTCGGAAGGGGATACCCCGGAGCATGCTGCTCGGGAGGGACCACCATTGGAGGTCTGCAACCACCGTTGGCGGCACCGTGACAACCTTGTCCAGGCCGTCCCTGGCCTGGGGATAGCGGGAGGCCAACCAGAGTTGGAGGGGCCTCATCCGGAGCCTGGCGTGTCACACCACTGTAGTCCATGCTGCCATGTGGCCGAGGATTTGAAGGCATATCCGAGCCGTGGTTACGGGGAAGGTTGTGACCGAGGCGACGAGGCCTTTGAGCGCCTCGAACCTGTTCCTGGGAAGGGAGGCCGTGGTCACCTGGGAATCCAGCAGTGCTCCTATGAATTCTATGCGCTGGACAGGAATTAACGTGGATTTCTCCTCGTTTACCACTAGACCCAGAGCGGAGCAGGTGCGGAGCAAGAGGGATATTTGCTGCTGCACCTGGGACCGGGACTTGCCTTTGAGCAGCCAATCGTCCAGGTAGGGAAAGACCTGCAGCCCTCTCCTCCTGAGGTGGGCCGCTACCACTGCCATACATTTGGTGAAGACCCTGGGGTCTGTCGAGAGGCCAAAGGGGAGGACCGTAAACTGGTAGTGGTCCTGATCCACCAGGAAACGGAGGTAGCGCCTGTGACCCTCAAAAATGTGGATGTGGAAGTAGGCATCCTGAAGGTCCAGCGCTGCAAACCAATCCCCCGGGTCTAGAGAGGGAATAATAGAGGCTAGGGACACCATGCGGAATTTGTAGCGAACCAAGAACTGGTTGAGCTTCCGCAGATCGAGGATGGGCCGAAGCCCGCCCTTCGCCTTCGGGATGAGTAAATACCTGGAATAGAATCCCTTGCCCCAGAATTCCCAAGGTACCCTCTCCACGGCTCCCAGGCAGAGGAGGCGCTATACCTCCTGACCTAGGAGGAGCGCATGTTCCGGGTCCTCCGCCAACTCCCTGGCCAGAGGGCAACTGGGAGGGGGCGAAACAAGCTGCAACCTGTACCCTGTGTGAGGCCTGGGCTTGTCCTTGGCCGGTGGGACGTACAGGTCCAGCATCTGCAGGGTAGTACGGGAGTCTTTCATCCCATGCAGACGCATGTCTGTTTGATCTGCCAACAGGGCCCGACCATCGAACGGCAGGTCCTACATGATTGACTGGGACTCAGCCGATAGGCCAGAGAGTGAAAGCCAGGACGCCCTTCTCATGGAAATCGCCACGGCCATCGAACGAGCGGCCGTGTCCACCACATCAGAGGCCGCCTGGAGCGCCGCTTTAGCCGACGCCACCCCCTCATCAACAAGAGCCCGGAATTCCTTCCTGTCCTTCTCGTGGAGGGAGGGCTCAAACTTGGGAAGGGACCCCCACAGGTTAAAATCATATCTGCTCAAGAGTGCCTGGTGGTTGGCCACTCTGAGCTGAAAGCTCGCAGACAAATAAACCTTTCTCCCAAAGGAATCCAGCCTGTGAGCGTCTTTGTCCTTAGGGGTAGGAGCGGGTTGGCCATGTCTCTCTCGGTGGTTCACCGATTCCACCACTAGAGAGTTCGGAGTTGGGCGGGAGTATAAGTACTCGTGCCCCTTTGTGGGCACAAAGTATCTCCATTCTGCCTTTTTGGAGATCGGACAGAGAGATGCTGGGGTTTGCCAAAGGCCAGTAGTAATATTGACCACCCCCTGATGGAGCGCGAGGGCCAAACGCCTTGGTGTCGAAGAGGTCAGGACATTAAACAATGTGTCTGATGGTTCCTCCATCTCCCCAGCCTGGAGCTGGAGGTTTGATGCCACCCTCCTGAGTAGCTTCTGGTGGGCCTTGAAATCCTCCTGAGAGACCGGAGGTGGTGGCGCCACGGAGTCATCTAGAGCTGAGGAGGTCAGTGCCGCAGTGTCGTCTGCACCCGGCTGTACCGAAATCTCAACGTCCTGACCCGGGGCCCGAGTCGGTGCCGCAGGGTTGGTGCCCACTGCCTCATCGTGGTGCCGAGGCGGCGACGTTGGCTGGGCCTGGGACGCTCCCACCACGGAGCGGGGTACCGGCGGTACCGGTGCCTGGGGCCACGGTGACCACTGGCACCACTGTCCCTGCCAGGGAATGGCCTGGCCCTGGGACGCGAGGTGGCCCGGAAGGGCCGGCTGGTCTTGCGGCACCAAGCGGCTCGACGAGGGGCGGCTTCATGCCGAAGTCCGGGATGAGCGGACGGTGCCATACAAACTGCTGGAGTGGTCCTGTACATGTCGTCTCTGGCCACTGGAGGGGGACAGGTAGGAGTCAGGAGTGCTGTCCCCGTAGTGCCTCCGGCGCCCAAGACTATGACGCCTCGGTGCCCGGGACTCCCGTGATGAGCTCCAGGCGTGGCGCCTTCCACGGCGGGTGCCGGAGCGGGAACGGCTGTGCCGACAACAACAAGACCTGTCCCTGCGGTCAAGGCTCGAAGAGGAGCGGCGCCGTCTCTTAGTGCCTCCTCTACAGTCTGTCGGAGTGAAGGTGGAAAGCTCGCTCGCGGCGTGGAGGCGCGCCGAGGTCCACGGCCCTTCAACTCGGGACGGTACCTCGACCTCGGAGACGTCCAGGGAGTGTCGATGGGCACTGAGCAATGGCTTCCCACGGGATTGGGGTCCCGACTGAAGCGGCGCTCCCGGTACCGGAAGCGTCATGATGTCACACGCGGCCTGAGCTGCCTCCGGCATCGAAGGCATTCTCGCCTCTGGCGAGGCGCGTGTGGACAGCACTGGACTACTCCGCTCCACCCAAGTCGGAGGTCTCGGTCCCGATGGGGATCGTGGGCTGCCCAGTGCGAGTCTAGCCTCACCCTGTTCTTTCCCCTGGCGCTGCTGAGTCTTCCCTTGCTTCTTGGGAGGGGAGCGCTGCTGGCTCATTGACGGGGCCTCGCTGCGCACCGACGCCGCGGTACCGGGCGCGGAATCAGGACGGCGCGCCTGGGGCGCTTTGATGCACGCCGGGGGCGAGGTGCCCAGCGCGGGGTTGGCTCGACGCGTCAGTGCCAGGGTCAACGCCGACTCCATTAGGAGAGCTCGGAGTCGGATCTCACGCTCCTTCTTCGTTCGCGACTTGAAGGAGCGGCAGATCTTACACTTCTCACTAATGTGAGCCTCGCCCAGACAGCGAAGACACAGAGTGCGGATTGCTTCTGGGCATAGAATTGTGACAAGAGTCGCACGACTTGAAGCCTGGGCCACGGGGCATGCCCTGAGCCCAGCACTAACAGAGAAAGTTCAACAAGTAACTTCAGGGAAAGCTGTATACCACTAAGGCTAGAAATGCTGCAGCAAAGCTGGAGCACAAGTTCCGACTTCCTTCACCGGCGGCAAGAAGGAACTGAGGGTGGGGGGAGCACGCAGCCCCCTTTATAGCGCGATATGTTGGCCCCACTCCAGGGATCACAGCGGTGCTCCCCCACTACGGATGCTGCTAAAGGAAAAACTTCCGGCACCGGTGCACGTGGCAAGCGCGCACACCTACTGTGGAATACACAGGAGCAATCACTCGAAGAAGACAGACAAGGATATTGCAGAGAAACTAAGTTATTTCTTTACATCAGTCCTCAAATACAAGATGTTGGGGAAATATCTATTCAGAATCTACTTTTTCAGGTAATAAAGAAAAAGTACTGCCAGAAACTAAAGAGTTAAGAGGAGATGGTTTGGAACAAGTTTGAAAGGCAACAGGTCACCAGGACCAGGTGGTATACACCCAATACTTCTGAATGAACTACAGGGTAGCAAAACTAAGGCCTGGTCTACACTAGGCGTTTATGTCGAAGTTAGCGCCGTTACATCGAATTAACCCTGCACCCGTCCACACCGCAAAGGTATTTAGTTCGACATAGAGGTCTCTTTAATTCAACTTCTGTACTCCTCCCCGACGAGGGGAGTAGCGCTAAATTCGACATGGCCATGTCGAATTACGCTAGGTGTGGATGGAAATCGACGCTAATAGCTCCGGGAGCTATCCCACAGTGCACCACTCTGTTGACGCTCTGGACAGCAGTACGAGCTCGGATGCTCTGAACTGCCACACAGGAAAAGCCCCGGGAAAATTTGAATTTGAATTCCTTTTCCTGTCTGGCCAGTTTGAATCTCATTTCCTGTCTGGACATCGTGGCGAGCTCAGCAGCACTGGCAACGATGCAGAGCTCTCCAGCAGTGATGGCCGTGCAATCTCAGAATAGAAAGAGGGCCCCAGCATGGACTGATCGGGAAGTCTTGGATCTCATCGCTGTGTGGGGCGATGAGTCCGTGCTTTCCGAGCTGCGATCCAAAAGACGGAATGCAAAGATCTACGAGAAGATCTCTAAAGACATGGCAGAGAGAGGATACAGCCGGGATGTAACGCAGTGCCGCGTGAAAATCAAGGAGCTGAGACAAGGCTACCAGAAGACCAAAGAGGCAAACGGACGCTCCGGATCCCATCCCCAGACATCCCGTTTCTACGAGGCACTGCATTCCATCCTCGGTGCGGCCGCCACCACTACCCCACCAGTGACCGTGGACTCTGAGGATGGGATAGTGTCCACGGCTGGATCCTCGGACATGTTAGCGGACGGGGAAGATGAGGAAGGAGATGAGGAGGACGAGGCAGTCGACAGCGCTCACAACGCTGATTTCCCCGACAGCCAGGATCTCTTCATCACCCTTACAGAGATCCCCTACCAACCCTCCCCAGCCGTTACCCCGGACACAGAATCTGGGGAAGGATCAGCCAGTAAGTGTTGTAAAAATCTAAACATTTATTTGTAACAGAACAGGAATATTAACAATTTAAAAAATGGGTTTCTCATGATTAGTTTGATTAGCTTAACGGTTCAGTCATGGGCAGTGCAACTATTGAAAAAAAATCTAGCAATGTCCGGTTTTGCATGATTGTCCTGCCCAAGCCGCTCTACTGGTTAGTCACTGCTACAGCAGCTACAGTAAAATGCGGTCTATATGTCCGGGGATGGAGCAGAAATCCTCCTGTGACATCTCGAGGAAGCTCTCCTGGAGGTAATTGGAAATCCGTTGCATTAGGTTCTTGGGGAGAGCGGCCTTATTGGGTCCTCCGTAGTAGGACACGTTGCCACGCCACGAGACTATCAAGTACTCTGGAATCATTGCTCTGCACAGCATGGCGGCATACGGCCCTGGTCTTTGCAGGCTTTCCCGGAGCATTCTCTCTTTCTCGCTGTCAGAGATCCTCATGAGGGTGATGTCGCTCATGATGACCTGCTTTGAATGAGGTAGGGGAATGTTAGTGTTGGGACTGCTTTGCCGTTCCTTTACAGAACTGTAACCGCTGGTTTGCAGCCACGCGGTGGAGGCGGGAGAGGGGCAGCCGAAAGGGATCGTTCCCGGGGACAGCCGCGAGGGTGTGGGACAGGAGCAGACTTCCTGCTTGCCGAATTGCTGGCAGCAGGGACTGACATTGATTTCAATGTGAAATGAGGCCATTGCTAATATTAAAGTTTTAAGCTGCCACAAGTCTACGGCTTACCATGTCTGCCTGCAACAGAAATTCCGTTGTCCTGACACGGTTCTCAAATGTGCTGTGCAAGACCCCAGGCACTGAATGCGAAGGCCGAGAATTCGACCTTGTGCTGAGTGCGCATGTGAGAGGTGCTGTGCATGGTCTTGTTAACAGAGAAAGACTATGTTCTTTGTTCACAACTACATTTATCTTTCTGAGGAATTCACTCCCTTTTTCCCATTCCCACAGCCCCATCTGCGACTGTCTCACAACCTAGCCTGTCATCACACTCCCAGAGGCTAGCGCGGATTAGGCATAAGAAGAAGAGGACACGGGAGGACATGTTCTCGGAGCTTATAGCCTGCTCCAGAGCCCAGGCAGCACAGCAGACCCAGTGGCGGGAGAACTTGACCCGAATGCACCAAGCCAACATGGATCGGGAGGAGAGGTGGCGTCAGGAAGACCAGCAGGCGACTCAAACCCTGCTTGGACTAATGAGGGAGCAAACGGACACGCTCCGGCGCCTTGTGGATGTTCTGCAGGAACGGAGGCAGGAGGACAGAGCCCCGCTGCAGTCCATCTCTAACCGCCCTCCCCCGCCACCAAGTCCCATACTCCCCTCACCCAAAGTGCACAGAAGGAGAGGCGGCAGAGTCCCTGCTAACTCTCACTCCACCCCTGCAGAGAGCTCGAGCAGCAGAAGGCTCTCATTCCCCAAAATTTGACAAGTTCTTTCCTTCCCGCCTGACACAAGCCCCCGTCCAAGTTTCACTTTCCCAGTTCCATGTTTGGTTGATAATAAAAAATACGTTTCTGTTAACTACTGTTTCCATCATGTTCTTTTGCAGGAGGGGGGGATAGGGGGTTGGTAATTCGACAGGACAGTCACCTTTGGCAGGGTATATAGTCGGGGGCAGGCACAGCAGCAGGGCACATACATAGTGCAGTGATGCAGTGACTAGTTACCCTGGTTAGTCTGGGAGGTTGTTTTCATGTTATGTGGTGGGGGGTGGGTTGCTCTGTGACTTTGTGGCAGGGGAGGGCAGTTACAGATCTTAAGCGGCGGTCCTTAGGCAGGATCACAGAGCCACACAGCAGGGGATCTGTAACCGTCCTCCCCCTGCCACAAAGTCACATAGACCCCCCCATACACACAGTCCCTATCAGGAGGGGTGACAGGCTCCGTTGAAACAACCATCCCACCGCAGCGGAGCCTGTCAATCCTTGAGTTTAGAAGCTGCATTCGCGCCACTACAGTACACCCGCTCCGCACCACAGTCTGCGTCCCAGTTTTAAAAAATTCCCGCGAATACAGTATTAAAGAAAACGGTGTGCTTTAACAAAGTAGAACTATTTTTATTTTGAAATGTGTGTTGGAAGTGGGGTGAAGGGGGTATGTAACTGGATAGGATAGTCAACATTAACTGGGCAAAGAAATGGGGGCAGGTTTAGCTTCTCAATACACAAACTTTAAAGTCACAGGTTACCCTGCTCACTCAGGAACTTTGCTTTCAAAGCCTCCCGGATGCACAGCGCTTCCCGCTGGTCTCTTCTAATCGCCCGGCTGTCTGGCTGTGAGTAATCAGCAGCCAGGCTATTTTCCTCAACCTCCCACCCCGCCATAAAGGTCTCCCCCTTGCTCTCACAGAGATTGTGGAGCACACAGCAAGCTGCAACAACAATGGGGATATTGGTTTCGCTGAGATCACAGCGAGTCAGTAAGCTTCTCCATCTCCCCTTGAGACGGCCAAAAGCACACTCCACCACCATTCTGCACTTGCTCAGCCGGTAGTTGAAGAGTTCTTTTTCAGTGTCCAGGGCGCCAGTATAGGGCTTCATGAGCCAGGGCACTAGCGGGTAGGCTGGGTCCCCGAGGATGACTATAGGCATCTCCACATCCCCAAGAGTTATTTTGTGGTCCGGGAAGTAAATACCTTGCTGCAGCCGTCTAAACAGACCAGAGTTCCTGAAAACACGAGCGTCATGAACCTTGCCCGGCCATCCCACGTAGATGTTGGTAAAACGTCCCCTGTGGTCCACCAGTGCTTGCAGCACCATGGAAAAGTAGCCCTTTCTGTTAATGTACTGGCTGGCCTGGTGTTCCGGTGCCAGGATAGGGATGTGAGTTCCATCTATGGCCCCACCGCAGTTTGGGAATCCCATCGCTGCGAAGCCATCTATGATCGCCTCCACGTTTCCCAGGGTCACTACCTTTGGCAGCAGTACATCAACGATTGCCTTGGCTACTTGCATCACAACAACCCCCACGGTAGATTTGCCCACCCCAAACTGGTTCGCGACTGACCGGTAGCTGTCTGGCGTTGCAAGCTTCCACAGGGCTATGGCCACTCGCTTCTGGACAGTCAGGGCTGCTCGCATCCGGGTGTCATTGCGCTTCAGGGCAGGGGACAGCAACTCACAAAGTTCCAGGAAAGTTCCCTTCCGCATGCGAAAGTTTCGCAGCCACTGGGATTCATCCCAGACCTGCAGCACTATGCGGTCCCACCACTCAGTGCTTGTTTCCCGTGCCCAGAATCTCCTTTCCACGGCATCAACATGACCCATTGCCACCGTGATGTTCTCGGCGCTGGGTCCCCTGCTTTCTGAGAGGTCTGTGCTACTCTCAGACTTCAGGCCATCACCGCGTTGACGTAGCCTCCTCGCCTGACTTTTCTGCATCTGCCTCAGGGAAAGGTGTATGATAAGTTGCGAGGCGTTGAGAGCGGCCACAACTGCAGTGATGGTTGCAGCAGGCTCCATGCTCGCAGTGCTGTGGCGTCCGCGCTGTCACTGACTAGAAAAGTGCGCGAACTGATTTCCCGCCGGCGCTTTCAGGGAGGGAGGGCGGGAGTGATGGACGGATGACGACAGTTACCCAAAAGCACCCTGGACACCTTTTTTTTACCCAGAAGGCATTTGCGGCTCCACCCAGAATTCCAATGGGCAGCGGGGACTCCGGGAACTGTGGGATAGCTGACCACAGTGCACCACTTCCAATGTCGACGCTTTCCCCGTTAGTGTGGACTCACAAAGTCGAATTACTGTCCTTAGTGTGGACACACACGTTCGACTTTGCAATATCGATTCCAAAAATTCGATTTAAGTAAAATCGAACTACTCTCGTAGTGTAGACAAGGCCTAAGTTTTTAAAAGGTATTAGATGATCCTGGGAAGTACAGAGCAGCAAAACATTAATACAGCAATAAAGTAACTGAAATGGCCATTACAATAGAACTATTAAACTGCTTACATACAGTAGAGCCTCAGAGTTACAAACACCTTGGGAATGGAGGTTGTTCCTAACGCTGAACAAAACGTTATGGTTGTTCTTTCAAAAGTTTACAACTGAAGACTGACTTAACAGCTTTGTACCTTTACTATGCAAAAGAAAAATGCTGCTTTTCCTGTTTTTGTTTTTGTTTTTTAGTAGTCTACCTTTAACACAGTACTATACTGTATTTGCCTTTGGGGTGGGGGGGGAGATCTGCTGGTGCTGCCCGATTGCATACTTTTGGTTCCAAATGAGGTGTCTGGTTGACTGGTCAGTTCATAACTCTGGTGTTTGTAATTCTGAGGTTTTACTGTATATGTGATACGACAGTGACAAATCAGCATTGTTTCTGTTAAAGAAAATCTTGTCTCTAATCTACTACAATTCTTTGAGTATGTCAAACCGATTGACGTGATTTATTTGTATGCAGTGTGTGTAGCTGTAGCCACGTCGTGATTTATTTAAGACTTTTAAAAAGCCTTCGACAAATACCCTAACAAGACTCCAAGGAAGGGTCACAAGAACTGGTTTGGGGAACATCCTTTTGCGGTAAGAAATTGTGCATTTGCATTTAGGATGGGATTGTGGGGAGGATTTGGGAGAGGGAGAGAGTTGTAGACAGGTGATAATTTTTCACTGGAGAAATTCTCTCACCCTACAGGGAACATAACAAAAGAACTGCTTCAGAGTATGGGGAGAACGGCACTACCAGAACACAAATGAACCACCACCATTATCAGGGAAGAAGAGAGATGAGGGTGGAGTAAAAAATGAGAGAAGTAGTTAGTGATGAGTACACAAGTGAAAATGTAAATAATGCATTTTTGATGTGGTACTGTAGGCAGGCCAGCAAGGACCTGTCTCATTCTGTCTATGGGGCACCTGGCATACTTTTGTGTTCTGTGTAAATACGAATTCAACTATATTTACAAAGACCTTTTGCCTCTGAACATGTGATTTGAAAATATTCCAGGAATGATATTTCTTTGGTACTATGAACATTTTATGGTATTGTAAAGGTAAAAAGTGGAGGGAAGTGGGGAAGGGAACAATGATAACAAACGAAAGAGATGATCAAATTATGAGACATAGCACCTGACTCTGAAAGTGCTCCTGGTTTTGACAATTCATAGCACTGTAAATAGCTAGATACTTGATTTGAGGGTTCAAACAGGTAGTTAGACATTATGTGCTATGAAGTACACCCACAAAAATCACAATTTGCACTGAAACCTATATATAATTAAAACACAGTGCTTTTAGAGAACACAAAGCAGGAAAACCCATTTTAGCATCCTTTGGTACACATTCCAATAAATCCAATAAAACTGTCAAGTGTTGCTGTTACTTTATAGAGAGGACTTCGAAGTGGGATGGCAGTCAAATGCAGCTCAGTAAAACTGGCACATACCAATTCAACATTTCTGCACACTCGGTTTGAATCAGTTTGGCTTACTTTACTTACAAAATCTTCACTTCTATGGGTACAGAGCCTATAAAGCTCTGGAAGAGCAAGAGAGTTTCTGTTCTACCTTGTACACAGAACTAAATAATCACTTAGGTACTGAGGGAAGAACCTTTGTTACTGGTGATAATTTAAAAGGGGAATGGGAAAGAGTTTGATTTTCAGATTGAGTTTGCAGACCTAGCAATTGGAACAAAAATCGATTTCTAATGTGGACACATTTGAAGTACATTTTGATAAATATGCAATCTTAATGTTTTTACACAGTTTATTTTCTGACTAAGTATTCGGATGTTGTAATATGACTACTGTTTAGTATTTTTTCTACAAAGAGGTCAGAGTTCATGTTGTCCTGTCTTATTTTCCCTTTTCTAAATTTATATTATTCTTAAAACAAATCTCACCAATTCAGCTAAAATCTTTGCTCTCTAAGTTTAATTCTAAGTAGTACCCCTCTTTCAGAAGGCTTAGATTTCAAGATAATGCACACTGGCAGATCAACACAATTTTAAGAAGGCTTTCAATAACACAATCCTATCACCCATGCAGTTTTGCACACAACACTTTTTTCAAAGCTATATTTACTTTTAATTAGGTGTTTTGTTTTATTAGAAACCTCTTTTACAGACCAACAGTCTCCTGAAGTCTTCTTCATCATGAAGCCATCACAGTTAAGTACTTCAAGGACATCCTCTACTTGACTGAAGAGAAGGCTATCACAATCCCTAGTGCCCCATGACAGTAGACAATGAAATGTCAGTTTCATGACATAATTCTACCCAGCCACCTTTGGTTTTTTAATATCGCCTCTCACTGTAGCATAGTAGCAATATTCCCACTTTTTATGCAGGAGATTAGGATTCTATTCCCTGTCCAGGCCAACACTCCGAAAAACACACTCATTACCACAGGGACGGAAATCACCACCTTCAGCACAGGATTCTACCAATTTAGCTAAATAAATAACTACACCTCTACCCCGATATAACGCGACCCGATATAACATGAACTCGGATATAACAAGGTAAAGTAATGCTCTGGAGGGGGGGCGGGGCTGCGCACTCCGGTGGATCAAAGCAAGTTCGATATAACGCGGTTTCACCTATAACGCAGTAAGATTTTTTGGCTCCCGAGGACAGCGTTATATCGGGGTAGAGGTGTACTTTAGCTGACAGCTGCAATAGGGTCTTATCCTCCATGGATCAGCCACTAGCACAACATACTTAACCAGCATGTTATGTAAATCTGCTTGCTAATACTTTTACCACCAGATATTAGAGTCTTGAACCTTAGAACAATGTAATACTTAAAATGAGAAGAAACTGAATCTGATTTGCTCCATGTGATACTGTTTCATAAAAAGATAATGGCTCATTCTGCCTCCTGCTCGGGAACATAAATCTTGGACTATTTACAAACTGATGTTATACTGCATTTATTATACATGTACTAAACCTCTATATGTGAAAGGAAAAACTTAAAAGACTGTAAAGGGACTTATGTAAAATTTGGCCAAAAATACAGATTTTGGAAAAAATAAGTTCATTTGTAAAAGCTTAAAACCAGTAAGAAATGCTTCAATGACATTTCTGAAAACTATCCAGCGGAAACGAACAAATACATTTTCTGCAATTCAAAGATATGCACACTACAGGTTTGTGCTAGACTATCTCAGTGAAATTGACTAGAAACTGATTACAAAAGTGAAACTGATTAGTCTTCTCATTGTTTAGGCTGAGAGAAACTGAACATAAGTGAAAATAAGACTTTTTTTCAGTGCCAGGTTCTCAAATTTAGGTGCATACGTCTAATTTATACACACAATCCTATTATTTATTGACTGTAACCTGTTATATATGCATTCTCAGACAGCTGATTTGCATACATCAGGTGAGCAAAAATTTGTAAGAGCCTAACTCTAAAAGCTGAAAATAATTTTTCAACTCTAATTCTTCAAGTTATAAGTAAACTACATAAATATCTTTAGCTTAAATGTTTAAATGCTGTTAAGCCCGAAAGTGTTCTTTTAAAAAGAAACTTAAAATGGTAAATTCTTTGTGGGCAGGAACTGTCTTTTTGTTTATACAGCGCTTAGCACAATGGGATCCAGGTCCATAACTGAGTTTTCTAAGCGCTAGAACAATACAAATAATCAAGATACAAACAACATCTGGATGTGTGGACAAAAAACATGGTGCTCGGGCCAGCATTTGTCCTGTTTGGTAAAATACCAAATACATTCTCAACAAAAATAGTAAATAATAATTACATAAAAAGTCAGAAAAGGCTGTAATAATAAGAACTCTGAAGCAATTCAAAGTATATGCCTATTATACACAGATAGATACAGTATGTAAAATGGCTTCATGGAGAAACTTTCAAGATTCTTGAGACCAAGTGTATAAATGAGGGAGGGGGAGAGAAACCAAACATTTTAATGCAACATTGACCTTGAGATTTAAAAAAAATACAAGAGTCAGGAAACAAAGTTTAAGCTTACATAACAGTCATTCAAGACGACCTTTGTGTAGGTAGTGTTAAAACTATCTACACAAAGTTTTTAAGAAGCTATGCCAAAAGTAAACTGGAAAGCAGCATCTCACTGCATTTTATTTCATATGTTAGTATCTGTGAGCTGAGGGGCGAAAACATTAGCATACGTTTATATGGAACACTCTCCAGCTGCATTTTACAGCTATGTCTTTACTGAACTACTGAATTTTTGTAAGTAACAAACAGAGGGAGAGCACCAGTTTAACTACCAACACTGCAGTGTGTCCACACTAGCTATGCTGTTTCAATTGCAGTTTTGCCCCATATCTATATTTGTGTTGTATGTTACTGTTACAGATGCTTACCCCCTGGTTCCAGACACACTCCTTGAAGCAATGGCTTGTGGAAGATTTCAAAAAACTTTTTGGGAGCCCAACAAAATTGTAGGGGAGGAGGTCAAATTCCTACAATTCCATGGGAAATTCCAATAATTCTGCCTGGAGAAAACTCCCAGAAGGGCCCAGGAGCTAGTGCCATCACCAAGTAATTTGCTCAAAATAGAGGCCAAGCTGAATTCTTAGCTCTTGCTTGGCAAGAAATGTTTCTGCTGCAGCTTTAGAAAAGTTTCAGCGAAGCACTGAGGCAGCTGCAGCAAGGGGGTAGAGCAGGGGCGGGCAAACTTTTTGGCCTGAGGGCCGCATAGGGTTTTGTAAATTGTATGGAGGGCCGGTTAGGGGAGGGGGTCGTGGCCCAGCTCCCACCTCCGATTTGCCCCCCCCCCCCCCCCACCAGGACTCCTGCCCCATCCAACCCCCCCTTTTCCCTGATGGTCCCCCCGGGACCCCTGCCCCATCCACACACACCCCCGCTCCTTGTCCCCTGACCGCCCCTGGACCCCCGCCACTCCATCCAACCCCTCCTCTCATTCCTGACGCACCCCCCCCCCCCCCCCGGGACCCCTGCCCCATCCAACCACCCCTTCTCCCTCTCCCCTGACTGCCCCCGGAACCTCTGTCCCTGACTCCCCCAGCCACCCCATCCAACCCGTGTTCCCCCCTCTATCCACACCCCCACCCCCAACTACCCCTCGAATTCTATCCAAACCCCCCTGCTCCATGCCCCCTTACCGTGCTGCCTGGAGCACTGGTGGCTGGCGGCACTACAGCCGCACCGCCCGTCTGGAGCCGGGCCATGAGGCTGGCAGCACTAGAGCCAGGCCACGCAGACATCACACAGCACAGAGACAGGGTCAGGCTGGGCTCTGCAGCTGCGCTGCCCCAGGAGCTCACAGCCCCACCGCCTAGAGCATTGCGCTGGCGGCAAAGCGAGCGAGCTGAGGCTGTGGGGGAGGAGGGACAGCAGGGGAGGGGCCAGGGGCAAGCCTCCCGGGCCAGGAGCTCGGGGGCCAGACAGGACGGTCCCACGGGCCGGATGTGGCCCGCAGGCCGTATTTTGCCCACCTCTGGGATAGAGGATGTTTCAGAAGCACCAGCACAGAGCCAGAGACTGAAATCAGCAGCTGACAGTTCTGAAATACTTGTGCAATGTCCAAATTATCCTGAGGAAGCGGTCTACACCAGATATTAATGGTCAGCTGACCAGCAGTTTGTGGTTTGGAAGTTCACAGTGGGTGCTGCTGTTATGAAGATGTGCAATTCAATACACTACGTTGCAGGAGCGAGTGTGGGGCTAACTTGACAGAGATCATTGAGGGATTTAAACAATTGTATTTCCAGAATTGTACAGAAACCTATGGACCAGTTCTATGGCCCTAATCCAATCAGCCAAGGAGTTTATTAACAGGGAAGAGTTCTAAGTGCCTAAATCACTTCTGAAAATGAAACTTACTCCTGTCAGTGTTGCAAGGCCTAACACCTTTAAAAATCTGGGCCTAAAAAACTGGGACTAAATTAGAAGAAAGATAAAACTTATTTTAAATCTCTTGTGAATGTTTCATGTTTTTAAAATTGCATTTAGTACTTATATTTTTAGAACTGGAGATACACACACATAAAATCTTGTGATAAACTCACATGCCCACACACTTCAATCGTGTGTGTAAGTACTATAAGGTATCGCTTAAAATGGTTTTCTAAATAGAGATGCTTTCCTGAATCAAGGCCTGTTAAAAAGTGGTTCAGGAATTCCTGACTATCACTACATCAATCACTGCTTGAAATGACTAAACTACATTAACTGATACCCCATGTACTTTAAAGTTTGAAAGATAAGACTGTATAATAGATTTAGAATAGTTATTTATGAGTTATATACTTTTTTATTCGTTCAAAAAATATGTATACATTAGCAATGATGCATGCACTACCTGGTCACAGCACTAAAAGATTCCATTTATAAATAAATTCGTTAACCATTTATAAGCAGCTGATGTTTCATACATGGTTGTCCAATTGTTATAGATTGTTACAGTGTCCAACATGTTTCTTATAACTATAGTTTATAACGATCCATAATGCATTTTACTGACGTGCTTGTAACCATCTATAACACTTCATATTTATGCCTGTATTGTGCTTATAACATCTATCAATAATTTATTACCCTTTATAAATGGAACCTAAATATCAAATGTGACCCAACATTTTTTAATTAACAGATATACACACAATATATTGATTATACCCCAGCATAATCTAACATCATGGTAATGTGGCTGAGATCCAAAGAAACTAATCTAAGATTCTTCTTGATGATGATGATGATAATAAAAGGAGGGCAGTATCTATAAAAAAAATTCATAAAGCAGTGATCTGTGTGTACCTACCTGCATCACAAAGTGAACTAAAACAAGATTTACCATAAACTTTAAATCACAGTGTAAATGCTTACCAATTTCAGCAGGTAGTTGCTTGATTTTGTTCTCTCGTATGCTAAGCATGGTGAGTTTTGACAAGCTTTTGATATCCTTTTCCACAGTAGTTATACGATTAAAGCGTAGATAAAGAGTGGCAAGAGAATTTAGCCTGTACACCACTGACGGAATTTCTCTAAGTTTGTTATGCCGTAGATCAAGCATGCGCAATTTCTTCAAGTTATCAAGAGAGTCAGGCAAACTGGTAAGCGAGTTCTCACTTAAAGCCAGTGTCATCAGATTCACAAGACAGCCCACCTCTGCAGGTAGAGACTGCAATTTGTTACTGTATAAATAAAGTTCCGTTAACTGTGTCAACTCTTTGATAGATGATGGAAGCATGTGTATAGACCTCTTGGACAAGTCCAAGCGCATTGAATTCTCTTCTCGGCATTTATTTAGCTCTTTGATCACCTCAGCATTGCTGGATTTTTTGCGAGCAGCTGGGGCTGGATTAGGTCGTTTTATTGTGTTGTCTACTGAAAAAGCTACCCCAGGCTGTGCACTACTGGAGTCCTTCTTTCCATCTTTGGCATCTTTCCCTTTGGTCTTAGGCTCCTTTTCTTTGCTTTCTTTCCCAAATCCTCCAGAGGCCTTAGACTCCTTCTCCCGTTCCTTTGCCAATGGGACTTTTGGATCCTTCTCTTTACAGTCTTTTTCTTTTCCTAGATTACTACTCATGGTGATTCAATGTTTAGCAAGCACCACATGAAATCCACTTTTTTCAGTTAACAAAAAAACAATTAATTCACTGCTGAAAGTACAAGGATGCTTAAAACACAAATATGTTGGCTTGAGGGACCAACTTCAGTTGAGTGATACCCATTTGCTACATATTGATTCTGAAGACACTTGTTCCTAATCCTGGTATCGAAAGGTTCAACTTTAAGAGATCAGATGGTCAAATGCTCCTTATTAGAATTTCTGCAACACAAGAGAAAAAAATAAAACAATGTTAATGTAAATATAACTTTCTTTTAGGTTAAATATGGAGTATTTTGATAGCAAGCATGTGGATACTTAATCAGGTCTATAACTTCCCCATATATTTCATATGAAGAACCCAATCCTAACATTCAAATCCCAAGAACGCTGCTTAGGAATGATTGGTATGTAACCTATCACTTAAATCAGCCACTGTACCGGATGGTTGGACGATAGCTAATGTAATGCTGATTTTTTAAAAAAGGCTCTAGAGAAAATTGGTTGAAACTATAGTAAAGAACAGAATTATCAGACACACAGATAAACACAATATGTTGGGGAGGAGACAACAGCTTTTGTAAAGGGAAATCATGCCTCACCAATATATTAGAATCAACAACCATCTCTTAAAGTCAACAAGCATGTGGACATGGGTGATCCAATAGATATAATGTACTTGGACTTGAGAAAAACCTTTGACAAAGTCCCTCATCAAAGGCTCTTAAGCAAAACAAGCAGTCAGGGTATCAGAAAGAAGGTCCTCTCATGGATCAATAACTGATTAAAAAAATGGGGTGGAAAAAAGGTAGGAATAAATGGTTAGTTTTCACAGTGTAGAGAGGTAAACAGTGGGGTCCCTCAAGGATCGGTACTGGGACCAGTGCTATTCAACATATTAATAAATGATCTGGAAAAAGTGGTAAACAGGTGACAAAGTTTGCAGATGATACACAATTACTCAAGATAGCTAATGCCAAAACGGACTGCAAAGAGTTACAAAGACATTTCACAAAACTGGATGACTGGTCAACAAAATGGCAGATGAAATTCAGTGTTGATAAATGCAAAGTAATGCACGTTGGAAAATATAATGCCAACTATACATACAAAATGATGGTCTAAATTAGCTGTTCCCACACAAGGAAGCTCTTGAAGGATCGGGGATAGGTCTCTGAAAACATCTGCTCAATGCACAGCGGCAATCAAAAAAGTTAACAGAATGTTAGGAACCATTAGGAAAGGGATAGGAAATAGCATAATGCCACTCTATAAATCCATGGTATGCCCGCACCTTGAAAACTGAGTGCACTTCTGGTTGACCCATCTCAAAAAAGATAGATTAGAAATGGAAAAAATACGGAGAAGGGCAACAAATATGATTAGGTGTATGACCAGCTTCCATATGAGGAGAGATTAAAAAGACTAGGACTGTTCAGCTTAGAAAAGAGATGACTAAGGCGAGATATGATAGAGGTCTATAAAATCATGAATGGTGTGGAGAAAGCGAATAAGGAAGTGTTATTTACCCATTTACATAACACAACCACCAAGGGCCACCCAATTAAATTAACAGGCAGCAGGTTTAAAACAAACATAAGGAAATACTTCTTCACACAATGCAGTCAACCTGTGGAACTCATTGCCAGGGATGTTGTGCAGGCCAAAAAGTATTACTGGGGCTCAAAAAAGTATTAGATAAGTTTACAGAAGATAGCCATTGATGGACCTATCAGCCAAGATGGTCAAGGACACAACCCCATGCTCTGAGTGTTCCTAAACCTCTGACGGGCAGAAGCTGGGACTGGATGACAGGGGATGGATGACTCAATAACTGCCCTGTTCTGTTCATTCCCTATGAAGCATCTAGCATCAGCCCCTGTCAGAAGACAGGATACTGGGCTAGACGAATTGTTGGGATTTGACCCAGTATGGACATTCTTATGTAATACTACTTTACTGTGGAAGAACTATTAAAAATAAGATGAAAAAGAGTAAGCTTCCATTTTTAAATGTAATATTGCCTTCATTAAAGCGTATGAGTCACCTGCTCCTGTTGCTAGAAGCTAATGCACAACTTTAGTATATTCCGCTGATTGGCGTGTGTGGCACATCTCCCTCTGTACCTGATCCACTGAGGATAAGGATCCATGTTACAACTTTAATCTGAAGAGCCCTGTTCTTTTGTTCAAGCTATAGAGACCCTTGTTTTCAACTATGGAGGCCCCGAGTCCAAGCTCTGGTGTTAGCCAAGCTGAAGTCATCAAGTTAACGTTTCGTATCAAGAAATCTCTTCTAACCTATTCTGAATCACAATCCTCTCTATTTCTGCAATACATTAAACAAAACCTTGTCACCTATCAACAGGTTTGTGGATTTCAAGATGCAAACAAGCAGTTGAAATTAGATATGAAGTTCCATTTCAAACAATCTTACCAAAATAAATAAACAAATACACAAATCAACCAAAAAAGTTTTGAAGGGATATAAACCCTGATCTTGCAAGACAAGCAAACCTGCAATTAAGGTGGCAAGGAAGAAATCTCTCCTACAGGCAGTTTATTCCATTACAGCTCGTTTCAGGATATTTTGCATCTTCCTCTAAAGCATCTGGTATTGGCTACAAGATTTGAATTACCTCTGGTCTGAATCCTGTCCAGCAATTTCTATGTTCCTAAATAAACAGAATTATTAATAGTTCTAATTTGATTAAATCCTGTGACAATTATCAATCCCATGAACCATCTGGTCATTTCAAAACTCACCACCAACACATTTTGAAGCTGCCTCTCAAATACATGTCTGTAAAAGACAATAAAAAGGTCAATTTTATCCTTTGATGCTAACCTGCCCTTTTGCCTACAAAGGCAACATTCCTTAGGAACATAAGAACTGCCATACTGGGTCAGACCCAAGGTCCATCTAGCCCAATATCCTGTCTTTCGACAGTGACCAATGCCAGGTGCCCCAGAGGGAATGAACAGAACAGGTAATCATCAAGTGATCCATCCAGTTGCCCATTCCCAGCTTCGGGCAAACAGAGGCTAGAGACACAATCCCTGCCCATCCTGGCTAATAGCCATTGATGGACCCATCCTCCATGAATTATATAGGTTTTTTTTTAACCCTGTTATAGTCTTGACCTTCACAACATCCTCTGGCAAGGAGTTCCACAGGTTGTGCGTTGTGTGAAAAACTGTGCGTAGTGTGTGTTCTGCAGTATTTGTTGATGAGGAGTTACTTAGCATTCTACAAAAGGGTCTTGTTTGCCTCAACCACAAAAGCTATTTTCATTCTTATCAACACCACGTTAGGAACTGCACTCCCTTTCTGCCACTTATCTTCTGTACTAGTTCATATGGCCCACAGTTACAGTCATAGCAAAATTAAATTTTATACCCTTAAGTAAATCATCAGTAAGAACTGAAGACACTGAAATCTTACAGCTAAACGCAAACTTCTATTAATGTTTAAAATACTCATTCACTTACTTATTATGAATAGGCATACTTGCACGCTCACACAGTTTGTTTCCAGGAAGCCTCTGATATGAAAGTATGATCAGTCACTATCCACCATTTTCAGTCACATCGAAGAGTACCAAAGATGAAAAACAAATCTAAAATGATATATTTGAGGGTGGAAGTTGGAGGAGAGAAGGCTACCATAGTTTTCCCCTTATAATCTGCAGATAATGCTTCCTAATGGCAGAGATGGGAACAGAAGCTTTAACTTCCAGTCCTCTGCTCTGACTTGTTACTTCTATAGCATCATGCTGTCAAGTAATCTCTATGCCTTAGTTTACAATGCTTTTGAGAACTTGCCTGAAACGTGCTAATACTACTACTTTGTACTCTGTAAATTGGATTAAATTTACAGTAGCCTACATGATACCACATTAGTCCCACTTTAATGTACTCAATTGATCCTGTTTTCTTTTAAACCCTTTTGGGGTTTTTTTTGTTTTGCCTTTTTTAAAAAAAGAAAGAATAATCCAGTTTGAACACTCTTATAATAGAAAGCGTCTCTGATGTGGATTCCTCTGAACATGGGCCAAATGGGGTCAATTAACATCAGACACGTTTTCAATTATTAAGACTCCTATGTGACTTTTAAAGTATCCAATAACTTATATGGAGATATACCTATCTCCTAGAACTGGAAGGGACCTTGGAAGGTCATTGAGTCCAGTCCCCTGCCTTCACTAGCCGGATCAAGTACTGATTTTGCCCCAGTTCCCTAAATGGCCCCCTCAAGGATTGAACTCACAACCTTGGGTTAGAAAGCCAATGCTCAAACCACTGAGCTATCCTTCCTCCAACTTGCATTTTGTTCTAGCATAGCAACCCCACTATGTTACATTTTAAACCATTTTTCAGCACTGTATAATTTGTATGCTTTTATGTGGATAGTACAGGAAAGACATTGGCAGAATCCTCAATATACACAAATCCAGGTGGAGCTCAGTTGCCTCACTATCAGCTAACTAAAGAGTAAAGTCTCAAATGGTAGTTAGCTTGTTTTCAGTACAACTAGAATAGAATACAAACGTTTTGAGGCATAAGTCACAATACTGTCAAATACTATTTGAAAGTTTTGATAAATATGGAAAACGATATCAATTTTTTGTTAATACTGCAGGTCACTCAGGATCCAGGTCCCACTGTGCAAGATGCAGTAAAAGCCACACAGTCCCTGCTCCCCAAAATAGCTTTCAATCTAGTCAAATTTAAGACATGGCAAGTGTGTTTTGCCTAATACGTTATAGGCAGCGCAAAAGACGTGGCTCTCAAAGGTATCTGAAAGAGGAGATAGTTCAGGGAGACATTCCATATGTAAGGGATGGCCTGACCTGAAGGGTCCAAATTATTATTTTTTTTTTATATACATTTCAATCACCTATGAGCAATTATTCACAAGTGTACCATAAAATCAGCTTTTGTACTTGCTCAGTAACAGCTTAAGGTTTTCGTTACAAATATAAAACTATAATGAACACACACACACTTTCACCATTACAAAGGCTCCCCACCCCCATTTTTACCTATTTAACCTCTTTCACGTCAGACACTTAAAAAAAAGTATTCCTTTCTATGGTCAGAACAAGACAAAGGGTTACTACCAGATAATTCAATCTTTCATAGCTTTCTTGAAAGCTGATGCTGTCTGCAGGCAGTCAGCTCTGCAACCAAGTGACATGCCGAAATTTAAGACTAACGGCCAGATTCGCAGCACAAAACATACATTCAAAACAGTAAATCAAAAGCAAGGAATGGGAAAAAACTAAATGTTAAATATACTGCACACTTATCTGAAGGATTTTATTTTATTTTGTTTTATTTAAGTTTGAGAATTAAGGCTGTACTGGAAATATACTGCGTCTTTTCAGACCCCCGTCTCTTCAAATTAAATGTTTCTCCTACTCCGAGAAAGATTTGCAACTAGCACTTTCTATCTAGACAAACTTAAAATTAACAGAGAGGAAGCAGTTAGTGAGAAGTTCTTTGGACAAAACACGCCTCTGAAACCAGACTAGGGAACACAGAAATACTGTTAAGTCTGGAAACAAGGTTCTGTAGAAGATAAGAATAAGGAATTGAAGCTGACTACACAGCCACTTTTGCCAAGTCTGATTACACTCGCATCTTGCAATGTAACGGGGCCTTGAATCCTGATGAGTCCTCTGGGGTCTAGTACTATAATTGTAGGTGGAGCTGGTAGCATCCCCTATTGTTAAGGTTGCTTGACACTTCCCCTTATCAGACCCAATGTTTAGTTGGTTATAACTAGGGTCCTACCAAATTCATTGTCCATTTTGGTCAATTTCACAGACATGGGATTTAAAAAATCATCAATTTCACGGTTTCAGATATTTATATCAGAAATTTCAGGGTGTTATAACCATGGGGGTCCCGGCCCCAAAGAGGGTTGCGGGAGGGATCACAAGGCTATTGTAGAGGAGTTGCAGTATTGCCACCCTTACTTCTGCGCTGCTGCGGACGGAGGTGCTCCCTTCAGAGCTAGACAGGCAGAGAGCAGTGGGCAGCATGGTATGGGGAGGTCATCACTTTTGGGGGGAGGTGCAGGGCCGGCCTTCTAGGTGGGTGATCACCCAGGGCCCTACAGTCAGGGGCGCTGTGGTCCCTCCGCCACACACACACAGCCAGCCCAAGTCCCCTTTAACCCCCCAAGCTCTGGGCCCAAAACCAGACAGGGGCAGGACTGGAGGCAAGGGTGCCAGAACCACCAGCTCCAGAATAGGAGAGGCCAGGGGGCTACATCCTCCAATTTTTAACATGGGTGTAGTTTGGGGGGCAGGGATCACCATTCCCCCACCCCGAAACTGCAAGCCTCGGGCAGGCACAGAGCAGTGCCGGCAGAGACTGCACTTCATGGCAGGGGAGCTGATAACAGTGATATCAATGCTCACGTGACTCCAGTGATATGGTAGTCCCAAACTGACCAAGGGAAGGGGGGTGACTCACTTGAGAGTCCAACAGATCCTTTGTTCCGGTGAGGCTGGGCTGGGTTTGTCCCATACATGCCCTGATGAGGTGTGAACTGCCCTTCTGCTCTTGGAGAATTTTTGCCTGGGTTTGTTTTAAGCCATGAGGACACATTTTCAGCCTCGTAACTATATACATGAAATTATAACCTAGAACATTACTATAACAACAATGCTCAGTGCATCATGAGGCTTCCGAAGACACCCGACATGACAAACTTTGCATTGGATACCACACCATCATTTTACAAGGATGAACATGGAGGATGTACGGGGTTCCCCCGAGGCACAGTGTGTCACAATGTGATCATAATTAAAAACTGAATCAAAATGCACCCCACCAGGGAGCCAAATTAAGGTTAACAACCTAATTTAATTCTGGAATTTCTTAACTTTTGAATGCTTAAGTTTGCTACCTTAACAATGTTCTTTAAAATAGTTTGTGTGTGTAGTAATACAAATAGCTGACAACCTATATTTAAGGTTGCAACAAAATTTGCATTTAGCAGGATTTTAGTCCTGCTATCTCACAATTTAAGGACTGAATTTATCCATGAAAATTAATACAGTAACTTGTTTGGTTTTTGTTGTTGTTGTTGTTAAGTTGGTCCCAATCTTCCAAACACTTATGCAAGTGAAGTGCTTTACATTCATGAGTAGTTCTACAGAATCTTGACTTCAATGGAGCATCATTCAAGTCAAAGAGAATACTCATGCATAAATTTAGGCATTTATCTAAGTGCTTGTAGAATGGGGGACAGAATTACTAATTTTACAGAGGCAACAAATGTATTCATGTCTCATTCACATTTTTCAGATCCCTCTAGCTAAAGAACCAGAGTCACCACCAATTCTAAGCTGCACACAAACATTCATATAACATATAACATTTCAAGGAGAGGATTTTTTTCAACTTTTAAAACTTGAGCTATTTTTAGCAAAACAAAGTTGAACAGAACTGGCCAGTTCTGCCAGATACTTCTAGTTTTCAATGCTGTTCAGACTGTGTTCCTGATATACTGAGAAAAAGTAGGTTAGGTAATATCTTTCATTGGACCAACTTCTGCTGGTGAATGAGACAAGCTTTCAATCTTACACAGGAGTTCTTCTTCAGGTACTGATATACTGACAGAGAATATTTTTTAAAACTATTAGGTGATGAAGGGCTTAAGGGGAAACAAGAGGTTACTCTGGCATGGTTGGGGATACCAAGCAAAAGAAGAGTTTCAAGATAATTAAACAAAAATCTCTCTCATAGTATGTTCTGGATATTACTAAAGAAAAACAGATTTTGTGAGATACTGAATATTGTTTTATATGACCAAACTACATTTCCCAGAATTATTTTTAATCCAATTTAACTATGGAAGTCCAGAAGGACACACAATTAAACTCTTTTAAACTAAGTCATCTTTCTTTAGTTGTCTAAAAAAGGACCACCACTATTTAGTTCCTGTATAAAATTTTTCATCTACAGATCTCAATGCACTTTACAAATGGAGGTCAGTTTCATTATCCCCATTTAACAGATGCGGAAACTACCTATCATAACCTGTGGAACTACCTATCATACAGATTATTTGCTGAAAACTTGGGTGACAAAAAGGAGAATAAACCTGAAGAAGTTCTGTTGAATCAAGAGAGCAAAACACTATATAAAAATCTTGGGGAAATTGTATGAAATGGTGGTTATATTTCTATTGTTCAATACAATCCTGAAATGTTTATGTAAAATAACTGCTTTACAGAAAGACAAACTTTTTTCCTGGGTCTCATGCATGGAAACTAGGAATAGTTACTATTGCAATTCCAAGAACAACATGAAATTAATCATCTGCAGCTCATAAATATAAGTACTACTGCTTCCTGGTCAGCAATCAAATGAAACATGGTCCTTCACACAAAGGAAATCCAGCTAACTGGTAACCTGGAAGAGTTGGGGACTCCCCTTAGACTTAGTATCTAAAAGTAGGAAGACATTACAAAGTTTAACAACACAATGGGTTAACAAAAAATTACACTTGCAATATTAGTTATCCTAATATTAGTATTAAGATGTTTTACTTGATGTTGTTTCTAAGTAATATGGACACAGGCTAGCATCATTTCCTGGTAGAGACAAAGAACCAAGAAATAGTAAAAAAAATAACATTAACTACAGAAAAAAAAACTAACACATCTTTTACAGTTGCTTGGACTTACCAATAGCAGTCCTAACAAAGAAGGATTGCTAACAGCCATCTCTTTAAGAATGGTCATTTTCAGTTCCACTTATACATTCAGAGTTAATGGCTCATGTCAGTGTGTATTTGAGTAGGGAAAGTAGATATCTTAAAATAAATCAATCTCGGATCCAGCATATTCCAAAATTAAATGCACTGCCACTAAATTATAATGCACTGAGATGTAAAATATGACTAATTTTAATACACCAAGAAGTTTACCTATATAAAAGAGGACTGCTATTGCATCACATGTAATTCTGAAAGGATGACCATTTTCCCCACTCAAACACAGCTCACAAAAAGAAACATTTCACTTACTCTTTTATGAATATTACGTGTACCAAAGGAGTCAGGTATAGCATTACCAGAAAACAGATCGTAACTACAGTCAGAATTGGTGAGCAGCAATTCAAATCCATAACAAAAGGAGAAAAACACTTTGAGGATCCAACTCTGACCTAGGAAACTCAGTTTAGTCAGATTTAAGGAGGGGTTTTCTTTTTGAGGGGGGAGGAGTGAAGTTCAAAATGCTATTTTAGTAATTTTAGCACCCCCACACAAATAAGCAGACAACCAAAATCCTTAAAAATATACCTTCCTGAAAGTACTGAAATTTTACTGAGGAACAGTATGGGATGTATCAGAAAAATATTCCATTATACCATAACTTAGCACATATGGGAAAGCAAAGAATAGGTTTTTTTAAATTAGCTGAACCAACTGCAAAGGATTTCCCTCTTCTGCACCCCCAACCACACTACTTTCATTTGAAAACCCAAATAACCCGAGCCAATCAGCCTGCTGCAAAAGAAGCAAATTCTCTCCCACAATTTACAGGCTTCAGACATCTGACCTATAGCTTTTTCATCTACAAAAGGGGTATACAGACTTATGCTACTGCAACCACCTCCAGAGCAGTTGGGATGAACTGCTCAGTCAGTCACCAGATGGCTGCATTACTGCTACAAAAACAAAGCCTGACTTTAGAAAGCATATAGACACCATGACAATCATTGACCATCATATGTATGACTGGCCTGCATCAACTGTTTTTATAAGTGTGGGCATCAGGCAGAATACCAGCAAAATGAAAAGACGGTATTGTAACACCCCCATACAAGAGTAAAGGACATAGGCGCTGACTTATTTTTCCCACCTCCACCCTGAGGCCCCACCCCAACTCAGCCTCTTCCTGACCCCACTCCACCCCCTCCTGATGCTCCACCTTTTCCTGCCTCCACTTCACCCACTCCTGAGGCTCCGCCCTCTCTCTGCCTCTTCCCCACTACGCTCCAACCCCTCCCTTAAGACTCCTGCCCACCAGCCGCTTGCTGCTCTCTGCCCTCCCCAAGTGCCTCGCCCAGCTGCCAAACAGCTGTGGCTGGTGGGTGGTGAGCACCCAGTATTTTCTTCTCTGGGTGCTTGAGCCCCGTAGCACCCACAGAGTCAGCGCCTATGGGAAAGGATCTCACACTGAGTGTGGCAACAACAAACTAATTTAATTATTTTCAGTCCCTGGAAAGGTCTTCTCTCACGTGCTTGGTAGGACGCAGCCGCTTAACAGACATCATCTACAGCAACAACCAGGTTTCACTCCTAGGCAGTCAACAATCAACTCTATCCTTACTCTCCAGCTTCTGCCTGACTTGCATTGAGAATTTAACCACCTGCTTTACATGGCATTTATCGATATCAAAGTGGCTTTTGATTCAGTTGACAGGTCAGCACTTTGGCTCCCACTGAAAGGTGCTGGCGTCCCAGCTGTTCTGCTAAATCTTGTGCATTATCTTCACACTTGTACCTGTGTGAGAAGGCACACTGCTTCATGGCTTTCACCACATTTCTCCACAACCTCGTGCATGCAACAGGGATGAATTCTCACTTTGGTACTACTCGGTTGAGCTATCAACTGGACATTAGGACTTGCCGCTCCACTCACCAGAATCAAGGTTGGTCAAGAATTATTCACCAGTCAAGACTACTATGGGGTTGAACGTCTCAAGGCAGAATCTCAGAGCTGGGCCTAGTGCAGGTAGGGTCGAACACTGTGGAGAGCACTGACGAGTTCATCTACCACGGTCACTCTGGCTGCAGGACGGTCCTCAGTAGACTATGCACATTTGATATGTATAAAAGCTAAATAAAAAAATGTTAATTGGCTTGAAGTTAGCAAATTTAGTGCTCATGAAAGGTGCCAGACAGTTATCCTGGGACAGCATTTCACAGTTCAGGAGTGGTGTAAACAAGCATTCCAGCTGGCACTCAGTTTATGTGGTATAGTTCACTGAGACCACTAAACTCATTTCACTCAAGCCAATGAACAGTGAGATGGTAACTTTCAGACTATAACAACCTGGTCTGAATTCAGTATGTAAACCTATGAGCTCCATGGTGCACACAAGCAGCAGCTTATGTCAGCACACATCCAGCTCTGTGGGCTCATGGCATGGGACAATGGGTTGGCTGAATGGATTGGCTAGGAAAACCAGTTCAACCAAATTTCTCTGCAGGGTACTCAAAGTGGGGAGTGGAAAATTCTCAGCAGCAGAACAAAGGAATCAAGTGTTGCTGGTGGGACATATTAATTTGAGAAACTCACTAACTCAGAAACAGGAAGCTTTAGGTAGGACAGAAGAAGCGACAGGCATGCTTTCATGGGAAGGGAGAGGGTATGGTTGAAGTGCAGGAGTGGCCACGGTCAGAGAAAGCTGGCTGACCTAGAAAGGCTCCTTGATTCTGAGGAGAAATCCTGAGCTATTGGAGAAGGATCCCAGACACACCAAACCCAAGAATTCTCTAGAGCCGTGAGGAAACTGAGGCAGGGAAAAATCTGTATAGGTGTGTATTATTTTGTCTCAGTATGCGTATTTCCCACACTGCTAGGTAAAGATTAAGTCGTGTTTTAGAATCCTGTGCAACGTGTGTCTGTTAGCATTCACTGTTATGGCTCTGAAAAGTTAAATTGTAAACTCAGAGTACCCACATGGCTGGAGATGTGGGGAAACTGTGTTTAAACTGTGGGGAAGCCTGATGGGTCAGCTCTAGTTCCAGGGGATAGGCAGATGGAAAGTGGGGTCCTAGCTCTCAGGAGGAGGTGCTATACAGAGGAGCAGTACCCAGAGTATGCCTAGAGATGCCAAGCCAGGGACAGTGCTTGGACTCTGTTCACACTCCTGAGACAAAGCCCAAGAGGCCCAACGGGCTGGGAGTGTCCAACCAGAGGAGGAGCTCTACTGTGTGTGCACACGCGCATGTGTGTGGGTATCAGAAAGTATATTACAATGCCTCAAATTTCAAAACACTTCAACCCACTACAGGATCCTTTATATATCAATTGCATATTAAAAGCCTAACAAGCAACGTCCAATACTGCCAAAATGAAGAAAGTGTTGTAATGAAAACAATACTAGTAGAAAGGCACCAGTGTATTAACATATACTATACATTCACATCTTCTACTAACTACTTGTTTCCATATTTTCACTTCTGTCCTTTCTGGAATATTATCTTGCATGGCTAACATACAATATTCCAGTCTTAAAATACCATTTTGTATTGGTTTGCAAAAAATACCAGAACTCGGCATGTATTTAGCATCTAACTCCTGAAAGCAGGTGATATTAACACACAGACAGGTAGCTTCTGCACATGTGGTTCCTCAACATGTACATTTTGAGTGTGCTCACTGTTGCCATGGTAATTTGTAGTGCCACCAGGCAGTGTAATCTTGCATAAATTATGAAATCTGAAAACTACAAATTGTCATGTGAAGTGAGTTTGGAGCCCCGCTGGGCAGAGCCTGCATAAAAATATACACGGCCCCAATGGTGGTACTGACAGTCTCAGCAGAGACCAAGAACTAGGAGTTATGTCTGTTCAGGCTGCAGTTGAGGCACATTTAGGAGCATGGAGAACAAAACAATATACTGACAAGTTTCAGAGTAACAGCCGTGTTAGTCTGTATCCGCAAAAAGAAGAACAGGAGTACTTGTGGCACCTTAGAGACTAACAAATTTATTAGAGCATAAGCTTTCGTGGACTACAGCCCACTTCTTCGGATGCATATAGCATATAGCTATATGCATCCGAAGAAGTGGGCTGTAGTCCACGAAAGCTTATGCTCTAATAAATTTGTTAGTCTCTAAGGTGCCACAAGTACTCCTGTTCTTCTTAAAACAATATACTGTCACTGCGTGTACTGTACCTGTTTTGTGAATACAAGACTTAAGCTTTCAAAGCTGTATGTCACCTTTCGCCATTGCAAAAGGTACAAACTCACATCTTTCAAGAAGACCTCTATTAATTTCTCTGTCAAAGAAGGCTACATTGCTGTAGTGAAGCTTTCTTCCTTCCCTCTGTGGGGAAAAAACAAACTTCACTACCACCACGTGATCATTCCCCTCTATTCGGCATTGGTGAGGCCTCACCTGGAGTACTGTGTCCAGTTTTGGGCCCCACACTACAAGAAGGATGTGGAAAAACTGGAAAGAGTCCAACGGAGGGCAACAAAAATGATTAGGGGGCTGGAGCATATGACTTATGAGGAGAGGCTGAGGAAACTGGGATTGTTTAGTCTGCAGAAGAGGAGAATGAGGGGGGATTTGATAGCTGCTTTCAACTACCTGAAAGGGGGTTTCAAAGAGGATGGATCTAGACTGTTCTCAGTGGTAGCAGATGACAGAACAAGGAGTAATGGTCTTAAGTTGCACTGGGGGAGGTTTAGATTGGATATTAGGAAAAACTTTTTCACTAGGAGGGTGGTGAAGCACCGGAATGGGTTACCTAGGGAGGTGGTGGAATCTCCTTCCTTAGAGGTTTTTAAGGTCAGGCTTGACGAAGCCCTGGCTGGGATGATTTAGTTTGGGATTGGTCCTGCTTTGAGCAGGGGGTTGGACTAGATGACCTCCTGAGGTCCCTTCCAACCTTGATATTCTATGATTCTATGATCACTAGAAGTTGCCCTGTTACCAGATTCTGCAATAATTACTCTAAAAAAGGCACTTACTATTTTGCTACTATTGAATATGAATTTCTCAAGAGGGAGCTATTCACATGTATTTCATTAATCTCCTTAGAGGGAGGATGTGGACACAGAGGGAACTTTGTTTAGCATGGAAGAGAACACCCATGCTAAAGCAAGCAGCAGATCCTTTCCTTTTGCTCATTCATTTCCCCTCAGCAACATAGCAATATACCAGAGGGTGAGGAAAGAAGAGAAAGCGAAGAGGTGATAACTGTGTAATATATTCTCTATTATACACTTAATTTATTTGAAAACTGCCTTGCTACCTTGACAACATAGGGGGGCCGGACTGGGCCGCGCCTCCTCGCATCCCCCCCCATGCTGTCACCACCGCCCCCGCTTACCTGCTGCCTCCCTGTTTCAGGCTTCCCGCGAACATTTGATTTGCGGGAAGCAGGGGATGGGGAGGAGAACGGGGGCGGAGCATTCTGGGAGGGGGCGGAGTTGGGCTGGGGACTTTGGGGAAGGGGCAGAGGCGGGGCGGGGCTGGGGGTGTTGTTGGGGCGGGGCCGGGGCCCCATGGCGTGTCCTCTTTTTTTTTTTTTATTAAAATATGGTAACCCTACAATTGCATATTGTATTATTTGCTTCCTGTGCTGTGTTACTGTGCTCTGTTAAACAGTTGCCACATTTCAACCAAAAGATAGTTGTATTGCAGTGGTGCTTGAAGTGATTCTTACATATGAGTTGCAAATCCATAGACAAATTTATAAAGAGCTTTGGAAACTCTGTGGATAAAAAGGTACTATATATACATAGGTTTGTTATGCACTGTGACAAGAAGGTGCAGAATAAAATTATACTCAAGTTTTTTCGGAATCTCCAAATGTTTGCCACTAACAGCAAAGCAGATTTAAAAATACCAAGAAGCAGTGAAACCCAGTTTAAGGAGTATTCAACCTGGCACATGCATATTATAGGCAGAAGTAGCAATATCCTTAAAGTTGTCCAACATTTCTCATTATAAGACCCTCTTTTCAGTTGCTTATAACTTTGCCATACTTAAACTGTATGGGCTGAAATTTTCCAAGTCTGGTGTTTGCCTAAGACTGAATTGGGGTGGGGGGTGTGTGATTTCAGCTAAAATGATTCAACCATTTCCGATAATGAGACCTGAGAAAAATACATTTTGTCCATGTTAAAAAAAATTCTTATAACTGTTTCATTGAGAAGCTCTAGTGCCCTTCCAGCTTTGAAGCAGGCACCTGAAATTTGGCTTGGGATGGGGGAAGGGTCTTCTGGTGTCAAGGATGTGCGCCTTTTCCCATCCATCTGAAAATTCACCAAAATCGGGCAAAGTTATAAAACTCTTAGAGACTTGTTGCAAGTCTGGCAACTAAAATCTCTGAAAATTTCATCTGCACTGAGCATGAACCATCCCCTCACAGCTTCTACAGGGCAACCACACTGCACATGGGCCATCCCCCATACAGCAACTGAGTATGCTCCATCCTGCACCTGCAGGGGCTGAGCAAAACTCTCTCTCCAATTGCTCCTCCAATTTGCTGGGGGCTGCAGTTGATTGGGCCCTACCAGTGGGGCCCTACCAAATTCACAGTCCATTTTGGTAAATTTCACGGTCATAGTATTTTAAAAATATTGAATTTCATAGTTTCAGATATTTAAATCTTAAATTTCATGGTGTTGTAAAAAGGCATGAATACGTATTTAAAAAGAAACATATAAAGCCCTTAAGTCAGCATTTCTCAAACTGAGGGTCCTGACCCAAAAGGGGGTTGGCAAGGCTATTGTAGGCAGTATTGCCACCCTTACTTCTATGCTGCCTTCAGAGCTGGACAGTTGGAGAGCGGCGGCTGCTGACTGGGCGCACAGCTCTAAAGGCAGTGCCACCAGCAGCAGTGCAGAAGTAAAGGTGGCAATACCATACATGCCACCTTTACTTCTGCGCTGCTGCTGGCAGCAGCACTGCCTTCAGAGCTGGGCACCTGACCAGCAGCTGCCATTGTCCAGCCGCCCAGCTCTGAAGTTAGTGCAGAAATAAGGGTGGCAATACTGCGACCCCCCCATATAATAACCTTGCAACCCCCTTTAGACCTAGACCCTCAGTTTGAATATAGGGTAAAAGTACACAAAAGTACAGATTTCATGGTCCATGACGTGTTTTTCACGGCCGGGAATTTGGTAGGGCCTTAGGCATCGCCATACAGCAGGGAGTCAAGGAGACTGACCCTCTTGGGCTCTCAACACTTCCCTGATACCAACCAGGAAGTGCATGGAAAAGGAGAAAACAGCCTGACTGGAATGCAGAAGGTTGAGCAACAAGGGGCAAGGAAGAGAGGCAGGGCAGAAGGGCAAGGGAAAAGAGCATGGTCTGGTAACCATGACAGCACATTCCCATATGGAACATGGACTTGAACCCAGGATTCCTAAGTCTCAGCATTCTTTCTCTGTGAAGCTACTAGCTGTGAAACCCACTGGCAAAGCATGTGACTCCATCCCCCTGTAGTGGTAGGTCTACATAAAAGATAACTGCCTTCGACTGCTGTTATTTACTTCACTAGTTCAAGTGGTACAGAAATTTTCTGTGAGTCTAACCTAAATCTGCTGATGAACCCACATGGGAGGGTTAACATGGTTCCACTTGATGGAATGTTTTCAATTATTAAACATTTCAAAACCTTAGGAAATTACATCCAAACAACAAAATTAAAAAAATAAGGTTGCAAAGTCAAGCACTAAAAGGTTAGGAATGCCAGTGAAACCTTGATTGGGCCCCTTAATCCCAAATGTGGGTGCGCATGTGCATCATGCGCCAGAGCTGCAAGTTTTTCAGCAGGAGTGTCCGTTGACCCGGCCGCCTTACATTGCCACGTGCTCCATGTGAGGTTATAAGAGACCATGCAGGGTGATGTGTCCTCAGTCTCCCACTTACCACAGCATAGAGTGTTCACAGCAGAAGGGAAGGTGGGCAGGTATTGGAATACAAATAGGGACCACACATCTCGAAGAACCTCCAATTACAGGTAAGTAACCGCCTCCCCTTCTTCGAGTGGTGGTCCCTATATGTATTCTAAAGGTGGGTGAATACAGAGCAGCGATCAGCTCAGAGGTGGATGCGAGAACGCGATGGGTAAAGCCTGTTGCAGGATGACATGGCCTACAGTGGTGTCTGCAGCTGCCCACAGGTCAATGGCGTAATGCGCTGTGAAGGTGTGGACAGAGCGCCATATTGCCACATAGAGGATCTCATGCCAGGGGATGTCTGCCAGGGAGGCAGAGGTGACCGTGTGCGCTCATGTGGAGTGTGCCGTGATCCTGCCGGGCAATGTCACATTGGAGCGCGCATAGCATTCTGTAATGCACTTAGAGATCCAACTTGATATGCAGTGCGAGGAAAGGGCCTGCCCTCTCGACCGTTCCACGACGGCTACAAAGAAGTGTGATGAGGCGCGAAAGGCGCAAGTCCTGTCCAAGTACAAGGCCAGTGTCCTGCGACTATCCAGGGAGTGCAGTGTCCTATCCATGGGAGTGGCATGGGGTTTAGGATGGAAGACAGGAAGACGGATGGACTGGTTCAGATGAAACTCTGAGACAACCTTCCGGAGGAAGTTGGGGTGACAGCGCAGGGAGACCTTGTCTCTATGGAAAACTGTATACAGGAGGTCAAGTCATCATAGCCACCAGTTCCCGGACCCGCCAGGCAGAGGTGATGGCCACCAGGAAGAGGAACTTCCTGGATAAGTGGGCTAGGGAGCATGTGGCAGGTGGACACGGATCAAGTTGAGCACAGGGCCCAAGTTCTTGATCTCCAGGACGTAGTCTAAGACAACCGGCATAGAGATAGCGTGGAGGGGAAGGTGTCAGCGTTTTGACCAGGAGGAAGAAGGAGGGTGTCACCCTTGGAGTCCTGTCCCCCCGCCCCTCCAAAGCAGTAAAACTTGCAGTTTGTATGGGTTGCAGCGCAGGGTCTTCATGAGGGCCAAGAGGGTAGCGAAGCTGTCTGCGGAGAGGAAGGCTTGCGTTATGATTGAGCCTAGGTGCACTCTGATGAAGTGGATCGTCTGTGTTGGGAGGAGCACAGACTTCTCCAGGTTGACAAAGATGCCCAACAAGGCAAGAAGACACTGGAGGGCCATGACTGCTGACACCACCTCAGCAAGGGATGGAGCAATCAACAGCCAGTCATCCAGGTAGGAGAATACAAAGTGCTTCCCTTGGTGGAGGTGGGTCATTATGACCCCGCAAAGACTTTGGTGAAAACCATGGCAATGCTGAATGGAAGGACCCATAATGGATAGCAGTTGTCGCCCACACAGAAGTGAAGAAACTCGCGGTGGGCCAGGTGGATATTGATATGGAAATGTGTCTTTCATGTTGAGGACTGCAAACCACGCCCCCTGGGGGAGGAGGGAATGATGGAAATGAGCATCACCATCTAGAACTTGGTCTTTCTGATGAAAGTATTGAGTAAGCAGAGATCAAGGATAGAGTGGAGGCCCCCGTCCTTCTTCGGGATGAGAAAAGTACGAGGAATAGAAGGCACTGATAATGAAGGGGACAGGCATGTGTTTGATAGCACCCTTTAAGGAGGGCGTCTGCCTCAACATTGAAGGAGGATGTTATGGGCGGAGCTCCCCAGACAGAGCCCAGGAGCATGCCCTGGTGAGGTGGGAAGGTGAGAAATTGTAAGGTGCCACAAGTACTCCTGTTCTTTTTGAGGATACAGACTAACACGGCTGCTACCCTGAAACCTGTTGTGTAGCCGTATCACACGATCTCCAAAACTCATCGATCTGTGATGATCTTGACCCAATGGTGGGCGAATACAGCAAGATGGCCCCCAAAGATGGCACAGGGGGCCACAGGCAGTGATGTGGGGGTTTCGCAGTTCTTGACCATCACATCAAAACTGGGCCTTCTGCTGGTGGCAAGGCATGGCGGCGGCGACAGTAGCCGAGGACTCTAGGAGTAGGGGCACCAGTGGGCCCGCTCTTGGTACTTAGTGTAGGTAGGTTGGCCAGCATGGGAGCTTCTAGAACTGTGGCTTAGATCAGGGGTTCTCACAACAAATGTTTTGGTGGCCTCAGAGTGCGGCCACCAACTCTTGCTGGTGACAGCACTGATACTTTTTCCTAAAATTATTTATTTTTCCTAAAGTTAATGAAGTAATATGCACATATATACATCCAAATAATTGTAATTTATTTATGTAAGGCTTTGGGTTTTTTTTTGCAGACTCAATAATAAAAATAATGCACAGTTATCTATTCTTTACTGGACCTAAGAACAGAAACACAAATAAGGTGCTTTGCATGTTCTTGTCTTTTTTATTATTGTTTCTTTTGCTTTTTTGGTAAAAGTGGTTGTCTGTACAACGGTTCTGAAGTAAATTTTAAAATGCTTTGACATCACAGAAGGCCAAATAATAATGAAAAACATATCTGGGTGGCTTGGGTCTGGGGAGGGAAGGTATAGCTACGGCCGACCCGGAGCTCCTTTGGCTGGGGGGGGAGGGGTGTGTCGGGGCTTCGGCCAGCCCAGGGCTCCTCCAGTTGAGTTGGGGCTTCTGTGGGCAGGGGGCTTGTGACTCCAGCCATGGGGCGGGGCAGGGGATCACAGGGCTCTGGCTGCGGGTGGAAAAGGTGGAGTCAGGGGCTAGCCTCCCCAAAGGGGGGCTCCACCCACTGCCCATACGCCCACCACTCGCCTCCTCACCCCCACCCCCGCCACTCACCTCCTGCATCCTTTCTCAGTCCCCCACCCACCACTTGCCTCCTCACTCCCCTGCCACAGACACCCCCCTGCCAGCTGCAGGTCAGGTGGTCAGTAATATATCCCTACTGCTATATTCTTATTATTAGAGCATGGAATTACTATCCATAGAGATTCTATGGTACAGTTTGATTCATTTAAGATTTTTACTTAATTTGATTCTATGCTTTTTCTCACATATAGTGCCACTGCCCCCACCAGCACAACCTGTTCTGTCCTTCTGATATATTTTGTATCCTGGTATTACTGTGTCCCATTGATTATCCTCATTCCACCAAGTTTCTGTGATATCTATTGTATCAATATCCCCATTTAACTGATTTTGTTATATTTAATCTGTAGCATGTTGAGTATGCTAACTTTAGGAACAGGCATTTCCTCTTGCACACCCATTAGCTATGACAACCCCTGGGGGAGCCAGAAGCCACTGAAATTATAAACAGGTCTGCATGGAATATTCCACCCGGTGCATAAAGTTTTCCACATGTATCATTGGGAGCCTTGTACCATTATCAACTTTGTGAGAACAGCACTTACAGTTTCAATTTGCAGGAAAAACTTTACTATAAGATGAGAATCCTTTTTCAATTTCAGCAACTTCCCTGTCTCTAGAACCACCCTCTCTCAAGAACCCCCTGCTCCTGGCCCCCAAAACCACTCCTAGCTCTTTTCCTGCCCCTAATAAAGCCTGCCGAGATCATTCTCCCATACAGACCTGCAGAAGCCCTCTCTCAAGCTCTTTACAAAGAGCATGTGCACCTTCCGTTCACTCTTCACTATGCAGGTGAGTTAGCTATACACACTGTACCCTTTCTTAGCTGCACATCTTATGAGCTCAGCATGCAAACCCTGAGTTAAAAATGTAATGCTTATGAACAAAATCGTTTCATAAGGTCACATCTCTGAAATCAAAACCAAATTCACCAGAATACTCAAGACACTCTTGATGATTATTAGCATGTGTCTAGGCCGTAGACCTCATTACAAATGGAGTGTTTTTTAATAAATACAAAATTGGGAAGGCTTTTCCACCCATTCCCTCCTGCTTTCCAAGAGATGAACTCTGTTTTCTTAAACTTTAAACTAAACTAAGCTTAACAAATAAATAAATTATTTTTTGATAAAACCCAACCCAAGCCTGGAAAATTTCAGCCAAATTGAGTTTCCATAAAATATATCTATATCTATCTAGATAGATATAGATAATAATACAGGTGTTTACAATGGAAACCATCAACCCCAAATATGATGGCCTCTACAGCTTCTGATATAATTTCATACTGACCCTCTGCTCATCTTCAGAGCTTGCTTTCAAAAATTTCTCAGGTCCTTTGCATGTGAGAAATAGGACTCTCTTTTTAGGAACAAGAAGCAGGAACTAGCTCTTCATTCTGGATTCTTTATCTCCTGAACAAATTCCATAATACTTAACAGAAGACCTTGCCTTTAGTATGGACAATCCAGCTTTATGAAGGATCTTCCTAAACTTGTTTACTGCCATCTCTTGGATCACCTTTCTTTAGGGTCACTGCAGGCAATTCCTCTAATGACTTCAACTCTAAAATCCTGGTCCCAATGCATCTGCATTTAAGTTCTCATACAACTTGCACCTACGCTTCTTTTGTATTCTTATTTCTCCTTTGTTTTATATTATTAGGTTGTTTAATGCTTGTTTTAATTTTATAATTAAATTGTATAATGTACAGTTTAAATAAAAAGTTAATTAAAAACGAAGCATCAGTAATAGGAACCCAATTCCCAATCTAGCTGATTCTCTTCATTACATCTAAGGCTATATTAGATACACGCATTCTATCAGGAGAATCCTTTTTCTTCCAGAAATTGCATGTGTAACTACATATGGCAAAAATATGGTATATCAATTTATGGCATAGAGTTGAGCTTTTACTTGCTTAGCTAATAATTCTTAATAGCCAGCCATGCCAACAGGTCCATGAAAAAACTGTACTAGTGGTGTCAGTTATAAAATTGTTAGTGGAGACAGAACATTTTTATAGGATCCAGTAATGCTGCTGCAGTTGACTTTTTGGGGGGAAGGAAACAAGATAGTACAGGTTAATTTCTTGGCAATGAAATGCTGGTTTAGAAATATGCATGCAGCACTACCTACTAGGGGCCAACACAACAGCACTATCCCCACCAAATCTGGAACAGAGGAAAGCAGCAGAAAATCCACACCAGAAACCTAAACAACATCGGAAGGAAGAGTCAGATTGGCAGTGCCTTCCTAAAAGCCTCTCTGTGGAATGACACAAGAATACAGCCAAGTGGAGGGTGGCAGGGGACAGCCAGCCTATGTGGCATCATTTCATAGCAAACTAAGAATTTTCATCATGAAAGTTAATGTTGACCGCAAAGAGAAGTCATCACCACAAAGAGGCAGTCAGTCCCTGTGAAGATTTCTTCACAGACCTGGACATTCACACAGCTGAGGACAAGAGTTCCTACCTTCTCTCACAGGAACATTAATTGGGGACTCAGTTTTGTGCTTCCATGAACGTTCCCAAAATAGGGCATAATTTGATTCTAGACATTTAGAATATGGAGTATGTTGCTCGTCAAATACTAAGAGCTCATTGCAGGACTGGGACCTAAGACAGGTGAGATACTTGGCCCCATCTACTAAGGTGTTCCTTTGTGTGGAAATGAACAGAAAACGTTGTTGTGTAGAGCCATTTTAGCACTCAGGATTGGATAAGAAATCTAGTACATCACCACACAAAAAATGTTTAAACATAATGCATCTTTTTTTTTTTTTTTTTTTTTTTTTTTTTGAAGTTTAGCAACACAAGTCAAACTACTCTGAAGTCAAAAATTACTGTAGATTAACGAAGTAGTGAACACTGTTGTTTTCTGAACTATGAGCCTGATAAGATTAGTTTGTGCATGCTTACAATTTTGAAAAATGCTGTCACAATAAATTGAGTAACTTCACAGGAACAAGGATTGAACTCACAACCCTGGGTTTAGCAGGCCAATAAAGATGCCTTCCTTCATAAGAAAAAATATGGTCCTTTCTAAGCAGATTCTTCAAAGTCTGCTAGGATGAGACTTTTTTTTTAAAACATAAAACAAATGTCTTCAATGACATTTCTACTGTTAACAGAGAAGAAAAACATGATTTCTTCTTGCCATGAACCAGTTGGACACTAAAAACTCTTTAAAATGTTTTAATCATTTTTGTACTGTTTAAAAAAAAGTGCAACAGGAGCAACTCGTGTATCTTAAAGTTTCCTGTAACCTAACAAAGAAAAAAAAAAAATCAGAAGTGAACAAAACTACATAAAACAGTTTGGATCAAACGATTCAAGCTCCAGGGCAGCTCATCACTACATGAGAGTTCATACTATTGGTATTGCTGACATACAAAAAACAAAAGGAAAATTCTACTGCATACTGATTTTTAATGAATTCACTTATTTTTACCTCTTTTTGTCCTTCATGTTAGACGAAAGCAAGTGTGTTGTTTATAAATGTTCTAAGTAATTCGGCAAGAAGTCATCATCCTTTCATGTTTATATAATCTATTTGTGAACATTTAAACTGCTCACATAATGTCCACACTAAAAGTACAGTGAAGCCTTAAACAGTTCTGATTCAGACAGGTCAAAGCAAGTCCAATCCAAAACAGTACGTAACATGAGTACAAACCATTGACATCACTTGTGTGTGGATTTACAAGCCTGACAGAGTCCTAACAATTAATTCTTACTATGATAACTTTTGCTATAGTAGACAAGGCCTTAGATGTCTACAGGTGGTAGCACTTCCAGAATAAGACACTAGAATTGGAGCCAATATTTAATTCTACAAGAATACTCTGCTGTGCAGGGAATAGCTAAGGAGCAAAATAACTGGAGAAGAAAAAAAAAAGAGCTCTGAGACCAGAAGAGGAGGAGAAAACACAGGAGATAAAACTGAACCTCAAACAAAAGTAAGAAAATGTTCTAGAGATTGATGTTCACATTTTATTTGTTAAGCACAAAACACTTCCTATCAAATTGGTCCTCGTCTACATCACTCAAATTCCTAGCCAAAAAATGCTAATATAATTCTCAAATGAGTACTGCTTAATGTTCTGCACTGAGCATCCTTGTAATTGGTTATTGTTTAGTATATTTAAAAGCATTGAATGCTGTAAACTTACGGTTACTGGAAGAGAGGAAAATTTTAAGATGTGCAAAATGAGATCAACTTACAGAGTGGTATATTCTGTGGGGACCAAGTTCAGCCCTGGGATAAAAAGGACAATTTCCACTGAAATTAACTGGGGTCCTACTTATGCCAGGGCTGAATTTGGTTTTATGACAGTTGGGGATGATGTAGACTGAAATGTGTGTGGGAGAAATGAGGGCCTTTATCATATACTCCTTTGTGAGTTGCTTTTCTTGTACTCCTCCTTTTAGCTCCATGCATGTAATTTACATTTGTTTTGCATACCAAATCCGTGCAAGTTAAAACAGGTATAATTGTAAACTAGCGTATGACCAATTTACACAACCATTTGCCCTATCACTAAATTAAGCCCAGAGGACAACAGTAGTTGAAGACATTTACTCCAGGCTGCATTTAGCTAAGCCTCACATGTTTTCGAATTTTTGTTTCCCTATCTTGATAACATTTTAGATTTGTAAAATTTAAAGTTAGTTTTTGAACCAGGAGCTCTCAAATTTCTTCTTTGAAAGGGATCACCACCTCTCAGAAATGCACTTCCCTCTCCCATTCACAATCACGTAACATCCTTGCGGCAATTTCATCAATTGCCTACATGGAACAAGTAATAGCAGGAAGGTATTTAATGAGTTTTTAGATGTCTTAACTAAATACAAGCACCATACAACAAGCCAGCTCTCTACAAACCACTAAGCAAGCACTGTTTGTGAATCTGTTTTAAACAATTATTTTTCACTTTTTATGTTGATCTACTTCTTACATTACTTTAAGTTTGGGCAAAAAAAAAATCAGCCAGTCAGTTTCTTTCAAGTGCTCAAACATTGCACCATTCTGCTAGTATGCGTGGCAAATACTGCAGGGGAAGTTTATCTAAAAACTTTGTTTGACCTGCTCTACCTTACAAAGTGTGGTTGACATAAGCCACTTTTGCACTGACCTAGCTGTGCACGTGTCTACACTTAAATTTGTCTCCCACCGATGTAAGTGCCCCATCACAGGGACACAGTAAAACCACCTCCCCAACCAGCATTGAGCCATGGTCAATGTATAGACATGGGATGGAAACAGTTGCAGGCTGGGAAGTTGACCCCCTGCTCCCAATCACACCTGCATGACTCGTTTCTGCCCCATCATGCATTACCAAAACTTCCCAAAAGACAGTGTGCTGTATGGTGGCAGGTTGCACATTGGGATACCTATCTACAGTGCACTGCACTATGAATCAACACAAGCACTCCTGGTGAGTACGCACAGCGCTGAAGCAAAAAGCCAAGTACACATGCACTGTACTAACTGTGGCAGCTTTATGCCGACATAACTTGTGTTGACCAAAGTTTGTAGTGTAGACACTCCCTTAGAGGATTTGGGGGGGAGGCTGTGGGGGGGTTAAATCATGGAAATATTTCTATTTGTCTTTTGTTTGGTTAAAGTTGTTTTAAAAAAAAACCTATGTTTTGGGCCAAATTTAACCCAAGAACTTTTTAAGAATTACAGATCTAATTGGAATGTAGTAATTCAACTGGAATTTGAGTGGCTAACTATGAAAATTGTATCTTTATAGATATAAGTCAGGTGTCCTTCCTCAAAGAAAAATATTGCTCCAAGTACATAACTCAGTGTTTCACTGGCTATACATCCTCCCAGAACATTTTACTCACTGCTCCACCTGGTTTCCTTTCATTGGAATACTGTTTACCACTTAAATTACATAGGATACTGTGCAACATTCGGAACCATATAAACACACAAATTATGTAACCACTGGATTTCAAAAATTTTGCCTGACTACAAATGTTCAGGGATAAATATTAGCGATAACATTTGGAAAAACCATGTTAAATGTTTTAAGAGCATACACTACTTTATTTTTAGATTAGGAAAATGCTACATGTCATGTTTGCTTCCTGAGTTCTATATAATGGTGGAATCTCTTACTGGAATGTCTGAAAAATGTTTTACATTCCTTTAAAAGTTAATTGTTTATTGCTCCACAACTCTCTGCAAGCATGGTCTGATGCAATACACAAAGATATCCCACATTCTAAATTCAGCACTTCTGTTCCCGCAAAAGATTGCCAAACTCAATCTCTTGAATTTAACTTAATATCACAACAGTGCTACATATTATGCGTTTAATGGTAGTTTACGTGCAGTAAGTGCTACTTTTTTTTAAAGTGTTATTGAACTCGATAATTATAAGTTCCAAAAACAGTGCGAGTTTTTAAGACATCTTGCAATCAAATGGAAAAATTCTCTAACACCTGAGGCCAAACAGAAGGCTGCAGCTACAAAAATTAATGTTTTTTTAAAAGGATCGCTACTCTTCCATTATGAAGACAGAGCTAATCAGAAAAATCTTATTCTTTTTTTTGAGTTTGCCACTTTCCTTTTTTTTTTAAAAGGCTTTCTAATGTAAAATTATAGAATTATCTATCCTCCTATTCTAGATCATCAGTACAAGTGTTTATTGCGTCTTATTTTTAAACAAATCCCCAAAACACAAGAACTCTGTGCAGGTGTGAGAACAGAATAGTATTGAGCAGATTTTTGCTATGTGAATTTAAGAGAAGACTTTTATTCCAAGTTTCTAAGCTTGTGGAATAGATATTCTCTAAGGGTTTGCCTAGTCAAAGTGAACAAAACATAGGACTGCAACACAGCAGTCCCACATTCTATTCCTATCTCTGCCATTAGTTTTCCATTTTCTGAGCATGGGCAAGCATCAAAAGGGAAAGAGGCACAGAGTAATGGTGTGCCTTGCCCCAAGGTCATCTAGCAGATCAGTGACAAAACCAGAAACAGACTCCCAGTCCCGTGCCCTAGCTACTGGACCATGTTATACATGTACATATATACAGCCCTTAGGTTTCTGAAACTCTGTGGGAAGCAAAGACTTGAGCATTAAATGAAACGACACATAAATACCATAAAATTAAGCAAACCTTATTAAGGTTACCATACCTTTGCTGACATTTTCAAAAGTGAATGTGGGTGAGTGGGAGAAACAGAAGAGATCCATAGGCAAATTAAACAGAAATGAGACTGAAAAATTATCAGTTCTAAAATCAAGCTTAAAAGACGACTTTCTATCCCCACTTTCAGAAATCTGACAATCTGGAGGACCCTCATTCTGAGCTGGATGCTTAAAGATATTGTCATGATGTAATACTTTGGCTGGGAGAGAGTGAAAAAGTAAGAGGGAAATCTGCATTTCAGTTTCATTTTCTCCCATACATCAGTATAGCAGAAAAAGATGACTATAGAACATAGAAAAGGAGAGGAAAGCACTGATTAATTAGGCGCATACTTTTGTCTACACTTGAAATTCAGCAATCAATAGCCAGTTACCAGTAGGGCTGCACTAGTGCAAACTCCAAGGGCAATCAAGGAAAACCACAGTTTTTACCCATTGAGTTTTCTCCACTTGAACCAGGAGTAAACTCAACCATTGCAAATTCAGTGTTCCTTATATATGCTCCAGATATGTAATGGTGTATATACATCTGCTGCTGGCCACTGTTTACTGAATCTGGGGGAGGCTAATCCTAAATACAGACAAGACATCAATGGAACAGATTTACTATTAACTAAACTGTTTGGCCACTGTGAATTTAGTGCAGCACTAATATAAACATTTAAAATGAAACTTCATTTCACTATTCCCTAGAGTGACACTTGGCATTATTAACACTTTCATGAGAGGATTTCAAAAAGGCTTCACAAATGCTCACTAAACCTCACTAAATGAGGCAGATACAGTAGGTAGGGGACACTCCACTCACCATTGCTACACAACCTGTACAGGGAGAAATACAGTAGCTGTCTAGCACACTTATCAGAGAAGAAAGTAGAACAATAAGTGAAGAATACTGTATGCAAATGAAGCTACACAGGGATTTTTTGGTACACATTTTAATGGCCTAAATTGGAATTTAACTATTAAAGACACGATGAATATGCTATTAAGGATATTGTCTCAAGATCGTCAATGACCAAAAACAGCCAGAACTTTGAGTCCCCATTACCAATACTTCAGCACTATCTGCATTTTCCATTTAAGACTTCCTTCTACATACTGAACCAGTCCATCCTTGCTTCGTTTAGGAGATTTAACAAGCCCATAGCACAAGGTGTCTGACTTCAGGCAACAGATCTTAGATGTTTCAAGAGATGAGAAATTACCCCAGTGAGTCAGAGACTTTGAAATGTATGTGTTTTTTTTAAAAATGCTATTAAGACCACAAAAAAATTGATAAAGAACCAGCAAATCTGTGATGCTGATGTGGGTTGAAAAATACCATCTGTTGCAATTAAAGTTTCTTCCTCCCCAATTTTGCAAAGAGCTCTCAATTTGTTAATTATGATTTTTCTATATTGTATCAAATGCTAATGGATTTGTTTGAGTATAATGTACATATTTCGCCAAGAACTACTGAATGGTAATCAGAAATATCAAAAGGAAGCTGAAAACAATTCAAAATACAGTCTTTTGCAAGTCTAGTTTAACTTAAGCTATTTAAAAAGACTACATTTAATCACTGAATGATATTTACATGAATACCGGTATACTACACAAACATTTCCAGCACCAGATAGCCAAGAGTGGACCTTTCAGTAAATTAAGCAGCTTGATTCATAAGAAGAAGCTGTATCACCCCATTGGACCATTGTCTGTTCTCTGGAAAACAATCAGGTTTTTCCTGCCTTGAGATAAAACACTCATTCCTGAATGTCAACATTTAAATTTGGCTATTTTATACTACTAACTTCATATTAGGCCACAGGTGTAATGCAGATGCAAGACCTACAGCAGTCAAAAGCAGCCAGGTCTTTAACATTTAAGGGGGTTGAGGATACTGTCTGTGGAGGGGATGGGCTTATGCACCCAAATCCCCTGGACATTCAGATTATTGTCCAATGGTTGCTAGTTAGAGATTTGTACACTGAAGAGCAGTTAAATAATGTATTGCCTTTAAAAAAATAAACTTGTTTAAACAATTTCGTTAATACACACACACACAATAGCTTATATATACACAGTGCATAATTTAAAGAAAAATCTTAATAAAACAGACAGCCAAGGCAAAACTGTGTCAAACCTGGCACTTTCCCTTGTAACTTGCAGTCTCTCATTAAAAATATTCCCCTAATATCAAAAGGAAAATCCTCAAAACAATACCATTTGAAAAGGCAAACTAGAGATGGGGAGGAAAACTAAATCTGGGTTGGAATATACATAGTTGTGAGACTGCATGTTATATATTATATCTAAATGCCTTAACATGAACATTGTTTGCAGCATTGTCTGTGTTTTAACATGAATAGTGAGAGAAAGAATTATTTGAATTTCAGTTTGCTTTCATGACCCACATATCATACACACAAGACTCCGCCTCTTTGGCTCATTATCCCTTGATCATCATTTCTAAATATGGGGAAAGTCATGGTTTTGTGACTGCAAAAAATGAATAAAATACACAAGAGCAAAAAGAATCCAATTAATTTTCTATTAAAAATGTTAAATCGGTGTCATCAATAGTTTCAAAGACACTGTTCAACATGGAAAAAAAAAAAAATCACACCTGCCTGAAAACTTTATTTTTACCTTTGCTGCAAGACCCAAGATATACATGAAGATTATAGAAGTATTTATTTTTTCAAGGGTGAGGATTCCTAATATTTGACAGCCCTGCAATCTCAGGCCTGGTCTACACTACGGGGTTAGGTCGAATTTAGCCGCGTTAGGTCGATTTAAAAATGAATGCGTCCACACAACCAACCCCGTTCCGTCGACTTAAAGGGCTCTTAAAATAGACTTCTGTACTCCTCCCCGGCGAGGGGAGTAGTGCTAAAATCAACTTTGCTGGGTCAAATTTGGAGTAGTGCAGACGCAAATCTACGGTATTGGCCTCCGGGAGCTATCCCAGAAGTGCTCCATTGTGACCGCTCTGGAAAGCATTTTGAACTCCAATGCACTAGCCAGGTACACAGGAAAGGCCCCGGGAACTTTTGAATTTCATTTCCTGTTTGGTCAGCGTGACCGTGCAGTCCCCCCAGAATCGTAGAGCGTAGACTGTTTTTACGCTCCCCCTATCATCTCCGTCCCTGAGGTTATCGCAGATTAGAAGGCAAAAAAACCACACTGGCGATGACATGTTTTCCCAGCTCATGCAGTCCTCCCGCACTGATAGGGCACAGTTTAATGCATGGAGGCATTCAGTGGCAGAGGCCAGGAAAGAATTAAGTGAACGCGAAGAGTGGAGGCAGGACGCGAAGCTGAGGTTAATGGGGGAGCAAATGGACATGATGAAGCGTCTGATGGAGCTGCAAGCAAGCCAACAAGAGCACAGACACCCCCCCCCACCACCACTGCATCCACTGTATAACCGCCTCCCCCCTCCCCATGTTCCATAGCCTCCTCACCCAGATGCCCAAGAACGCGGGTGAGGGGAGGCTCCGGGCACCCAGCCACTCCACTCCAGAGGATGGCCCAAGCAACACAAGGCTGCCATTCAAACAGTTTGAGTTTTAGCGTGGCTACAATAAGCAATATGGCCTTGTCTTTCCCTCCTTCCCCACCCCACCCGGGCTACCTTGTCCACAGTGCACCGTTCCGTAAGTCGATGCTAGCCACAATAGTGAGGACGCATTCCGCCGACTTAATGCACTTAGTGTGGACATATGCAGTCGACTGTATAAAATTGATTTCTAAAAATCGACTTCTATAAAATCGACCTAATTTCGTAGTGTAGACATACCCTCAGTTACTATGTGAAAGAGACACACTGAAACAATGGAGACAAAATATAAGACTGTAAAGTTACAAAAACTTGATGGGAGACTGGGCAGATTTAGCTCCTGAAATAATTTTTAAACTCATTTTCTTAAACTGTCTAGATTACAAGTGAACATTTATCTTCAAAAGCATAATAAACTACTTCATAAAGAATCAATTCTGTACAAATTCTTGAGAGAATCAGGTAGACTGGAGTGAAAGACAATTTTTAGTAAAAGTACTAGAAGTCACATCTTTCAGCACAGAAGTCATGGTTGTGAAAAACACAGCCGTACTCATTACACAAACCAACATGACGCCTGTGCCATCCAAAGAAAAAAAGTGTTGTATGTAAATTGTGTATGTAGACTATTAATTCTGACTTTGAGATCACTGCTGCCCTCCATTATTTTTATTATTTCACGGGGCCAATAATTGCTCTAATGTTCAATAGATATATGCAAGCAAAGGTGATTTTTTTTTAAAATCATGGATATTTGAGGCCTATGAACATTGACAGATCACATCTTACTGGTGCAAAACAGAGGGGTAAAAACTGCAAAATACATTTTTCCTAAAGTTTGAAAACTAGAAATTTTCTGTGATATCTCCCCACCTCAGGATAGTCCCAGGAAATTTTCTGATTTATGGCTTCCTATGTATTTAACATGCTTATGTTTACATGCAGAAATTAAGAAATAATGCCACTTAAAGCTTTCAGAGAGAGAGAGAGAGAGCGCAGTTTTATATCTGCTGCTTTGCTATGCTTTTACTTGCTTGAAAAGGGGACCTGTCTAGTGGTCAGAACACACAATTAGAAGTCAGGTGTTCTACGTGATAATCCAGCTCCGCTACTTACTCATTGTGACCTTAGGCCCAGTCACATTGAGGCAGATTTTCAAAGGTACAGATAGGAATTTGACATTCACCTCCCATTGACACACAATCAAATGGAGCCAAACACCTAACTTCTATTTTTTGTTTTGAAAATCTCCCCTGTAGTCTACCTGACCCAGCTTTTCCATCAGTAACACAAGAGGAAATAGTGCCTAACTGACAAAAGTGTTGGAAGGCTAACATCTATCAATTCTCTAAAGTGCTTTGAGATCTTTGGATGACAGGAGCTATAAATGCAAATTGTAGTATTTGTTATATTACATCAGTTCAAAAATTTCACAAATTATTTTTTAAAGCTGCTTTTGAAGCAGCACACTCAACCAAGAGCGGTGCTATATGTTGGGAGGGGCAAATGCTGAATGGGAGAAATAGTTTCTTTGCTTTCATCCTTTTCCTTCTCAATTTTACACAATTTGATGTCTGAGAAAAACGTTTTGTTTTCCACTACCACAGGAGGGCAGCAGTATGTAAAGCTGCTACTGATCTGTATGAAAAGAGTAGAGGAAACTGTGGGGGCTGAAACAAAGAGGAAAGTTAGAGATCCAGAGAGGAACAGAAAGTCAGTCACACCAGTGAAGCTAACTGCTTGTTAAAGGAGGAGCGTGCATCCCATCTGTCTGTTGCAGAAAGGTTGGAACAGTTTCAATAACATTTCAGAATACATATGCAACTGAATATATGGTCCAATCATGTAATCCTTCCTCTTAAAAATAGACCCACTGATTTCAATGGGATTACACACACAAATCAGGATTGCAGGATTTGAACCCACATCCTTGTTACACATTAACTGTCACTGTTCTCTGAGAATGAAGATCTTCCTGTTGCCAGTACTGCAATTTGTTGATATATATAAATTCTGCATTTCCACTCAACAGCTAATTGGTTCAATAAATAAAATCCTGCTTTAGAACACCATCACCACAGATAAGTTTGTAACTGAAGTCTAATCAATGATTGTTTGTGTATAATTGAAGTCTTCTAGAATGATGAGGTTTGCATAAAGCCATTTTAGAATCATTATTCTGTAAGTCTTATATGAGAGAAATACCAGTCAACCAACATTTCTCTGCACACACACAGCCCTAACCAGGAAAAAAAAGTGAGTGTGGTCGCTAAATGATTGCACAAGACAAGGAAAATAAAATTATGGGCAAAGCAATGAAAAAAATCCAGTTTGATCTACTCAGGGCAGCACTAATTAAAGTTTTACTTCCCCCACCAGACCTGCCACTTCCAAGTAGAAACCACACAACACATTACATGTCACCAAGCAAGCTACTAATCAGTTTTCCCAGTACACCAGCCAGCAAATACATAACCAGCAGTAAAACACAAATATAACAGGCTACAATCTGCCCTAATTTGCACCTTGTACAATACACTTGTACCATGCACTTCAAAGGAATTACACAAGGTGCAAGTCAGCACAAAATTTGCCCCTCTTCAGTACAAGTTCCTACTGTTGTAATTCAAAAAATTTGCTGACACAAATCTCTCTTCTCTTATGACTAAGCAGAAGTTTAGATTAACAAAACCCTGATAAACTCGAGATAAAAATAATCATACAAAATTAAATTCAATACAGTTGGAACACTCTGCCAGTAGTATAAAATTCTGTTTGGCTTGAAAGTAACTTCTTAGTTATTTTTCAATTTTGATATATGTTGTATATTACTAAGCTCAGTAATACACACACAAACTGATAAAAAATATTTCCACTGATGGTAATTGAAGTTTACTGATAGGCAAAGTAAGAAAAATGCAGCTTGAGAACTAGAGTTTGATTTAATAATATTTATTTAGTATAATTTGACATGTGATGTTAACAATTTGTGTTTTAAGTTATAAAGCTTTAACTTTTTGAATCTCAACATCTTGTCATTAAATAATTGTCTGCATAATCTCCTGCAACTGTGAAAATTGAAAATAGATAAGAATTTTTTTAATTATTAACCAAACATTATCCACTGAAATTATTTAAAAAAATCAAATTCTGCCAATCCTGTATGTTACACACAGACAGCTACTAAATTTTAGACTATATTATAAAAAAATTGTTACAGGCTTAACAGCAGTTCAAGCCATTTTTTGTGTGTATCATTTGGTTTCACCCTTCCCCATAAATAAATAAATTGTGGGAAGCAGCTACTTTTATATATTTTCTACAAGATGTTTTGTTTTTTAATACCTTTGATTACATATTCATCTATCAACAATATACAGATGTAAACAAATACTCTGCTATCAGAGGCGATACCAGACTCTGTCGGTTTTCAAGGCAAATACCTCATATTCTTCTCTGATCAGCATTTTATACAACACACATACTACTACATACAGAGCTCCTCTGGTAGCCCTTCACTTCCTTGTTTAGAAGGTAATTTTTTGCACTGTTTATTTTTATGAAGATCTATTTTAGGCTGCTATGGGCTTTTGTTTACATATTAAACCACCTGATGCCTCCAGCTTTTACAGGAGCCATATAGTTTGCTAGTGATGTCATGTTCTCTCTCATACATTCAGTGAGCTCCCTGTAACAAAAGGCTTCTAAAAAGAACTTAACATTTATGGAAATATAAAGGGAAAGGCCTCTGCCTACTCATTCTTTAGGATTAAATAAACATTCTTAATGCCTGGTTCTACTTTTCAGATGCAGCTGATTGAAGCCATAGGAAAAATACTAAGCAATTGTCTTGGCAGCACAAAATCCACAAAGTTACAACTTCACAGATACTAGAATTCATACAATAAAAATTGTAAGTGTCAAGCAACTATTATTTTTATCTTGGCCAATCAAGCAAGTTTTCCTTTTGATTACAGGCTTGTTAAAGGGAAAGGAAGTAGATATCAATATTTTACTTGACTGCATGTAACACAGGAGAAAGAAACAGATCTGTTGCTTGGTTAAGGATTTGAATTAATCTTGCATATTCTACATGCTACACTATCTACATTTGCTTTGTACAGGGAGCATTAGATAATTATTCAGAAAATATTCTATTAATTTAGACTTACTGTATTGTCATACAAAGCTTTAAATTACAGTGACACTGAATTGGTTTCTCTTGTTAAAAAAATAGACTATCCTGTGTGCAAGCTCTTTTTTCCCCAGGAAGTTAAAATAATCAAAAACATTTGGAGATAATATAAATGTTTCTACTTCCATACTGGTATTAGTAAACACTGTTAATTTCATGAGTTATAGCACAAAGCAATATAATTTAGAGACTATAAAGAGGTAGTGAAAATCTTAAATACAAGAGACTGGTAGCCCAGATAACACTGTTCTAGTAGGCATTTACTGGCAATACGAGCAGAGAAGCCATAGCCTGACTAAAACATGGAGACTGAACTCCCCTTTTATCAAGATTAGGGTGATTTGGGAGTGTGGAGGAGAGAAGTTTGCAACATCATGATCCACTGCAAACACAGCTTGAGGATAAACAGTGGGCTTCAGTCGCCCTGGCTGCCAATCAGGTAGTTTTCCAAAGGCACAAAATTCATGTTAAAAACATCT